>NW_024346771.1:7907309-8321634 GCF_902729225.1 Pteropus medius
TTTTTTTTTTTTTTTTTTTTTTTTTTTTATTGCTGAGTGGTATTCTATGGTATGAATGTACAATTGCTTATTTAACCATTTACTTGTTGAGGACAACTTGTTTATTTCTAGTTTAGGGATATGTTAAGTAAAGCTTCTGTGAATATTTGTGGGTAGGCTTCTGTGTGGAAATAGTTTAATTTCTTGTGGATAAATGATCAAGAGTGTAATTGCTTGATCATGTGACAGTTGCATGTTTAGTTACATGAGAAACTACCAAATTTTTCCAGGAGGGCTATGCCACTTACATTCTCACCCATATCCTCTCTAGCATTTGGCATTATCACTGTTTTGTCACTTTCACCATTCATATTTGTGTGCAGTGATATCTCATTGTGGTTTTAATATGCACTTTTTCTAATGGCTTAAGAGGTTGAACACTTCATTTATCATCTGTATATTTGTCATCTGTATATCCTCTTTGGTACAATGTCAGTTCATGTATTCTGTCTATTTTCTAATTGGATTGTTTGTATTTTTACTGTTTAGCTTGAAACTTATATTCTATATCCTATACTAGTCTTTTTGTCAGATATGCCATTTGCAAATATTTTCCTCCAGTCTGTGGCTTGTATTTTCAACCTCTTATCATGATCTTTCACAGAGCAAGTTTTAACTTGATGTTTTTCAATTTACCAATTTTGCTTTATGGATTTTGTGTTAGGTGTCAAGTCTAAGAACTCTTTGCTTAAACCTAGATACTGAAGATTTTCTCCTATGTTTCACCTAAGAGTTACATTGTATTACATTTTATAATTAAGGCCATGATCTGTTTTCAGTTACTTTTTTTATACAGTAGGCTATTGAATTTAAGGTTCCCTTTTCATGGCCAATTGTTTCAGCACCATCTTTTGAAAAGGCTGTTCTTTCTCTATTGAGTTACCTTTGCATCTTTGTCAAAAATTATTTTGGTTTATTTGTGTGGAACCTATTTCTGGTTTCTATTCTGTTCCATTGATCTATGTCTGTCTCTCCACTAACATCACACTTTTAGTCATTGTAGCTATATGGTAGGTCTTAATATTAGGTAGAGTGATTCCTTCTACTTTATTATTCTTTCACAAAATGGTTTTTAGCTATCTGGGGTTTTCACCTTTTGATGTCAACTTTAGGATAAACTCGTATCTGATTACAAAAAATCTTCCTGTGATTTTGATAGAAATTAAACTAACATACAGATCAATTTCAAGAAAATTGACATCTTTCCTATGTTGAGTCTCTCAATCTATAAACATGTTATGTCTCTCTATTTATTTAAATCTTCTTTGATTTTTTATCAGCTGTATTTTGTTATTTTCAGTATACAATTATACACATGTTTTGTTAAGAGTATACCGAGGTGTTTCACATTCATTGGAGTAACTGTAAATGGCATTGTGTTTTTAATTTTGGTTTCCCCATGTTAATTGTTAGTACAGAAGTAAGAAAAATATGACTATTTTGTATTGATCTTGTATTCTGTGACTTTACTGTCCTCACTTAATGATTCTAGGAGTCTTTTGTAGATTCTTTGGGAATTTTTACATAGGTAATTATATCATTTGCAAATAAGATGAAGCTACAAATAAAGTGATTGCTGAGAAAACACATTTTCTACCCCTTTCTCACTTGCAGGTCTTCCTTTGCAAACTCCAGACTCCAATCTTTGTTCGTTTTTTTTTCCCTAGGCTTTACACATGAGCGGCATGTAGGAACTGCCAGTTTTCAAAACTCAATTTTATTAATACATGTACATTGAAAGGAATAGCCCAGATTTATTTTTCCACTGATGTATATTACATCACACAGAGCATTTCTATCTCAAGAAGGCAAATTTTGATACAGTCAGCTTGATATTTAAGTAGTATTAAAAAAAACATCTTGACATTTTTAAAATAGGAATACAAAGGAATTTCATCTTACGGATTTACTGTGAATGCAAAATTACAAAAAGTATATAAGAAAGCTCTTTGCACACTATAAATTGATCAATAGCTGTTAGCAATTGTAGCCAGCTCAAATTGTCTTCAGTCATAAATGTGCAAATTCACAAGCCCCTATATTCTCAACTGCAGGACACAGCAAAGTAAGAACCTTCCCACATCACTAGAAATGCCCAGGACCTCTGAGACTCTCTAAATGGTAACCTATCAAAAGTATTTCTTAATATATAAGAATCTCTATAAAGTCTTTGTTATCTTCAAATTTCCATATACCTGTAATGTTTGAGCAGAGGGTAAATCAACACAACACAAAAAATCTTAAAACTGAATCAAATTACCATAATTGATCCCACCCCTTAAGAGCCTTTTACATAATCATTAAAATGGACTAAGACGCTATAAAGCCTATAAAAAATTTTAGCAAAGGTAAGTTTATTTTAAGGACTCTTCTTTCATCTCATCAGCCCACCGAAATCCTGAAATCTGGAAGCAAATTATGCCATAATCAACTAGAGGTTTTCAAAAAGCAGTCTTGAGACCTGCTTGACACCTCCTCTTCAACCCTGCTTCTGTTATATTCTAATTTGTTAGATTTTGAACGTTGCCATGGATCTTCATTTTAAACTAATTTCCAGGCAACTCTGCCACACAGGCAAAGCTGGAACTGACTAACCAAGCCAGCCAGCTTCAGGTTCCCAAAGGGGAGAATCTTGCAAGACAGGTCAAATGTTCTTAGGGGTGAGGACAAAATTCAGGACTCATGGAGATCTGGGGATGAGTAGAAAAAGGAGAAGTTTTATTAGAGCACCTCAAAACAGAATATGAAAGGATCCAAAAAATCTTCCTGACATTTGCTATTGTTGTTTTTCTTTTTGTAATGAAGCATCTGACTTAAGCTTTAATTGCCGAGGCATTCATTTCAAAGAGGCATCCACTTCAAAGGCTAAAACACACATTGCCAGCCACAGGACTATAGATAGGTCAGTCTCTTCCCCCCACTGAGTCCCTTTGTTTTGGACAACTTGGTTGATTTTGATAACTGACCATTTGAGCTACTTGGTTTTTTTCCTTTTTTGCACTTTAAATTCCTGCTCTTATGTTTTAAATTCACCAATAAAGAGCGAGCCTTCAAAACCCTATGCCCCATCCTTGACCCAAATAAAAGCAGAACTCCAGGCCCATGCACTCTTTCTCTATATTTGTGACCTCGCTGTGTAACCCTGGGTGTGCTGTGTAATTTCCAGGTCTTGTGAGTAATAAACCTGTATCTTTCCAAAGTTACCTGATGGTTATTGCTGAAGAGTGCTTTGCAATCATAATCAGAACCCACAAGGGCTTGTCCAGCCACATTGGCTATTGATAGGCTGAGAATGGCACGAAACAGTTCCCCTGCTCTGTTAAATCATAAATTTTAATGGTCTCTCCTGACCATCTATTAAAGGAAGACCATGTCTGTGCAGTTGTTTCTCCTTTTCTTTGCTTCCATTTCCAAAACTACCTCTAAAGGTGAAGCTGTAAAATGAGGGGTTTGAGGTCTGAACCTCTGCTGAAATTAATTTTCTTGAGCAAATATTCCTCCTAATAAATCACAAATAATTTATTAAACTCAGAAGGAAAATAATTTAAGAAGATGAAGATGGAAAGTTGAATTTATTACTTTAAGTCTCCCAAAAAATCTCATCTCTTTTTTGTGAACAACATATTTTCTGTATAAGAAAAAGACATATCACATATGCATGAAATCAATGCATCCACATTGTATCCAAACAGTGCCAATGGAACTAACAAATGCATAATCAGTCTAGCCCATTCCTTTGAAAATAAATTGATTTTTCAGCACTTTTCCCCAAACTCCAGTTGCTTTGAAAATAAAATCATTTTCTTTCTTTCTGACACCAGTGCATTTTAAATGTGAGCATTTTCTCATATAATGATTGTTTTTCTGGTTTTCTCCTACTGATTGGACATATCTAATTATCCAAATAGCTATTCAAAAAGAATACATTTTCAGTAATATCTTTAAAGTGCAGCTTGAGGAGATGCAGCTTTCCATGACCTTTAAACCACAGCTATCTTCCTTGGCTCAGCCCTGAATGAAATATGGCACAATAAATAACCTTGATGCCAAAACTTATGGATTGTTGTTGAAATATACATGTTTTAATTTTTTAATTGCCAAGCACAGCAATTACATGGCCATAAAAGGTGATTGAAGTGTTTGTACGAAATGTGAAACTGGCTGTTTTCCACTTATACTAGGATATGAACCCAGACTTATTACTAAAGCTTATATTCTACTGACATTTTTATGAAAATAAATGTAGTTTGGGAGACTTTGCCCTACTGTCTTCAGCCCTGACTGGAGACCATACTGTAGTGAGTCACAAACAGGCTCTTCACTTTGAAGAGCACCTTAAATGGAAGTTCAACAATTTTTCTAAAATATGACTTTGGTGTGAAGGTCTGAATCAGTTGGCTATTCAGGTGCATTACATCTATTAATTATTTTTATTTGTACACACGAGTTTACCAAAACCCATTATTTTCCTAAGCACTTAAATCGTGATTATTTTTCTCTTCCCTTATGTGTAATCAATATATCTAACGCTCTTATAAGGATTGCATTTAACATATTGTCCACATAAATGACATAATGCGGGAATACACATATGTTGCAATATGACAGTGAGGATATTATTGCATTGTTTTCATTTTGGACCAGAAGAACTGGGTTGAAATTCGATTGTTGTGTGGTGTCTTCACTTTTCATAGACTGAAATATTAAAATGATAATAAGCTTCTGAATCTTTAAGCAACTTTCTCTGATAGCATTCATTCCCTTGCTTTTTAATTCTAGACACACCAGTCTTCCCATGGTTCTTTGAAAAGTCAAACTTCCTCCTGCCATAGAATCTTTTAATATGTTGTCGCTTTAACTCAGAATGCCACCCAGCTCTGCATACCGCTTTTTGTACTTTGCTTAATTAAATTCTATTCAGCTTATAGATTTAAGCTCAAATGTGATGTTTTTAAGGAAACCCTTCTTTGCTGTCCACATCATATCGTCCACAGAACTAAAACCTCTCCATAAATAGTGCTTTTGTCAGACATACATAGTTGTTCATCAGATCAGAAGGCCAGTAGTGAAAATGGAATACCTAGAGCTAACTTGGGAGCCTTAAATGCATATATTTCATCTGTTGTTAGTAATTTTCACGAGGGGTGTAATATGGTCATATTTATGTTTTAAATGGATCACACTGGCAGAAAGATAGTAGATGAGATGACATTGGTTTAAGGGACATTCAGAAGTAAAACTGGTGATTAAGATTAATGTTTGAATTAATATGGATAAGGGAGAAGAAGGAGTCTGGACAATCTGCATGTTTCTGGCTGGGTGACTGGGAGAACAGTGAGGTGCTGAGACAAGAGAGATGCAGGTGAGAATGGATGGAAGCTGGAGAAATAAAAGTTCTGTCTAACACAGGTTGAGTCTGAAGTCCTGCAAAGCAGCCAACTAGGTTGTAAGAGCTGGATGTAGACATATGAAAATTACCAACACAACTGGAAGTTTAAGTCACAAGAACATTTGAACTTGATTGGAAAACTATGTGAGCCTGAAGACAGGATAGAGAACCTGTAACAGAGATGAAAATGGTAAAAGGGACCCAGGATAGAGGCTGAACAATCTCCAAATTGCATGTTGCCGAATGTTAAAGGATTTCCAAGAAAGACCAGTATCAAGAGACAAACAATAGCTCAGAGAGAAGAATGGTCCTGTGAAACAAATAATGCAACACAATCAATACAAACAAATCAGAAATATAATGCCGAGAATAGTTTTCGTGGAATGATGGGAGGCAAAGGCCATTTCTTTGCCTCAGGTGCCCCATTTACCAGTACTGCTTATAGTATAATTTGTCACAGAGGTTCTTAACCAAATTTTAGTCAGGTACATCTTCTGCAAGGCCTATTTGGGCACTTCTTTGTATAATCTGGTTTTAGCAAGAACCCTACTAAATCAATTTAACCAGAACTCCCATCCTTAAGATCTAATCAGGTTTCTCATTCTCCACATGTCACAGGTAAAGTCTGATCATCTTGACCTGTCTTCAACAAAAATATCATGTTAGATCAGTTTAGCCAGAACCCACTCTTATTCTTGATATTTCCTCTTAGTAATTTTCATGCCTTGACTCTCATCCTTTTCCATGGCTATAAATTCTCACTTACCCATGCTATATTCAGAGTTGAGCCCAGTCTCTTGCTTCAACTGTAAAATCCCTTTGCAATGGTCATACTATCGTGATGGTATGACCATCTCTAACAAAGGTCATTAAATATGTTATTCTTAACAGTTGTCCCATGGTTATAAGAAGATCTAATGGTTGTTTTTATTTCCCATTGATATATACCACTGTTATAACAAAAATGTAATGATTAAAAAAAGCAGTATGATAAAAAAATGCTGGAGACTTAGCCACATAGTCATTGTGCTAATATGAAATATTAGTCTCAGGAAAATGCAAGCAATTGCTCCAGGATCACATAGTTAGTGACCAGTAGAGGCCTAAGATTTTCTCTGTCATGGAACTTCAATGACTAGCAGATTCTCCCTTCCTCATTAATGACAAGGCCCTTTAGCAATCCCATGGCATCCTTAAGACAACAATTTGCCTTTCAGATCTCAGCAGTTTTTACTGACCTTGTGACAATGTTAAAGCCTGGAAGGTAACAAGACACAGAATCAAGACATAAATAAAGAGAAAAGCTTTCAGTGAGATTTTTTGAATATCTTTTGTTCTTCATCATGTTCTCTACATTGACAAGTCTCTATTGCAACTCCTACAGTACTGTGAATGCTTGGTACAATGAGCAAAAGAAATAAGAGTAAGGATTTTCAAGACCAGATATTATTAGGATATCTGACTAGTCAAGACTCTCTTCAAAACCATCTTCATACTATCTTCAGCTCTTCCCAGAGTTTTAGTCTCCCAATATTAGTTCCATTCACACTACTTCTCTCATATCAATCATTTTACACAAAAAGACTTGATCTCACATAAATCCCTACAGGAAGAAGATAGAAGGCAAAAGGAAGCAAATGCAGAATGTAAAATAGATGATATTATGTTAAAAACTATATTGGGAGAGAAGCACTTCTAGAATGGTGAAGTAAGGACCTCCAAAATCCTGATCATTCATAAAAGCAACAAGAACATTTAAAAAATTGTCAAAATCAGCTTTTCAAAACTCCAGAAATTAACAAAAGTTTTAAAACAATGAGAGGAACGTTTATTCAAGAAAAGTGGCTGAAACTCAATAAGAACAGCAAACTTTCAGATACTTTAACACATCTTATTCCCATTCGCCTGCTCTCAGCTTCATGGTCATCTCGAAAACCAACAGCCTCCTAATTACAGTAGCTCTGAAAATCAGCAGTCTCTCAGCAATGAGTGGGCAAAAGAAATTAGAAGCTACAAAAAAAGTTCAATTCTCAGAAAATTGTCATTATTTAACCTACCAGGAAGCTCCCTATAAGCTCTGCACTCAGAGGGTTTGTCTTTATATGACCTGACTCAGAACTTGCTCAGTGACAACAGCTATTTCCCCAGTATTTTTTTAAAATACAAGTTGCAATTGTTAAGCATAAGAACTGCCTGAAGTGATAATAAAAGTTGAGGTAAACAAAAGGATGATCAAAAAAACTTAAAAAGAAAGCTGGTGATTGAGGTGTCCACAGTGGACTTTAAATATCCCTGAGATAGTCCTGGAAATCTAGAAGACCAGACACACACATAGGACTGTGTGCATGCCTAGGGCTCCACACATGTGTGGAAGAAGGCCATAGGTGCCATCACTGAGTAACTCTGAGGTTTTATGCAATTAGGAAGTGAAGACTAAAGCAGAGTTGTAAACAGCCAGAGTGTTGAAGATGTGCCTCAACATCTGCACAAAGACAGGGAGATTTGTTGATTCAAGACATTTAATAAAATCTCTGTCCAATAATTTATTGACTTAAGTTAATTAAAGAGAGACTAGAGTGGCCACATATGAAAAAGAATACAGATTTTACAGAATTAATACAAAATTCACTAAACAAAAAACAGCAAAAATATAACAAACTCTGGAGGGAGGGAAGAAATGTGATTTTCAGATTTGTCAAATTATATTATTTAAATGTCTGTTTTTCAACAAAAATTATAAGACATGCAAAGAAATCAGCTCTGCTGACCCATATACTAATACTAATACCAGAAAAAGACAAGGTTGTCTACTTTCACCATTTCTATGCAATATTATACTAGAATTTCTAGTCAGAGCAATTAGATTTTCTAAAGAAGGAAACTATAAAAGGACTACAAATTGGAAAGAAGAATGACACTGTCTTTATATCTAGATACGTCTATATTCAGGACATGATCTTATACACAGAAAATGTTAATGAATCCACACCAAAAAAAAAAACCCTGTTAAAACTAACAAATGAGTGCAGCATCGTTGCAGGATAAAAGATCAAAACACAAAAATCAATTGTATTTCTATGTGCAAGCAACAGACAATCCAAAAAGGAAATTGAGAAAACAATTACATTAACAATGTATTCAAAAGTATAAAATATTAAGGAATACAATTAACAAAAGAAGTGCAAGACTTGTACCATGAAAACTACAAAATATTGTTTAAATAAATTTACAAGGATCCAAATAAATGGAAAAACATCATGTTTTTGGATGAAAAAGAATATTGTTAAGATACCAATTCTCAAACTTTATTTAGAGACTCAACATATTCCCTATCAAAATCTCAGTTGACATTTTAGTAGATATTCATGTGGAAATTCATATGAAAATGCAATGGACCAAAATAGCAGAACAATCTTGAAAATGGGAAAAATTTGATTCATACTTCCTAATTTAAAAACATACAAATGACAGTAACTAAGACAATGTGGTACTGGCATAAGACTAGATAGAGATCATTGAAACATAATTGACAGGCCAAAATTAAATAACCTCTTAAGTTTATAGCAATTAATTTTCAATGATGGTGTCAAGGGAATTAAATATCTTTTCAAGAAATGGTGCGGGGACAACTGGATGTATGTGTGCATATGACTAGAGCTAGACTGCTACCTGTATCATCTGCAAAAATATTTCTACATGCTTCATAGATATAAATATAAGTGTAAAACTATAAAGCTCTTAGAAAAAAACAGAGCTGTGAAATTATGTGACATTGGATTAGGCAGGTGATGAGATCTTAAGATATGATACCAAAAAACATATTTACTGAAGAAAAAAATAAAATGGACTTCATTAAAATTTCAAAATTTTGAACTGTGCCATGAAAACAAGACATGAAATGTCTATTTACAAAGTAGGAGAAAATATTTGCAAATCATAAAGTTGGTAAGGGACGGTATTCAGAATAAAGAACTTTTGCAAATAATACAATTTAAAAATGGACAAAGGGCCAGAATGGATATTTCTCTTAAAAAAACATATACAAATGACTAATAATTACAAAAAATAATGCTCATTATCATTAGTCATTAGAGAAATGCTAATCAAAATCACTTCCTCATACCCACTATGGTAACTAAATCAAATAGATAGACAACATTTTGTGTCTCTGAGAATGGTGAAATTGAATCTCATATATTCCTGTTTGAATTGTAAAATTGTTCAGTCACTTTGAAAAAGTTTGTCAATTTCTAAAAAAAAGATGTCAAACTTAGAGTTGTGATATGACCCAGCAATTTCACTCCTAGGTGTATACCTGAGAATTGAAAGCATACAAAATCCTGTATACAGATGCTCATCGTAGCATTATTTATAATAGCCCAAAGTGGAAACAACCCAAATGTCCATCAACTGATGAATGGATAAACAAAATATGATCTATTTGCACAATATAACTTGACAATAAAGAGGAACAAAATGCTGATACAAGCTACACCTTTAAAACATGTTAAAGGAAAGCTATCAGGTACAAAAGACCATGCATTGTATGATTCCATTTGTATTATATGGCCAGATTAAACAAATCCATAGAGGTAAAATAGGTTGGTGTTTTTCAGGGGATGAGGAGGGGTCAATAAGAATTGACTGCTAATGATAAGGGTGTCTTTTGAGGTGATGAGATATTCTGAAATTAGTACTGATGGTTGAACTCTGTGAATATACTAAAAAAATGAGTTGTATACTTTAAAAGAGTGAATTTCCTAATTCTAAGTGCTCTGGAAACTTTTGCCTTCATCATGGCTGTTTTTCTTAATGTCACTGCTGTGAAGAAAACGCCCTAGGTAGATGAAGTGGAAAATGAATAGAGACTTGAAAAAGAAGAGGCATGGAAGGGGTATGCATCTCGTTCGTCCTGATAACTTTGTGGCCAATCCCATTCTGCTTGACACACAGATCCTACTCTCAAGAGACCTTACTGAGCAGAAGGGGAATTTCAGGTTGTGTTTCTATACAGATTAAAACTTCCAGGTGAATTATTTAATCAACAGAAAATTCCAAGCAACGATTGGTGACTATACTATGTTGCCTTCCAATGTGATGAATAATCAGACTATATTGACAACCAGAGTTAAGATGGATGTTCATGCAGAGAGAGCCTTGAACTTTCAGATTGAGCCATCTCTTCTGTAACAGTTTAGTACGTGTAGCATTTTCTGTAAACACTGAGGTAATAGGGAGAAGTATATGAATGTGGGATATGACACCATTTCTTTCACTGATCAGTCTTTCAAAATAGAAATTTAATATCCATTTACATTCTCTATAAGCATTTCTTGAACATATGTTGCATGTCCAGCTGTGAATTATATTATTTTGTTAAATAAATACATTAACGGCCCACCTCACCTCTACAGGTCATTCATAGTATGACCCATTGGTAAAATTCAACATATATCTGGGGAAAGAAAGAAATAATAGACCAATTCTAAGTAACAGAAGGAGTTGTGAAGTTTCAAGAATAGCGGCCCAGGTTTCATCATTTATTACTCATGAAACTTCAAACATGCTACTGAGCAGCTCTGCCTCAGTTTTCTTGTCTGTAAAATGGAAATAATATAGTTTTGCCTATGTTGTTATTGTGATAAATGATATTATGCATGCAAGGTGTTAACACAGCCCTTGACAAACTAAATGCTCAAGAAAATACAATTATTATTTAGTAGTTAACAAATTTTAATTATAGCTAAATTGTGTCTGATCTCAAACAAGTCACTCATCGTTGATTAGTGTAGTCAATGTCAATGTGGAAATCAATCTAGGCAGGGGGCCTGAATATTCCCTTCAGGAACAAATCTTCCAACCCCAACTGGAAAAATTCAAAAAAAATAGGTAATATCAAATGTTATTTTGCTTCCCTGGTTATCTATACCCTCATCAGGTCTTTGAGTACTTTTTCTCCTGTTCATTGCCTTTAGGATACTAGATTTGTCAAACATCTGCTCTAGTATGCTGATGATTGTAACTTGAGCTAGGACACAAATTACCTTGACACCCTATTACAGAGATGGGAAATGCTATTTTCATGTATCTGCTAATAGCTGTCCTCCCCAATAGCGCCCATGTGACCTTTAAATATCACAGAAGCTAAGTGGCAAAGGAGAATAATAATGGCATTTTAATTGATTGGTAAATTATTGAGCAGCATTAGCTAATACTCTGTAACACCTCTTCCCTCTCCCTGGCTCACTCCACCTCACTGGAACAAATCATTATGCTCTCTGGAGGGTTCCTGTTTTTCTTACATGTGAATCTATGATCCATTTGACCCTGTCTTCTGTAGTGTAACACATAGGTTAGGCTAAAAAAATGTGCAGATAAATGTTGGGGGAAAATAGCTTTGTGGAAATTGCATGCTAAAAAGCAAATGTCATTGTAGACTACATTTCACGGCAGTTATAACCACTCAGAGTAAAATATAGTAGGCAGTACTCTGCCTTTACTCTTGCTATTTTTAAATATTATTTTTAAATAAATTTTGGAATGAAATCAAAGTGATCTTGGGCATGATTCTGTGAGTTTTCTCAATTTCTGACCCTAGTAGTGATTATTAAGCTTTGATACTGATCTAAAGTGTGACTACATAATTCTTGACTAATAATATGGCATTGCTATTTATGGAAGCATTTTGTTTATAAAAATTCAGATAGAGTCCTCCAGCCCAATAAAACTCTGGTCTCCCCAAACTATCTCAACCCATGCTGAGTTAGTTAACTCCTCATTGGTAGTAGTGAGAATTTCAACAACACTAGATATCAAGACCAAAGATTCTTTTGCATTTTCTTGTATTTTTAAATCTTTTCTTCCTAACTAGGGCTCAATTTTCAGAAAAGCTTTGTAGGTCTTCAACACTTTATGTTGCACAGTGCAGGAAGCACTGGAAGATGTGGAAGAAGTGAGGGCCACGAGTCAGCAGGAGCAGCCTATGTGACCATGAGCAATGGATTCTCTGAATCTCGGTCCCTTAATCTGTAAAGTTTCATGGAGTTGTTCTGAGAAATAAATCTGTTGGTGTTCCCTATACTAGATGTTTTGGGTAGACATAGAGCTGTGCAACACAGATCTCTTTCAAGGGGGGCCTTGTTGCCCCAGCTATTGAGAGTGTGGTGAGTAGGTAGCCCCAGCGCTTTTGGGGTTTACTTCAGCACAAAGAACTGCCTTGTCTAAGGAAACATCTGTCCCAGAGCAGGTCACATCTAATGACTATCAGTCAATTTCAATGCAAAACAGTAGAGTTCCAATGTCTTTTCAGGTTCTCCTTCTGCCTAATCTTAGATCCTCACCCTCTCTTCCACTGATATTGATCCCTAAATCATACTTTGCCTGTCAAATTCTGACTCATCATCTTCCAGAGAATGAAACCTGTAATAGGCTTGATGTATACTAATCTTATAGCCAAATCTTTATTTCTTCTCCCAAGCACAGGAAACTAAGCTTTCATGGCTCGCTCATCAACCTTCATTCTGCATTATCTTCTGTTGCTGTTCCAATGACATCCTTCAAGCTAATATCACTGCAAAATTCCCCAGCCTTATCATTCTCCATTTCCAAAACACTCACTTCCACACATCCATCAAAACACTCACTCCCACACATCCATCACCACCAACAATGTAAGCATGGAACAACTCTGAACCTCCAATAGTCTCTCATACTTCTTTGCTCTATGTGTCATGTCCTCCTCCCTCAAAATGCCTTAGTAATTCCTTTACTTCCTTGAAGGTTTAGTTTTACCTTCAGCTTCTCTGAGAAATCTTGGGCCTCTTAGTTTATGTTCAGTGTTCCTGTGGCACTCTGTGCTTCCTCCTGCATGTAACCATTGTGTTGTGTTGGACATTTTTATGTTCCTCTTCATATTAAGTCTGTAAACTCACAAAGGGTGGGGGCATCAGTGAGAGTCTCACTCATCCCTCTAGCTGCAGTCCTTAGCACAGGGTTCTGGGGTTCTTAAACATTCAGAATCATTTGTGGAAAAACTGGCAAATGAGCAAGTGAATTAACAAATAGATGTTACTTTTTCAGTGTCACATTACTCATCTCTGTAGATTTGTTCCCCTACTATTACCATTAGTGTTTTAGAGGTGAAAACACTTTGACATGAACTCAAACCAAGACAAGCTGGGCTATCTTTCTAATAATCATACAGTCCAAGCCCCAAGAAAACATGAGAAAAAGACAGTGACATGTGCTAGCTTTGCCAGCTGGAGTACTCAAAAATATGTGTCACAATTAAAACTACTATACCCACAAATATACTTATGGTGGCAGTGTGTATCAAAACTTCTCCCTGGCTCAATGCTAAAATTAGCTCATTCAACAAATAATGTCAGTTTCCACATCTTATACAAGTTCAGCATCAAGATGTTGTTGCCATTAGAGAGCACTGGGAGAAATGCCGGAAATAAGTTCTACAGGTAGGCTCAGAGGCCAAGTACATGCTCAAAAGCAGGTTATAATGCCTAAGAGGGGTCAGCACATGCAGGGGTTAGTCATGGTAATTTGGGAGCAGATGTAAAATAAAGAAGAATGGTTTCACTCCAGAGTCAGGTGATTGAGCTCTGAGCCTCGACATGCTCGTCTGAAAATGAGATAATAATACTTAATTCATAGAAATGTGATGAAAATTCTTTATCCTTTGTGCAAGGGTTGGAAATACATTTGAAATTGTTGGCGCAAGCAATATGTCCACCACTGAATGCCTTCTATCTGTCTGATGACAAAATGGGCATCTTTACTTACTTCCTAGTTCTGCTCAGAAGCAGCTCTGTTATATGACCATTCATGTTTAGGTTAATGTTCTGGCTTTGCTAAAGTTAAACTCTGCAGAGCACACATTGCTAATAAGACTGTACGTCTTCCTAAAAAATTGGTAGAGGTTTTTTGGAGGACCTTCCCCAAATGAAATCACTTCCATTTAAGAAATGTTTTCCTGTTGAAAACCTGTGAGTATTTAACTATTGGTGTGAAGACGATTACAACCACAGCCCAGAAACCTAGCACTAATGTCTCCATCTCTGAAGAGATAGTTTCTCCCTCGCTGCTGAGCTCCAACTTTTAAGACATCTGGGCTCCACTAGCCTTTATGGGCCATGTATGGACCAAGAAATCTTTCCAATACATCTGTAAAAAGCACAAATAGAAGAAATGTAAGTTCTATCCTGCTATGTCCCAGGTACTAGGAGTCAATTAAAAGACCAAAAAATAAATAAATAAATAAATAAAGGAATGCCATCCTATGCCATTTAGCACTTGAGTGCCCTTTTCGGCCCACATCAGCCAGTTAGAAAAATTATATTCAGTTCAGATAATCCACGAGCTGTAACCTGTCTTCTCTGCATTTGACAAGTGGCTTACAGGTCGGAAGTCTAGATGACAGTGCATTATTCTCCTTTTCCAGAGTTACAACACAGTGAGTGGGGGAGGGTGGGGAGCATGGAAAGGGATTTGAAATGAGTCTGGAGTAACTGGTAACATTTACAGCTTCACAGAAGCTAAATCCTGGTTCATTCTGATATCAAATACAACCGACTAATACATTACTTATTAAGTGCCAGACACCGGCTCTGGCAATGGGATACAGAGAGGCAGCACAGTGGTTGAGTTAAGAGCTGGGACCCTGGAGTCGGTTTGCCTGGGGATGAGTCTTGTCTTATCTACTGGCATGTTATAAGTCTTGGACAACCATCTCCGGCTCTGTGCCTCAGATTCCTCATCTGTAAAAGGACGATAAGAAGAATACTTGCCCACAGGGTTGTTGTAAGGATGAATAAGTTAACACAAATTAGGGGCTTAGAACAATGCTTCAGGGTCTTATCAATAAGTGGTAGCTATTATAATTATTAATAAGGAGAAAGATAGACATAGTCCCTCTGCTCTGCTCCTTCTAACCTTCAGCTGTGCTCCAGAGACTGCCCCCTGCCCACAGCCCCTCACTGCCTCTCTCCCAAAATGTGCCATTGACTGCCCTTCTGTCAATCTTTGCCATCATCAATAACTTTGAATTACTTGTGCTGATGCAACTGGCTCTATTGCCTGCAACACCATACTCTTCAGTACCTACTCTAGTAGTAGTCTTCCCAAACCCAGTTCAGTCTACTCAGATGCAGCATTTTCAGGTTCTAATTCTGACAGTGTCTGTCTTCCTGTCTATGATCTTGGACATATCACTTAACATAATTTGGGCTCAGTTCTCCATCCAGGATAGAGAAGCAAGGAGTAAATAATCTTTAAGGTCATTTTCCACTTAAATTTCTTATGATTTTATGACTATAGCCCATGAGTCATTTAAAAAAATCCAGTCCCACCTTATGCATCTAAGACAAACACAATAGATATTTTCCCAAAATGGAAGTGGGTTTCTGCTTGATAAAGAGTTCTGGACCAGGTTATATGGGAGAGGTTTACTCACAGAAAACTGAGATGTCATTGTCATGAGTTGAGCCTGCTTTAAGAGAAGTAGTAGAGGAAATAAACTGGAAGCCACTGCTCTAAGAAGAAGGCTGGGGACATGGGGGAAAAAACTCTCAGAACTCTCTATGTTAGTGGTAATTCTTAGGCAAAGATTTTATTTTCAAGGAGCTGAAAAGAGCTGAGCAATGCCACTTCCTTTCCCAGGATGAACAAGATCACAATTCAGTCAGGAATCTGAAAGAAGGAAATACCTCACTATCTCCTTCTGGATTTCAACAGTATCAAAGTCTGTTGTGAATGTGTGTGTGTGTGTGTGTATGTGTGTGCGCGCGCGCGCGTGTGTGTGTGTGTACAGGCATAATCTCCTAAACTAGAGTCAAATAAAATGTAAAAAATATGCAGAATGAAAACCATTTGGATAACATTAGAGTTGAGCCTGAATCAGCAGTCCTGATGTTTTGTTGTTTCTCTCTTTTTTTAGCCTCAACATGGTCATTTTAAAGATCTCTACAGTTTTCAATGTTTTAATTTTCTTCCCTGTGTATAGGATAATTTGTTTTCAGTTGAAGTAACATCTGTTTCTGCAGATAATTAAGTTATTAGATGCCGATCAATTTAATAAAGCCACAAGGCTTTCCTGAACTCTTTATGCATAATCAATGAATTTACATGCAAAATGTGAAAACTTTAATTTAAAAAAAAATCCAAATCTTTCATTAACAATTATTTTGTAATTATTTGATGCTTGCAATCAGAGAGCTACATAAACACAGTATTGTGGAAACAAAATTATTTAGTCATTACAGGGCAATAAGAGAGAGGCCTGGAAGGTGGTTGATCTTCCCTTTGTCCTTGAACAACAGTTCCCTCTCTTTATCGCCTGAAGTATTTTTATTTTATACTTCCTATGGTTAATGTTCCTATCCCAACTGTTATGATACGTGTCATTTTTAGAGTGTTCTAGGCCCTTTGCCTACATTTTCCACAATTAATCCTCCCAGTTATCCTGCAAATATTTATCAATATTCTCCATTTTACAAATGGCTGACAGAGATAGATAACTCATGGGGTCTTCCCAGTTGGACTCGGCATTTAAACCTCAACCTTTGGACTCTGGATTCCAGCCTCTGTCTTAAACTTCTCTTTTACCTCGTTATTGCACCACTAATTGGACACATGTTTCCAGGGCCCTTAGCTCCACACCCTACTTCTTGTTTGCTGATCTGTGATGATTTGGGGGTGGGGATGCAAGCAGCTTTGATTCCCACAGATTTCAAAAGAGATCAAGTAAAATCCAGAATTCTCTTTTTTGGGGGTTTGGGCAATTAGTAGGTAAATAGGAGGCCAGTGAAAAAACAAATCAAGAATGAGATTAAACAGTACTCATAATACTAGCATCATGATAACCTTCTAATCACTAGAGAATATAGAAGATTTCTTTTTAAAGGAAAAATGCAGTTTGTGACTTTCAACTTAACCTTGAATGCCAAACAAAAATGAGAATATGAATTAGCAAAAGAGCCTACTCATGTTCTGCTGTCAGATCTAATATTATTCTTGTTTCATTTAAGACATTCTTTTTTTTATGTCAATAAAGGCAATAGGAAAAAAGCAGCAATGTGGTATAATTGACAAGATATCAGTCACCTGTAGGTGAACCTCCTTAACATCCTTCCAGATTCTACCTTTGAGCCTCAGTTTCCCATGTGGAGGTAAGCGTGCTACTCTGTCTCTCACAGAATTATTTCGAGGATCAATAAACGAGTTTAATTGCAGACACTCTGAAAAGTATAAAGAGCTAGATCAGTATAAAGTATTATTTGGTAATAAATTGTGTTAATTTTAATGTAGCATTAGATTTCCATCTAATGGAAGTCATCACTTTCAAGTGCTCATTCCAAAACCAGTGAATAATGATTTTACCAGTGAAAATTCAATGCAGATGAAGTGATATATTACTAACAAATTATTTTCTTTTAAAACAGAAATGTAAGTGAAACACTAATTCATACATTTGCTAGCTGCTCTTCCCTGCTTCTGTCACCATGTTGCATCTTTGAGAGGCACTATGTTTATGACCACAGACAATGTTAAGTTCTTTTGTTTATTTTACAACAATTACAGAATTAGAACAACGAGTCTGTGGAATTAGCAAGTGGTACCTAGAATTTAACACGTAAACGTATCTTGCTTTAGGCACTAAATATATAAAGTTTACATGTAAGTTTAATAACTAATCATTATATTATAGCTTTAGAGACCAAGGATCTTGGTTGTAGATTCCCATGATCATGTAATTAACTCTGACATTTTTGCTTTGTAAAGTTATTTTATTTTTGGCATTTCCAGGTTCTGTAATGTGAAACACACCTGTATACATGAAATTTTATTGTTGTATGTTTGGTTATAGTGACTTCATTTGTTTGTTTGTATGTGATATGACAGCAATATCTTTTGTGGGGAGGGGGCACTGAAAATTGAAAGAGATCATTAAGAAAAAGACAAAAGCTAAACTTTTTTAGAGCTTTCTGACTCTTGGCTTATAGGAAAGATGAGCATAAATCTTTTTTTATTCTTTGTTTGAAACAGTGCCTGTTGTTAGGGTGTTCCATTTAGTACTTTTCCATTGACTTTTCATAGTTAACTCAGTATTACTTTCCATTTTTACTATGGTTTTAAATTAAGGTATAAGTTATATATAAGAAAGTCTAAAAGTTTTAAATAGACAGCTTAATATGCTTTTGCATATGTATACACCTGTGTAATTGTTGCCCAAATCAAGACACAGAAAACATTTCCAGCAACCTACAGACTCCTCAGGCCAATTCCAGTTGATGCCTCCCCAAAGGAAGTCAGTATTCTGACTTTTAATGTAATAGATTAGGTCTGCTTGATTTTGAACTTGATGTAAATGGAATCATAACCAAATATTATTGTTAGAATTACACAAAAATAAGTCAATATGGGTTTGTTACATCTCCACTTTGTACTTTAACCATCTTCCATGGTCTCTTCCAATCACGAATGAGACGCATGCAGAAAATATTTCTCACTTTGTACATGGTTAAACCTGAAAGATGGTCAGAAATAATGCATCTTTCTTTTACACATTTTTTTAGACACAAGGAAACTAGCAACTTCCTTCCAAAGAGTGCTTGCAGGGAACATGCATGAAAACAAACTGGCCTTAGGCAAGAGCATCTGGCCACATCTAATTCTTTCCTCTCTCAGTACTTAGGTGAGAAAGTATTCAAGATGGTTGCCTCTGTCATAATGAGTAAGATGCACAAAGCCACCAGGACTCCAGTAGGTTGTGTCAGTGGGAAATGAGGGGAAATTACATTTTAGGTGTATGAAATGGGTGGGAAAAATAAAAAGCTGAGCAATCCTGCTATAGCAATGTATGGAAGTTTAACCTGAGCAGCGTTGCTGAAGAGGTTTGGTCATTCACTATATGGTGTATAACCACAAGTATTTTGTTTACTGTTTGGTAACATCTTTCTTTCTTGTCTTGTAAAAAATGTTTTCAGTAGTAATGAGCTCAAAAGAGTGAAAGTGTGTTGAATGAAAAATTTAAGTACTCGATTTTCATTTTTCAAGAATGTTAATGATGAACATGTGACTTGCACTAAATATATATCATCATTTACTATCAGTCATGAGAGATCATGGTGCTGTCACCAAGAAATGAAAATCAGAAGACAGAATTGGCCAAATAAGCATCATCATCTACTTCAACAACTGGTAATTATTTTACAATGATGACTGACAACAATTTAATATTTGTATCTAGAGAAAGTATGTTGAAATATTACTCTAATTCATATATTTTTTCTAGATCAAATGCCCATTCATTGTAGCCGATCTCCAAGGTGACCCCCAATGATTCTTACTTTTTGGTATCCACACCCTTCTCTTGTCCCCCACTCATATATGGTAAAAGTGACAGTATATACTTCTAAGATTATATTATAAAAGTCTGTGTCTTCCATCATGGATTCACTCTCTCTTTTTCTCTCCCTCTTATTTCCCTAGTTCTAGGAAAAACTAGGAGCCATGTCATATAGACACTCAGGTACTTTATCATCTTACAAAGAGGCTCACATGATGAGAAACTGAAATCTCTGGCCAATAGCCAGAAAATAATGGCAGAATTCTAAAAGTAAGTTTAACAATGCTTTGCAGGAGTCTTCTAGAATAAGCACCAAGGTGATATTCCACAAGCAGCTCAGCTCCATTCTCTAACTGCATTTTGCAGTGTGATGCTGGATTCAGAAAAAAATACAGCAGAGCAGGAAAAAAAGAGAGTATCCAGACCCCGCTAGACAATCTAAACCACTTCATCTGTAGTCTTAATTTTAATACATTCTTTCCCCTATTTCTTTTTGCAGCAATATTGGGATTGTTACTTTTATATTTGCCAGTCATTAAATATAGATGGCAAAGCACACATTTAGGTAGAGAACAAGGTAAGGAGGGGGAAAGAAAGAATGATGATTTTAAACACAAAATTTTAAATAACCAAAGAATTAAGAATAAAGATTTCACAACTACTGTTAACCCCCTTAGCCAGCAACAGACTTTGATTTCCTATGAGGGTTCAGCCATTTTACATGCTTTGACTCATCTCTCTCACAACCTGGACCATTTCCCCTCTATCAATAAACAATCTCTCTTCAGGACATATTTTTGGTATTTTTGTTTCTGCTTAATTATGTCCTCTTATTCATTGCCCATATTTGTCTATTGCTGTGTAATATTTCCAAAACCCAGTGATACAAAACAACAACCATTTATTATTTTTCATGATTTTGGGGGTTGACAGGATGTTTCTGCATGGCTCTTCTGCTCTTTATGGCATTGCCTTAGTGCCTTAACTGCCTTCAGTTGGGTTAGATTGTGAAGTCTAAGGAGTTCTCACTCACATTTCTGGTATATACTCTTCTACCTTGGTAGCTTGTGCTTCCTCACATCATGATGGTCTCTGAGTAATCAGACTTCTTATTTGGTAGATGAATGCACCAACAAAAAAAAAGACTCTTTCAGGCTTTATGTCGTTCTATGCATCAAGGTAAGTCATGATACGGAAAAGCAGGGAATAGATTTTGTTTCTTAAAGGGTAAGAGAGGTATCTACATACAAGGAAAGAAAGATTGATGATACCATCTTTGGAGACTCTAACACATCATGGTTCTTACTGACTCTACCTTACTCGTTGTCTACACTTTCTGACTTCTCTATGAGTTCTTTAGCTTTTAATTTCCACTCAACCAGTAAACAAGCTTAATGTCTCTGGTTAAAATTTCTCAGAGGAATAATAAGTTAATTACTATTGCATTTACATAGAATAAACCTTCGAAGAAACACGCCTCACATGTCATGGATCAGTTTATACAGATTATTATGGAATCTGGCACTGATCAACCAATTAGCTATGGCTCCCAAGGGAAAGAATAGGTACTGTAGGGAATGGCAGGCATGGGTTTCTTCGTCAAAGCAGGTTAATAGGAGTAGCTGTTTGCCTCAGAGAGAAACAGTGAGGAAGACATCCTTCCTAACTAGCCCACTGTATGCAAATATCTCAACTAATAAACCAAAATGGGGCATTGATTATATAATTATCTAGTTCTTTAATTTTCTCTCCTTAAAAGTGTTTCTTGCTAATTTGCAGTCCTTTTGTCTGTGGAGGAAGATAAAAGCAATCCATCACAGAAAAATCAAGACTGAATTAAATTATTTATCAGCTTCTAGAATATAGGGCTGTTGTTTCTTAATTCCTCACATTCTAAACAATGCAACCACAAGGACTTTCTGGAATGTATTGCTCCCTTTAAAATACCCTCAAAAAATATATTTTATATAATCAAGTAATTTATCCACTGTAATATGTTCCCCAAACTTCTTTCTCTCACGAGTTTCTTTTGATTATTTTAAACTTTAATTTCATTTCTTTGAGTGTTTTTCTTTCTTTTCATATTATAATGGATAAATTAATAATAAACTTGTTCAAGCATACCTGTGGTGTAACTTTCTCAGATATGTAATAAGAAGTTCTTAATGTCTGATGCCCAAAAGAAAAATGTACTGAAACAAGAATCAATAGTTGTATCAGAAACCTGGTAGCTAAGAAGATGGAGATTTTTGTACCGAAGCCCTTGAAATTCTTAGCCTAGTAAGCTAATTTCTATTGGAAGAAAAGCTGATAATATATGCTGGGAGTTTTCATTTACCTCCTTAATCTTTTATTGCATTCCTATTATCTGTTTAGGGTTTTGCCAAATATTTAAGATATCTGCCTTAAGAAAGCTCAAATAAGTAAAAGAAACATGCGTGTGAATTAATATGCTTTGTAGGATACTGTTAAGGCACAAAGAAAAACGTGCTCATTCTGCTGAGGAAGGAAAGAGCAGAAAAGTCCACATGAAAGAAATGAACTGAAACTCGAAGTTGTATTTTTATAAAAGTCTTGTTATTCTTCATTGTCATCAGCACTTGATATTGTCTTTCTCTTCAATTATAGCCATTCAGGTGAACGGTTTATGGGATGTGATTTCCATTGAGATATTTCCTCTGACTTATGAATTTCTTTAAAAATGTATTAATTATTTTTTCTTATTGATTTCATGGTTAATGCCACTCAGATCAGAGAACATACTTTATATAATTCCATTCACCAGTTTATAGACCAGCATACAGTAAATTTTCAAAACTGCTCTTTGGGTGTTTTAAAAGAATGTATTTTCTGTAGTTGTTGGGTACAGTGTTTCATATATATTCATTGCATTGACTATTCAAATTGTTTATATCTTCATTAATTATGTTTGCTTATTTTATTAATTACTGAGAAAATTATATTAAAATCTACCTACTGTTAGGATAGATCTATGTCATCTTAAAATTATGTCTATATTTTCTTATATGTAATGCTGTGGGAGTTTAAATCTGTACGTCTGCTTTGGAAATCAATCTGTCACTATCCATAAAAAATGAAAATTCATGTGCCCTATGACTCAGCCATTTCACTTCCTGGAATGTTTGCCAAATAAACACTTTCTCATGTGCACTAATAGCCATGTGTGCATAGATTCAGAACAACAATATTCACAACAGTCCAAAGTGGAGATAGAAATGTATCATTTGTAGTATAAGTAGTAGAAGGAGTAAATAAATTGTGGTATATCCATTCAATGGAATACCACAGAGCAATAAAAAATAATAATTGATAGCTATACTTGATAGCATACATAAATATCACAGGTAAGGTTGAGGCAAAGAAGGTAAATACAAAAGCATGTATACCAAACTATACCTTTTATATAAATCAAAACTGAGCAAATTAACAAAATGTTAACACTCTGAATAATCATTAATTTAAAACAGAGAATGGGAACAGTGAGTGAGAAGGGACTTGAGGGGCACATTTGAGAGCATTAAGGAAAGATTTGAGTGATAATTTTATTAAATGGGTAATTATTATAAAGGTTTAGCTTTGTTAATTCATTGAAAGGAATAGTTATGTTTCATGCACCTGATTGTATATTTGAATAGTGAGAGGAAGAAAAGGGTAAAGGATGTTAAACATATGGTGATGAAAGGAGATTTGACTTCGGTGGTAAACACACGATGAATATATAGATGATGTATTATAAAATTGTACACTTGAAACCTATATAATTTTATTAACCCTGTTACTCTAATAAATTAAATCAATTAAATATATTTTAATTTTAATATTTTTAATTTAAAATATATTTTTTAAATTTATGTATATTAATTTATATATATATATATATGTGTGTATATATAGTTTGTTTGTCAAGAATATAAGAACAAGGAAGGGATTCCAGGCAGAGAGTTAAACATGAATCAAGGAATTAACAATAAATACCAAGATCATTACTGTTAACTTCAAAAACTTCAACATAAATAGATATGAGAAGGAGGAATATTGTAAAATTTGGCTGCCTAACAGTTTCCTTCTCGGCACACTATATATTGATATGTTTTCTTCCCTCAGATAAAAAAAAAAAGCCCAAATATCAAAGCATCACTTTGTTCTTTTTTTTAAGAACAGGGATCTTAAGATATATGAAGCTCAAATGAAGTCAACAGCACCAAATTATGAACATCGAGGATCTCTAAAATTTTTATCATATAAATATTTTATGCATGTATCCTCTATATGTTGATTTTGTGATTCATAAATCATATGCACAGTACTGCTAACAATATATAAAGTGTACTCTACATATAAAAATAGAAAGTTGTAAAGTTTCATATGAATAGATATTTTACCATTTCATTCAGCACATAAGTTAATTGTCTTGAATGTGTCTCTTTGGAGAGTTGACTGTGAATTAGCCTGAAATAGATACTGGTTTATTACTAAGGAGTCTCTATAAGCATTGAACATAATGTGCTATAATTTAGGATACTGAGGTAACCTGTGCCCTTTGTCTGTAAGAACAGGGTTTTCATAGTTTTAGAAATTAATCTAGGAACAGAGCCCTTATTGTAAAAACTGACCTTCAACACCACTCAGAGGAAGGAGCATGAGTCTTTGACTGCATCCATTTATACCCTGGGAAGCACTTCTTCCTTTGGACTTACCTGTTGGTGGAAAGTCATAGAGGAATTGGGTCTTGAAATAAATCTTGAGAGAATCATTAAATTGTTAAAGGAGGAACATCAATAATGGACATATTAGGGATAAGGAGAATTTGAAATATAAAGGGGACTTTTGAGTAATGATTTAGCTGGGTTATGATTTTAAAAGATTTAGCTTTTTGTTGATTCATTGAGCAGAATATTTATGTTTTGTGCAAATATCTGTATATTCGATCACAAGGAGAAATTTAAGAATGAAAAGGTTTAGAATGTCTCAACTGCAGCCTCTAAGGGGGCATCACCAATGACAACTTTAGAAAACAAAACAAAATAATAACAAAGAATAATTTTATGTGTGTTTTTTCTAGAAAGACCAGCAGGGCAGAAAAATTACCTCTTGTAGAGTTTTTCAGTGACTGTAAGAATCTAAATAAATCTCTTGAATTAGTTGCCATTCTGTATCTGCAGAAGCTGAATTATGCATTAAAGTGATGATAACCAAAAGTAAGAGTCCACAGCTTCCTCAAAGAAAAGAAGAAATCTGGGGTCTCAAAAAAATGCAGACACATTATAGATCTGCTCTTGCTTAAATGACATTGATAACATGCACATTTACATTTGAGTAATTAAATAGTATATGAGTCAGAAAGTTAAAAAAAGAAAAAAATGTGCAGCACTTCTGGTTTCAGCTCTAATATATAAAATGCTTAAAAGTCATCACTCGCATTCTCACAAGAAAAAGCTGAACAAATTTAAAATCAATGACTTTTCTTAGGCCCATCAGAGAACTAAGATTTCAATATAAATTGCCACCCTGAAATTTGGAGACACAGTTGAAGCCAGAGAGTCGTAGGTAAGATATTTTATCTGGCGCAGAAGATGCTGGAGACATAAACTGGTAGGAACACTTAAATGGTTACTTTCACAAGTACTAGAGGTAGAGTGTGAATTAATGTGAGAGAGAAACTACTGGAGGCTTCAGTTCTATGGTGGCCCCTACACTTTTGTGGCTGTTACATTCAGTAATCCTATCAGGTTCCCACAGTGAAAGTCAGAGAAAGATCACCTCAAGCCTTTCCTAGAAGGACAAAATGGTAATCACTGTGAAATATGCCCAGAGTGGTCTACATAACAAAAGTCTATACCCCAGAGCAAAAGACTTTTACCAGAGCATTGTTCCAACTGGCGGAAGAGCATTCTGCCCACTCCATCCTTCTTGTCTCATCTAAAGTAGAAAAGTCTACCACTGGGTGAAAACAACTTGTGAAATTCACGGCCCACAGATACAGGCCCACTAAAATAAAGAGATTCAATCATGAGATTGTAGAACACTTCTGTTTAAACCACTTTCTTTCACCCTGTTGATAAGGTAGAATTCTATTCTAGGATTATGAGGATGGCCAAACACATGACACTCAACATTGGACAAATGATCTCAAGAGTAGTTTATTAGTCACTTATGTGCACATCCTGGGGAGGAAGACACAGTTATGCAAGGGCAGAATGAACTCAGAAACAGAACAAGTAATCATGGATGGTAAAAAGCAGGCTTTGTAGTGTAAAGAGGGTGAAGTGATCCTAGTTCCTGTGGGAGGATGTCATTGGCTTGTTTGATTAATTATGTGGGTTGGCAGTGAACTGAAGCCCACTCAGTTAACTAAGTATCATGCTTCATCTTTATGATAAAGATAGCTATTCGGCAAAAGGCCCTTTTCCACTGAAGCACGATGCTGAGGTCTTGTGCTTAAGTCTTGTGCTGAGGTCCACCACCTGAGTGCTGAGGTTTCAGATGAGATAGGGCATGTTCAAGGTGGCATGGTCATACCACCTTGTTTCAAATGTCAGGCAATACAATATATTAATTTTAGGCCTTACATCACAACTTTCCCTTCACACCTTATTACCACATCAACAGGGATTTCATATAACAACAGTAAATGAAAGAGCTTCAAGAGTGGATTCTCTGCACGGAAATACTTAGCAAAGCTCAAAGTCAAAAGAGAAGACACAAAAGGACGCTAGACAAATTTGAAACTTCTGGCATCTATATCTACAATGAACATTAAACACAGTACAAGTCTTACCTTAACATAAATCCTCAAATTAAGGCTTATTTTCCCCAGTTTTTATTGTCTGATAAAACATGCTTGACCTTCAACAAAAAATTAAAAGTAATGCCAAAATGTAAGAAAAATACACAGAACTTGAAGTGACAAAGTAAGCAGCAAAATCAAACTCACATATGATGTAAATGATGAAATCATCAAGCAATAAATTTGAAACTACTTTAATATGTTAAGAACTTTAATGGAAAACATTGCAGAACTAAAAACTAAGTAAGTAATACAAGCAGAGAAATAGAAAATTTAAGAAATAATCAGAAGGAAATTCTACAAATCAAAAATACTGTAAAAGAAATAAACAATGACTTTGATAGTCTTATCAGTAGATGTGAAAAATTACTAAAATTGAAGATAAATCAATAAAATATCTCAAATTAAAAAGCAAATAAAAACCAAATTTTTAAACCTAGCAAAACGTCTTAACACTAGGGACTAATTTTAAAAACTGTAATGTGAACATAATTGGAATATCAGAAGGAAAAGGAGGAAAATATGGAGCAGAGGAAACATTTAAAGTAAAAATGGTCGAGAATTTTCTAAAATCAATGACAGACACTAAAATATGAATCCAAGAAACAGAAAACAGCAAGCAGGATAATTTTTTTAAAAAAAACCTACATCTAGGCATATCATATTCAAAAAACAGAAAACCAAATCAAAAAACAGAAAACCAAAGACAAAGAAAACTTTTTTAGAGAAGCTAGAGGGAAAAAACGGGAATATCTTAGTTATTAAGCAACAAGGATAAGAATTAATGTGGACTTCTTATCAGAATCTATGCAAACAAGACTTGAGTGGAATAAAATATTTAAAAGATTGGAAGAAATGATACATATCACCATCCTAGAAATTTATATCCAGTGAGAGTATACTTCAAAAGTGAAGGAGAAATACAGATTTTCTCAGACAATCAAAATTAGAGAAATCATCACTAGCATATTTGCTCTTGCAGGAAAAAGTTCTATAAGGGAAAGAGTGTTGTAAGAAACTTTGATCTATATAAAGAGATTAAACAACACACTTCTAAATAATATATGGATTTAATAAGATATCTGAAGAGAAACAACATTTTGAATTAAATGAAAATTCAACTTATCAAAATTTGTGAGATGTAGCTAAAGAAGAGTTTACCCAAAAATTACAGCATTAAATGTTGATTATACCAAAAAAACACAAGCATTTAAATTCTCTCAAAATGGTTCTAAAATCGTACAGAAAATAAAAAATATTTATTCAAAAAAAGCTATTAAAACTTAATGAGACGAAGTCTAGTGTTTTTACCATGGTCCACTTCTTTGTTTCCTTCTCCCACCTCAGAGTAAGAAAAGTTCCATTCCAAAAAGTAATCCAAAAACAAGGGCTCCTTTTTCTTTCACCTCTCAGACAGAGGGCTGTTAGTCAGATGGAGGAGGACATCAGCATTTCTCATTCTGCTGCTATCTAACTGATGCAGAGCCTAACTCCCTTCTTCTTCCAGACCAACTTGTGAGATGGGGCCTCTTGGGTGCAGAACACTGAGCATACTGAAGTCATGATCAGTCTCATTCCAGTTTGCTCATAAAGTAGAGATTCCACACCAGGAGAGGTAAAAAAGAAGATGACCAAAAGCTATAGCTGCCAACTCCTCCATTGAGCAACCACCTACTAAAACAGTGTTTTCATCACTAGAAGTGTACCAGCTCCAGAACCATGGCTCAGAGATTTTGTCCAGGGAAAGACACAAGCTATAGATCACAGAATTTCAAAGATCTTCCTATAATACTAACTTTATTTGCAAGAGTATATAGAATTTCAAGATAAGGAAGCTCTCAAAAATAATAGAGTTTATGGTATAAAGCAGCTAAAGAGCAGACCAGTTAGAGAATTAGAGAGAACCCCAAAATGAGACAACTAAGAGCTCTCTTGCAGTCACCAAAAGTGTCAAACAGTGACCCCAAAAAACTCTGCCTGTAAAAGAGTCCAAACTTAATTATACCAGCCTGAAGAATAATATATGGAACAGGGCATTGTTGAAATGCAGGAGCAATCAGCTATCAATTAGTGAAGCTTAACAGCTGGATTCAGTCAGGGGGAGCAACAAAGAAAGCACCACAAAAAGCACTGTCATCCCAAAACTGCGCTTCCCTGAGAGGTGACATCATTGTGGGTAAACTGACTTCACTAAAATAGCCCAATCAATCACTAAACAAATGAACAAGTACATAAAAATGAGACCCTAGGATGAGAGGACCAGTACACAGAGCTGCTACAATATATTATCTAAAATGGTCTGTTTCCAACAACAACAACAAAAACTTCAAGCAGGCAAAGAAACAGAAAAATATTACCTATATATGGAGTGGGGGGCGGGGACAAGCAACAAAAACTGCATGTGAGAGTAAACAGATGTCAGATTTAATAGACAAAGGCAAGTTAACCATTATGAATATGTTCAAAGAACTGAAGTAAAACATGCTTAAATAAGTAAAGAAAGGTATAAAAATGCCTCATCAAAGAGAGAATATCATGAAATAGCTATTATAAAAAAGAACCCCATGGAAATTCTGGAACAAAAATGTACAATAACTGAAATTAAAAATTCATTAGGGAGACTCAAATTAAATTTGAACCATCAGAAGAAAGAACAAATTTGAAGACAGACCAATGAAGATTATGCAATCTGAAAAAACAGAGTAAACCATGAAGTAAAATTAGCACAGCCTCAGAAAAATATGGGAAACAATTAAATTCACCAACATATGCATAATTGAAGAACCAGCAGGAGAGGAGAAGAAGGAGTAGAATAATATTCAAAGAAATGATGGCTGAAAAACTGCAAATTTTGAAAAAAAAGAACCTTTAATGTTCACATTCAAGAAGATCAAAGGATTTTTACTAGGCTAAGTGTAAAAAAGATCTCTGTACAAACGATAGTACAAATGATGAAAGCCTAAAACAAGGAGAAAATCTTGAAAACATCAAATGAAAAATAAGTCATCATGTAAAAGGGAATCCCAATAAGATGAGCCTCTGGATTCTCATCAGAAATAATGGAAACCAGTTGGCAGTGAAATAACACATTCAAAGTGCTCAAATAAAACACCTGCCAGCCAAGAATCCTACATCCAGCAAAGCTGTATTTCAAAAAATCCAAGACAAATGAAAACTTCACAGGTATACAAAACCTGAGAGATTCATCTTACAAGAAATACTAAAGAAAGTTTTTTCAGGCTGAAAGCAAGTGGCCCAAGGGAGTAACCTGAAATGACAGGAAAAATCAGAGTTTGGTAAAGAAAATTATACAATTATAAAAGAGTTTAAATGTATACTTATTCTATTTTATCTCCTTAACTGACTTAAAAGTGATCAGATAAAACAATATGTACTTAATTGTACTGATGGGCCTTAAGCATATAGAAATGTAATATATCTGTCAAATATTACAAAGGAAGAGGGTAAGGGCAAAGCTGTACTGGACTAATAAAATGAATCCAGATAATAGCTCAAAACTATAGGACAAATGAACTGGAAATGTGAAATTAAAAGGCAACTATAACAAAAGCTATAAAAATATGTTTGTTCTTATAAAGTTATATAGATAGCAATATATTATTGAGTTTCTCATATGTAGATGTGATATATATCTTATGTGATATATATGTAATATATATGTGTATATATATATATAAAATCTTCCTTTTTTGTGGATATATACTTATATAAGTATATATCCACAAAAAAGGAAGAAGAATAAAAAAATATATATAACTCAAATTGTTTTATAAATCTGAAATATTTTCTGACAAGTTAGTGTGTGTAATAAGCCATATAGCAACCGCTAAGAAAATGACTAAAAAATTATGGAGAAGAATTATTGAAGAAATAAAAATGTTACATTAAAAATATTTATATAATGCAAAATAAATCAGTAAAGTACGAATAGAGAAACAAAAAATCATGAGACATACAGCAAATAAAAAGTAAAATGGCAGAAGTAAATCCAAATATGTCAATAGTAGCATTAAGCAACCTAACTGAAAGAAAATAATTGTTCAACTAGATAAAAACCAAAATACAACTATATTCTGTCTACAAGAAACACATTTTATATTCAAAGTTACATAGACTAAAAGTAATTGGATGTAAAAATATATACTGTGCAAACAGCAACCACAAGAAAGAAGAAATGAGTATGCAAGTAGACAAAATAGACGCTAAAGTAAAAAAAAATGTGTACATATATATAATATGTACAATCAGGTACATATTATAATAATAAAAAGGTCAATTCATTGGGAAGATACATCTATTACAAAATCTTTTCAACAAATGTTTCTGGGGTAAATGGCTATCCACATGCAAGCATATAAAGTTGGACTTCTACCTTACACCATATGTAAAAGCAAACTCAAAATGAATTACAGACCTAAATGTAAGAACCAAAACTGTATAAATCTTGAAGAAAATATGGGCATTAATCTTCACAACCTTGTATTAGGTAATGGTTTTTTAGATATGACACCAGAGCACAATAAATGAAAGAAAAATAGATAAATTGGATTTTATTAAAATTAAAAATTTTGTTTCAAAGAATACTATTAATATAGTGGGAAGACACCCTACAGAATGGGAGAAAAATATCTATAAGTCATATATCTGATAAAGAACTTGAATCTAGACTATATAAAGTATTCTTACCACTAAATAATAAAAAAGGCAATTACCCCAGTTAACAAAGAGGCAAAGGATTGAATAGACATTTCTCCAAGGAAGAGACAAAAGTGGCTAATAATACATGAAACATGCTCTACATCATTAGTCATCAGGAAAATGAAAATCAAAGTTACAACAAAAGTGACATCAGCAGCATGGTAGCGTGAGAGGACCTCCAAGTCAGTTATAAAAAGTTGGACAGCTGTAATTCAACAAAGGATTCCCTGCTCAATACACAAACATATCTGAGACATCACTCAGAGACATCTGAAGGTGGGCATATCTGAACAAACAGTGGAGACAAGACAGAAAAAGACAAGGATAGAGAGAAGTCATACCCAGCTTTGTACTCATCATGGCCCCAGCAGACATGATAGTAGTAAAAGGCTGGGGTGCAGCTCCACTGGGCAGACAAGACCAGAGGGGCAGCAACAACAATACCAGACCTGGGTGACTGGCACACATTGAGGTTGGGTCCAGAGTCAGGGCAGAGAAATGGTGCAAAAAACTCACAGCACTCCAAACTCTGCCAGCATCAAACAGTGGATTTTGCAGATGAGGAATTTGCCTACCCATCCCTCTGTGGCTCTCAGGGCACCAACATCCTCTCTCTGCAGATTGTGAAAGGGCTGACAAAAAACTTTCCAGCCTAAGTGATCTGTATTCATTGTGGCTAAGCCCAGGAGGAAAAACAGAACAGCAGTTGCATGAACTGGCTCCCCCTACCCCTAGTCTGCCCATTCCCTACCCATTCAGCACAGCCCAGGGGAAGCAGGTGGATCAATTTAGAGCAGCCTTGCAAACAGCTTCTGGGCAGTGCCAGGAACACACAGGAGATATATATTTTACCCCTCTTAATCGATGGGAGTGCTACCTGAGAGAGGTGAGTGGGTCATGAAGGAACATCACCTCCTGGGGAATATGGAACATTTTCCATGGCCAAGGTGACACTGCCCCACAGAGATCCTGCCAGCCCCAGCAGTGCAGATAAGGAAAAATAAAAACTTGCTCTTTTGCACCACCTACTGGAAAACAAAAGAAAGACTTCTACTTATCAACTCAAATTATTTTAACCCATTTCCCGTTTGCCCCAAGAATACTCGCTGGCAGTGCTTTGTGGCTGCAGCATTAACTCTGAGATAACTTGCAAATTACACTCCTAACCTTACCCCCAAAGTTTGCCATAAAATATGTCATTTTTATTATTATTTTTATATCACTCTAGTAAATCAATAGTCTTTGGAAACAAATGCTATCATTCTATTTATAGCATTCTGTTGTTAGTAGTAGTATTTCCATTTACAAAATCTAATAATTCTCGATTGCTGAAAATGTCAAATCCTTGAAAATGTGGCATTCCTACACATAATATTAAATTAATGCTGGCGGCAAGCTGCATTTTTTCTTCTAAATGAGAAAAGGGCTAAAAAGCAGCTTTAATTTCCACAAATGCTCAAGCAGAGAAATAGTCCATCAATCACAATAAATAACCAAGTTAACAAGAAAAATTAGGGGAAAAAATGAAAAATCTCCAGAAAATAAATATAAAGTCATGGAAGGCTGTAATTTAAGTTACAGGGAATTCAAGATTGCAGATCTGAAAAAATTCAATGAGATACAAGAAAATTCAGAAAAGAAATTTAATTAATTCAGGATTAAAATCAATGAACAAAAGGAGTAATTCACCAAAGAGATTGAAACTATAAAAAAGAATCAAACAGCAATTCTGAAGCTGAAGAACTTAATAAAAGTGGTAAAAAAAAAAAAAAAAATTGACCTAGCAAGCTTAGGAAATAGAGCAGACCATGTGGAAGAATGAATTAGTGACATAGTTGATAGAAATCTAGAAATGACTCAGGTGTTAGAAGAGAGGATCAAAAGCAAAAAAAAAACAAAAAGTGAAATAACTCTAACTCCATTAGAAAGAGCAATATAAAAACAATGGGTATACCAGAAGGCAAAGAGCAAATGAAGGAAGTAGGGAGCCTATGCAAACAAATAATTGACATAAACTTTCTTAACCTTTGGAAAGAATTGTATTCTCAAATATAAGAAACTAGCAGAACATCTGATTATCTCAATCCAAAAAGACCTTCTCCAAGGCACATTATATTAAAACTCAAAAATTAACAACAAAAAAGAATTCTCAAAGCAGCCAAGGAAAAGAAGACAGTAATCTATAAAGGAAATTCCGTTAGATTATCATCAGATTTTTCAGCAGAAATTCTACAAGCTAAGAAAGAATGGAATCAAATATCCAAATTATTGAAAGAGAGAAATTACCAGTCCAAAATAATATATGCAGCAAAGTTATCAGCTGGGTATAAAGGAAAAATAAAAACTTTTTCAGATATACAGAAGCTGAGGGAATTTACCATCACAAGAGCTGCATTATAGGAAATATTAAAGGGTGTTCTTCTACCTGAAACAAAAAGACACAGAATTATGAGCAAGATGACTAACAGTTGGACTGATCTAGGAAATTACAACTCCTGTTCAGAATAAGTTATCAAACACTTATGTATAACATAAAAGATAAAGAGAGTAAAAACATTTTTTTTAAAAAAGATAATAGCTACTGCAATTTGGAAATGGACTGACAGCATAATATGTGACAAAAATAAAAAGGAAGAGGGTAAAAGACTGAACTTTCACAGCTGAATGGAGATAAGACACAATCAGGAAAAAACAACAATTGTATATACAAAACTTTTTTTGCATAAACCTAATGTTAACCACTCACACACACGCACACAAAGCTAGAACTAAAACACATAACATAAAAAAAAGAGGATTCAAAGGAAAAAAATTATAGAATATCACAAAATTAAAGTAATAGAAACACAAGGGAAAAGGAACAATAGAGATGCAGAGCCACCAGAAAACAAAAGATGAAATGGCTGTAGGATATCCTCATATATCAATAATTATCCTAAATGTAAATGAACTGAACTCAGCAATTAAAAGGCACTAAGAGGAGTGGGTTGGATCAATAAACAAACTCTAACTATCTGCTATCTTCAGGAGAAACATCTCAGTTGCAAGGACAAACAGACTCAGAGTGAAGGGGTAGAAAATGATACTCCAAGCAAATGGCAACCAGAGAAAAACTGATGTAGCTATATTTATATCTGACAAAATACATTTCAAGATAAAAGAGGTCACAAGAGACAACGATGGACATTTCATAATGATAAAGGGAATAAAACATTAAGGAAACATAATACTCATCAAAAATGTACCCAATCTGGGAGCACTAAAATATATAAGCAACTATGAACAGAACTAAAGGAAGAAACTGACAAAAACACAATTATAGTAATGGACCTACATACCTCATTGTCAGCTATAGATAGATCATCCAAACAGAAAATCAATGATGAAATATTGGCCTTAAATGACACATTAGACCAAATAGACATAATCGATATTCAGTTTTTCATCCCAGAACACCAGAATATACATTCTTCTCTAGCACACATAGAACATTCTCAAAGATTGATGATATATTGGGACACAAAACTAGCCTCAACAAATTTAAGAAGATTGAAATTATACTAAGTATATTTTCCAACCACAATGTTTTGAAATCAACTGCAAAAAAAAAAAAAGCAGAAAATAAAACACACATATATGTAGAGATTAAACAATATGCTACTAAATAATGACTAGGTCAAAGAAGAAATAAAGAAGAGATCAAAAGGCATATAGAGACAAATGAGAATAATAACAAAACATATAAAAATTGGGGGGATACGGCAAAAGTGGTAATTAAAGGTAAGTTTATACAATTGCAAGTCTACTTCAAGAAACAAGAAAACTCTCAAATAAATAACCTAATGTTTTATCTTAAAGAAACAGAAAAGGAACAAAGCCCAAAGTCAGTAAAAGGAAGAAAATGATGAAAATTAAAGCAGAATCAAACAACATAGAAAACAAAAAGACAACAGAAGAAATCAGTGCAACAAAGAGTTGGTTATTTGAAAAGGTTAATAAAATTGACAAACTTCTGGCTAGAATTACTAAGGAAAAAAGAGAAAAGACTTAAAACAAAATCAGAAGTGAAAGAGAAGTTACAACAAACATTCCAAAAACACAAAGAACTATACAACAATACTATGAAATATTATATGCCATCAAATTTGATAACCTAGAAGAAATAGACAAGTTCTTAGAAATATATAACCTTTTTAGACTGAATCATGAAGAATTGGAAAACCTAAGTAGATTAATCAACTGTAAGGAAATTGAAACACTCATTGAAAACCTCTCGAAAACTAAAAGTCTGAGGAAAGATGACTTCATTAGTGCATTAGGTAAAACAGTAGTAACTGAAGGATGTGGCCCAAGGGAGGCTAGCCAGGAAGGATTAATATTAATCCTTCTCAAACTCTTCCAAAAAAATTAAAGAAGAGGTCATACTTCCTCATTTTATGAGGTCGACATTATTCTGACACCAAACCCTAGCAAAAACAACACACACACACACACACACACACGCACACGCACACATGCGCACACACACACACATTACAAACCAATATCTCTGTTGAATGTAGATGCAATAATTCTAAACAAAATACTATCATGTCGAATACAATAATACATTAAAAAGTTAATGTATCACTATCAAGTGGAGTTCATTTTAGGAACATAAGGATACTTCGACAAATGTAAATTGATCAATGTGATTCCTCGAAAAATTAAGAATAGAGCTACCATATGACACAGCAATTTCTCTTCTGGGTATCTACCTAAAATTTTCTCCCCCGCTCTTTAATCTGCCCCGCCTTCCACCCCTAACCTATGGATGTTGCCATCTTCCCTTAAGAACTGGATCTCTGAAGGCAGGGTGTCTCCTCCCACATGCTCGCGGCGGGCATCTAGGGCCTGGCACACCCGGGGCCTGGTGCCCCTGGCACAGTCGGAGGGCCTGACATACTCTGGGGGCCTTGGCACACCCGGGGCCCAGCACACCTGGAGTATGGTCCATGGCTCCACCTGGGACACGAACCCAGGACCTTCTGCATGTAAAGCAGATGTGCTAACTACTACACTATGGAGCCACCCCCTGAAATTTTAAAAAATATTTATTTATAAAGATATATGTACCCCTGCATTTATTGCAGCATTATTCACAGTAGCAAAGACATGGAAACAATCCAAGTGTCCTCCGATTAATGATTTGGTAAAGAAGCTGTGGTACATGTATACAATGAGATATTACTCAGCCATAAGAAAAGATGAAATACTGCCATTTGTGACAAATGGATTGATCTTGAGAGTATCATCTTAAGCAAAAATAAGTCAGAGGGAAAAGAAGAATCATATAATTTCACTCATATGTAGGATGCAAACCAGAAAGCAACAAATGGAGGAACAAAACAAAACAAAAAAATAAATAACCTAATGTTTTATCTTAAAGATAAAACATCTCTTTGATGCAGAAAACAGTATGGTGGTAGCCAGAGAGTAAGGGGGTAGAGAGAGATCGAATAGGGTAAAGGGGGTTAAATATATGGTGATAAAGGAAAATAAATTTAGTGTGATGAGCACAAAATGTAATATACAGATGACATAATATTATATACTTGAAACTTACATAATCTTATTAAACAATCTCACTCCAATAAATTCAATTTAAAAAAGAAGAAAGAAATCACAATGAGATATCACTTTATACCCACTAGGATGGCTAGAATTAAAAATCAGATAAAATATTGGCAAAAATGTAAAGAAATGGATACAGAGAGAACACACATAATGATAGTAATGTAAAATGGTACGGCCACTTTGAAAAACAGTCTAACATCTCAAAAAGTGAAACATTGAGTTAACATTTAACCCAGTCTAGGAAAGGAAAATGTTCATCTAAACAAAAATGTGAACACAAATGTTCATAGAAGCATTATTCATAAGAGCCAAAAGATTGAAATAATGCAAATGCCCATTAACTGATGAGTGGATAAACAAAGTGTTGAATATCCATAAAATGGAATATTTTTGTCTGTGAAAGTAGTAAAGTATTGAGACATGATACAACATATATGAACCTTGAAAAGATTATGCTCAGGAAGGTAATTCAGTTACAAAAGAACACTTATTATTTGCCTCCTTTTATATAAAATTTCAAGAATAGGCAAATATATAGAAACAGAAAGAATATTAGGTGTTTCTTAGGGTTGGAGAACATAGGAAGCTTTGTGGAACATCAATTGTGTACGGGTTTTGTGTTAATGTGATGAAAATATTTGAAAACTTATCGTAGTAGAGTTACACGACTCTGTGAATATGCTAAAAAATATTGAATAACCCCTGGGTAGATTGTATGGCATGTGATTATATCTCAATAAAGTTACAAAACTAGAGACAAAAGAATTAATATCAATAATCCTAGCTTCTATTTTAGAAAGCTAGAAGAAAAAAGCAAGTTAAGCCTAATTCAATCAGAAGAAAATAAATAATAAAAATTAGACCAGAAATCAATAAAGTTGATAACCAGAAAAATAATATATCAATGAAACAAAATCATAGTTCCTTGAAAAGATTAATAAAATTGATAAACCTCTAGACAAGCTAAACAAGAAGTAATCAGAGAAAATTCAAATTACCCATATCAGAAATACAAGAGAGGGCATCACTGTGATCCTATAGTCATATAAATACATGTATTAAAAGACGTACTATAAACAATTCTATGCACACAAACTTAATAACTTTGGTGAAATGGACCAATCACTTAAATTACACAAACTACCTAAATTCACAAAAGAGCAAATAAACCATCTGAATAGTCCTTTGTCTACTAAAGAAATTGAATCAATAACTAATAGCATTCTAAAAAGAAAACACAAGGCCTGGTGGCTTTCTTGGTGAATTTTACCACACATTTCAGAAAGAAATGATACCAATTCATTACAGTCTTTTCCAGAATATAGAATCAGAGAGAATACTTAACTCATCCTATGAGACGATCATTACCATCACACCAAAAACAGATAAAAACATTAGAATAATGGAAAACCACAGAGCAATATCTTTGATAAACATTGATGTGAAAATCCACAATAAAGTAGCAAATCAAATCCGACAATGTATAAAAAGACACATCATAATCAAGTAGTAGGATTTATTCCAGGAATGCAACACTAGTTCAATAAAAACTAACTGATGTAATTCTTCCGTCAAGAGGCTAAAGAAAAAAATCTTATAATTATATCAATAGATATAGAAAAACCTTTGACAAAATTCAATACTCATTTATCATAAAATCAGTAAAGTAAGACTAGAACGGAACTTCCACAATATAATAAAGAACAACTATAAACAGTCTACAGTAACATCATATTGAGTGATGAAAAATCAAAAGCCTTCCCTCTAAGACTGGAAAGAAGGCAAAGAATATCATCTCTCACTATTTCTATTTAAAACTTTGCTAGAATTTTTGATAGGGCAATAAGACATGAAAAGATAATAGAAGTTATACAGATTGAAAAGGAAGAAACATAATTTCTATTCTTAAATTTCATAGCTGTCTGTATAAAAATATAGAATGGAAAAAAGAATAACTTTACAATGGAGGAAGTACCTCATAGATGCTACCTCAGCCAGATGATCAAGGTTAACATTAACACTGATAAGTCATTTGGATAGTATAAACTCTTGATATGATGTCATGAAAATTGTACTTCACCTCTCTGATCTTCTTCCCCAAAACCCATAATCCCAGTTTAATCAGAAAAATTACAGTTGGGTGGCATGCTACAAAATAATTAATTTTATTATAATTCCTCCAAACTGTGAAAGTCATCAAAAACAAGGAAAGTCTGAGAAACTGTCTCAGCCTATGGAGCCATGACAACTAATTGTGATGTGATATCTTTTATGGGATCCTGGAATAGAAAAAAGACATTAAGTATAAACTAAGAAAATATGAACTTGGTATGAACTTTTGTTAATAATATATCAATATTGGTTCATTAATTTTAATTAATTGTCATATTATTGTAAGATGTTACAAATGTGGGAAACGTTGCAAAGCATATGGGGGACTGTATTATCTTTGTGATATTTTGGTACTATCTTCTCTGTACTTCCTTTGAAAAAACTGTTCTAAAATGAAATTTTTATTAGGAAGAAAGATGGAAGGCAGTTATGGAGGGAAAGAGGGAGAGAGGAAGGTGCAGAGGAAAAAAAGAAGTAAAGATGATAGCACTCTTACCATGGCAAAAGACATATCTTAGACTATAGAAATTTCAGTTTAAAAAGATTTTAATGATTTTTATAGTTTACAATGGAAGCTGACTAGTCAGTGGTTTGCAGAATAAACCTATTCCTTCTTTTAAATATTGATAGAATTTGCCCATCTCCAGTCTCTTAGAAGCTCTTTTAGAAGTTCTTTTATCCTTACATGAATGTGAAAGATCAATGATCATTTTCTCATTTAGAGATTCTCTTGAGACGCTAATGTGTAATTTAGATGGGTCAGAAGGTTTGTAAAGCAAATATGTGTACTCTTACAATCTTTTTATCCATCATGAGTTTATTTATTTCATTCTTAGAAATGTTCACTCTACTCTTTTCAGTTCCAATTTATTCTTCTTGACAAAGAAGAAAGAAGCGAAGTAGGAGTTGTGGAGTTTTGTTGCACCAGCATGCAAGTATGTATGTATGTATGTATGTATGTTTGTATGTATGTATGTATGTATACATAAACACACACACATATATATATATAGACAGTTTTTTCTGAAGCACGTAAATTACCTGATATTTTTTAATGTACATGTCACACATTTGTAGTTAGTATTGGACATTTTATAATTTCTACAGTGAAATCATATTATCTCCTACCTAGTTTGTTGCTTCTACAGTTAGATCTTAGGGTCAAAATCAGGTACATTTCACCAATAATGCAGAGCATCTATGGTTTTGTATACACTGTCTCTTAATGAATCTGGAAAAGTCATTTTTTTCTCCCGACATTGTATTTCCCCCAGCAAAGTATTGAGGTTACTGCATATAAAACCATTGGCTTGTGTGGCAGAAACAAGTAATTATTTTTAAAAATTCTGTAATGACCCCTGTATAAAGTGGTAGGGTTTGAATTAATAAAATACCACAAAATTTCTACCCCCAATTTGCAGATGGTAAAACTGAGATTTTCAGAGGCTACAAAACCTCTAAGAGGTAAATAAAGTCATATAGCCATACCCGTGTATGTACATATAACATATTTAACCTTATTTATATAACCATATTTAGCCCCTTGAGATTCTGTAACCTCTCAAAGTCTACAGTATATGTATTTGTGTATGTGTGTATACCAATATATATTATTAACTTTATTTAGCCTCTCGAGATTCTGTAACTTCTCAAAGTTTCAACATATATGTATATAAAACACACACGTGTCTGTATATAATATATAATATATAATATATAATATACACATGTTTTTAAATTTTCTCTCATATATATTAATATTTATACATATATGCATATATAATACTTATATATACACTTAATTTTTGCATGTGTATATATGTATAAATATGAACTCAGGCTGCCATCCCACCACTGTGAAATAGCAAACATGTTAAGTTGGTCTAGTGAGTGCATAAATTAGAGAGGGACAAAAATGGAATTTGCAGTGGTTCTCAGTGCAGGATCGGGAAGAGGGTGATCTGGATTCTGATCACATAGAGAGGCTGGCTCTGCCCTCAGGGATTCTGACCTGATAGCTTGGCTGGATCCCAGGAATCTGAGCTCTTTGAACATCCGTCATTATTCTGAAGTACCACTCTATTTATAAACCTCTTGGGAGAGGAAAAATCTCTGCTTCCCCACATTCGAATTTGTTATTCTTGTTCAACTCACCACTGAGATCTGTTGGGCCTGAGGCAAATTACTTACTTTTTGAATTCTTAGTTTTGTCTGTAAAATAAGAATTGGAGAGGGGTATTGAAAGGAACGGTGCCTCCTGTACATGTAAACCGCTTTGCATGGTGTCTGGCTATATGAAGTTGATAAATGGGAACAGCTTTAAACACTGTGAGAGGAAGAGGATGCTGGAAGTTGAGGTGAATAGGAAGGCTTTCCAGGGGAGGCAAAATAGGAGATGAGACCTAAGGAATACAACCCAAGAGTGAGTGCTTTTGGGGAGCATAATTGAAGAGGAAGGGGTAGCACAGAAAAAGATGTGACCCTAATGATCAAGTTCTGACCCAGAATTTCTGCTCAGAATTGTGTCCTGGAAGCATCTCCCCATCAATCCCACGTGGTGAAGGCTGACAAAGGATTGCAGGAAAGAATGTTGACCTTGTCACTCCCCCTCCAGGAGGAGAGAACCGTGCTCTGGAGTCCCATCCCAGGCCAGGAGGGCCTGATGGAGACTGCGGCACCACAGGAAACAGGTAGCAGGGTTCGGGCCAAAGGAACAACAATTCTGGGAAGCAGGGTTTTAAGAAAGCTACACATCACCTAATAAGAAGACAAAAGGGAAGAGAGGCAATTACCAAGATTGATTAGAGCCAGAGGCTGCTGATGAAAGCAAAGCTGCACAGAGCAAGGGAAGGCATGCTGTGGGGGCAATTCCACAACTAGAAAGAAAGATGCTTTTTGTTCAGGGGTTGGGTCCATAGACCTAGATGTAAGTGGACCTCTTCAAAGGGGATTTCTGAATCTGACGATCTGTATCTAATAACATCTGAGTCTAGAAGGAGGGCTACCAGCGCAGCAGAATACAGGTATGCAGTCTCTCCCAGCTGGTATTTATAATCAGCTATGCTGAGTGCCCTGGGTGACTACACTGACCCAGAAGCTTGAACACTGTGACTCAAATAGCAGTTCCAGAGCCTCCTCTAGATAGCAGCAGGGTTTTTATTATTCCACCATTGGCCTGGAGCAATATCCATAAGCTATAGCTATGGGGTGTCAACACTTCTCTATGATTGGTTTAACGTGTCACTATAACAGAGCTTTAGGGTGCAAGCTTGTAGGTCCAGCACCCTGATGTTCAAAACCTGCTACATATTAGTTGTACAGACCAATCTTTCTTTACCTTCCTGACCCCTAATTTTCATTTTTACAATGGAGATAAACACAGACATCTCAGACTTGTTATAAGGATTAAATAAAATGTGTGTAACAGGAGACAGAGTATCTGTCAACAATTACATGCTCAACAAACAGGAATCAATTAGTATAAATACTAATGTCATTAGAGTTAAAGATGACATTACTTGTTTTGTTATTCACATTTGTCTATTGTTTTCTATGTAGGAAGCATTCTTTCAAACAGTCATTTATTTTTCTCTGGGGGAAAAAAGGGAGTACAAAATACCAGAATTCAAGGTTACCATGTTCTATCAACCTCAGTTTTATTTATACTAAAGATCCCCAAATCTGTTTCTTTATCTCTCTCTCCTCCCCCCCTCCCCCCTGGGCCCCACCACTCCTCTTTTCCTTCTCTCTTCTCTCTCCCTCTCTTTCCCTGTCTCTCCTGTCAGTGGTGAGCACGCTGACAGCATGGCAGAAGAGTCAGGGTGCTGAGTCAAGGAAAGCCACATTTCAATCAGAAATAAAACATTCTAAACAAGTTGACTATTTCTTAAAATATAACTTTTTGAATCATTCTTATAAAGAAAAAATTTAAGAATTTATTCCTTTGTTCTTGTCCCCAGATCTAAATTTCCTATCACAGTCCCTTTGCTGTTTTGTTATAAAGTTCTGCCACCAAGATATGGGGTCATTTATGAGACTGCAGGAACATAACATAAAATAGCTAAAAAAGAAATTAATCTCTCATTTTGATTTAGTCTTCTCTTCTGCCCAGTAATGACTTTGGATGCCATCCTATTGACCTTCTCTGCTTTTATTCCCATCAAAATCGATATAGTATGCAATATCATAAATTTGCTTTGGCTGGCTTTCAGTTCATTGCCGGACCAAATGCTACCCCTGCAAACTGAGTGATAATGAAGTTGTGGGCAAGGCAGCCTCCTGTAATCAGCAATCATTACAATGGAGACTGGCTTTAAAGTAAATGATAAATAGACAGGCAGAGCCAGTAGGGTTGAGGAGACATTGATCGAGATGCAGCCTTGGAAAGTTAAAACTTTACCTGGAGGTCTATTGGCAACGTGTATTAGCTGGAAAGTACCAGGTTCGAACAATTTTCTTAATTAGGTTCATTTCCAGCTGGACCAGACAGAATACAAATAATTTATGTGAATTAAACGTGTTTCCTCATGAAAGTAGCCTCTATCCAGTTGCAAAATATATTATATACATAAAAGACCATACAGAGCAAATATGTAAATTTTAAGGACTAGACTTGAATATCTATTTATCCTCCGCCGGCTTAAGAAATATAATAATTCTTGTATCTCAAAGTATCCACCCCCACCCTCACCCAGACCCCATCACATGGTTGGCCTCCATTAAGGCCCTTCCCCTTACTTGCAGATTTAACTCCAAATATGACATTTGTGATAATAATTTTCTTCCTTTTCATTATACTTTAACACTTATCGATGAGTCCATTAACAATATGTTGTATTTAAATGTTGTATTTTCTAATTTTTATAAATGGATCAATATTATTTGTCTTCTGTGACTTTTCTCTTTGTTTCAAAATCATTTTTTTTATATTCACTCATATTATGCATGTGACTTTAGCCCATTCACATTTACTGTTTTAAAGCAGTTTGTTTGAATAAGGCACAATTCGAGCATTTTTTCTATTGTTAATAGACATTTTTAGGTTCTGTGTTTATTTTAATATTATTTAAAAGTTGTCATAAACTTGTTGCCACACATCTCTTAGTTCACATGTGCCAGAGTGTGAATAAATACACCCAGGAGTAGAGTTTCTGAATCTTAGGATTCGTTAATCTTTACTCCATAATGCCATGAAGGTTTATACCCACTTATGCTTTCATGAACAACAGAACATTCCATTGCTTCACAATACATAAAATGCTTAGTGTTTCCTGGCTTCCTCTTTTTGCTTTCAATTTTACTACTTTGGCAGATATGAAATTATACTTTATTCTGAGTTAGTTGGTGTTAATTGGCACTTTCTGAAAACTAATGAGAGTGATCATCTTTTCATTTGTTTATGGTCATTGTGTTGCCTCATTTATGCAATATCTGTCCACATCTTTCACCTATTTTTCTATTAGGTTGTTATTTTTTATTAATTTCTGAAATTTTCTATATATTATAGATACTAACTCTGTCTTAATTATATATATAGTAAATGCCTTCTTTAATTTTTGGCTTGTCTTTTCACTTTTTCCATATCTTTTTAATAAACAGAAATTTTTGAATTTAATGTAATGGAATATATGAAACTTTATCACATAAAATATTCTGCTATATTGACATCAGATAGTTTTATAATTTTTCTTTGTATATTTAAGTATTTCATGTACATTGAATTTATTATATACTGTGAATTAGGGATATAATTTTATACTTTGCCATTTTGATAATGAATTATATCAGCACACATTATTAAATTAAATAGTTTGTCTTTCCCTGCTATTTCACAATGCTAATGCCTATTTCCAGAATCTCTATTCTGTTCTATTGGACTATTTGTCTATTCATAAGCCAAGTTTACACTCTTGATACTATTGTTTTACAATAAGATTTGATATTGGTAAGGTAATCTTACTTGCCTGGAACTTCCTCTGGGATGTTTTCAAATATTTGAACCTTTGCTTATTATAATAAAATTAAAAATCAAGTTATGAAGTTCCAAGGAAAAGTTGGAATTTTGACTGGAATTTCACTAAATCTACAATTTAGAAGTGATATTTTATGATAATATAGTTTTTCATTTAAGTAAGCCTCCTTTAATATTTTTTAATATAGTGTTATATTCCCTGTATAGAGATTGTGTATAACATTTACTAGATTTAAGTGACTTCTTATGATTATGTAAATGGACTCTGTATTAATTTCCTAAGGCTGCCATAACAAAGTACTACAAACTAATTGACTTAAATCGACAGAGATGTATTCACTCACAGTCTTGGAGGCTAGACATCTAAATTCAAGCTGTACTCAGGGCCAAACTTTCTCTGAGAGTCTGGGTAGAATCTTTTCTTGCTTCTACCAGCTTCTGGTGATGGCTTACATTCCTTGGCTTAGAGCTACATAACTCCAATCTCTTTCTGTCATCACATAGTGTTCTCCCTGCATGTCTGTCCCTGTGTCTCTTCTCTTTTTCTTATGACACCAGTTATATTGAATTAGAACTTATCCTAATGATATCTTACTTGATTACATCTGTAAAAACACTATTTTCAAATAAGGTCACATTCACAGGTACAAGTGCTTAAGACTTCAACATATCTTTTTGGGGGACACAATTCAACCTATAACAATATCTCCATTTTTTTAATTACATTTTTCTATCAGCTTTTGCCTGGTATATAAAAATGCAAGTGACTTCTGCATATTGATTTTCAATTAATAAATTTGATAAATTTCCTTATGCATTATAATAATTTTTTAATAGATATTTTAGGTTTTTCTACATAGCAAATACTATCCACAAATAATAAAAATGTTGTTTTCTCCTATATTAATCAGGGTTCTCTTGAGAAACATAACCAGAGATCAATAGGAGATAGATAAAGATAGAGATATAGAGAGATAGAAATGATAGAGGTAGAGATAGAGATATAGATAGAGATAGAGATAGATATGAGAGAGAAAGAGAGAGAGAATAGGATGATAGATTAAAGGCAGAGACAGAGACAACAGAGACAGAGACAGACAGAGACAGATATAGATTATTATCAGAAATTGAATAACATGATGAAGGTTAAGAATTCCCAAGACCTGTAGTCAGCAAGCTGGAAATTCAAGAGATTTGATGCATAATTCGAGTCTGAGTCTGAAGGCCTGAGAACCAGAACTGATGGTGTGGGTTCCAGTCCAAGGGCTGGAGAAGACCAATATCTTAGCTAAAGCAATCAAGCTAAAGAAGTTCTCTCTCACTCAGATTTTTGGTTCTATTCTGGTCTTCAGTTGACTAGATGAGATCACCCACATTAAGGAGGACAATCTGATTAACTCAGTGTACTGATTCAAATGTTAATTTCATCCCAAAACACCCTCACAGATACACTCAGAATGTTTGACCAAATGTTTGGGTACCCCTGGCCCAGTCAAGTTGGCACATAAAAATAACTAGCACATCTCTTTTCCAATTTTTATACTGTTGTTTTTCCTTGATTTGCTTTACCATCTGAGAACTGTTATTAAAAAAGAAATATAAGTGATAATCTATGTCTTTATCATCTCATCATTACGAAAGTGTTTCCAACACTTCACTATGAAACACACTAGTTGCTGTAAATTTTTGTTTGTTTCTATATTGTGCATTTATCAGTAATTCTTTAAGGAAGTTTTTTAATCCCTAGTTTGTTCAAATAATGACTTTTGACAAATCATGAAATATTTTTTTGTTTGTTTTATGAAGCATCTTTTCTGTATTTGTTGAAATGAACATACACTTTTCCTTTTTAATCAGTTAATATGGTAAATTATGACAATCATTTTTCTAATTATAATCTGGGCTTTCCTGGGTAAATTCAGCTTGGTTTAGCTATTTGCTAATATTCTGTGTAACCTTTACTTTCACTCATTCATTCATTCATTCATTCACTCATTCATTCTTTCTTTCTTCATTCTTTTTTTTCTCTTTTTCTTCTCTTTTGTTTTTTTTTTTTGCATATGTATCTTAAGTGGGTAGGCTTTAATTTTCTTCCTGGTTTTGGGATGAACATAATGCAGACCCAAAAAAAATGAATTGGAAATATTTTCTCATTCTTCAGAGGAACCTGTATAAGATTGACATTACTTTTTTCTTAAACATTTCATACAATTTACCAGTAAATCCTAGAATTCTGGGGAGGTTTTCACTTGTGGAGTTAATTTCTAAATAATTTTAAAATAAATGTTTCTATTACTTTAGTTTTACTTTGGATAAGTTTTATTTCGAGGAGTTTATTGCATAAAATTTTCAGATTTATTGCAGTATCCTCTGACACTTTTGTAATATCAGATCTGTAGTAATGTCCTTCTTTTCATCTTGATATTGGCTATTTATGCCTTTAGACTTTTCTCTTTTTTTAATTTTGCCATGGATTTAGTCTTTTAAAAGACCAATTTCTTTTGGCTTTGAATCTTCTTGTAATATGTTCCCGTGTTGCTTTCACTTTCATCTTTAATATTTGCTTTTTCCTACTTTGTTAGAGTCTATTAGTCTTAGTTTTCTATTTTCAACATTTTCCACTTTTCAATGAAATCTATTAATTTCCTTAAATTAGATCTTCTCACTTTTTTCACAAGTTTTGATTATAGTATTTTCATTTTCATTTAGTTCAGAGCAAATTCTAATTTCTTTTTTGATATGAGTTTTTTACAAGTTCACTTTTAAATTTCCAAATATATGGCATCTTTTTTCCAGTGTTCTTTTAATCATTTGTTTATAACTTAATTGCATTGTAGTCAGAGAATGTAATTCATAGGATACCAATCTTGGAAATGTATTGAGACACTAAATTCTATCTAACATATGGAAAATTTTTAAAAAATGTTTACCATGTGTTTATAAATGTATGTTTTCCAGTTGTGTGTAATATTTTACATATGTTTGATGAAGTTTATTGTACTATTCAAAAACTTTAAAATTCTTTTTTTCCATTTGTTTTTCCTCTCTCTCTCTTTCATCTCCTTGAAGTCTTACTTCTCCCAAAGAGTGTGTGAATTTTAAAATTATTTCTTGTTGTTCAACCAATTATTACTTTTTATATGCAAATCCTTCCTTTTAAATATATCAGTGTTAGAATTGTTATATCTTTCAGCTAAATTGAATATGTATCATTATTCTCTTTAAAGTTATTAATTTTTTTTAAATCTATTTTATCTAGCTATACCAGTTTTCTTCTAATTAGTGTTTTCTTAGGATATGTTTCTCATCCTTTAACTCTTTACTTATTTTTTTGTTTTTCCTCTTGAAACACTTAAAATTTTTTCTTTTTATTTTTATCCTGAAATCTTTGTCTTAATATTTTTGTCTTAAATTTTTGTCTTAATTTTACAGATATATTTGTATTTTCTCTAACATCTTATATGGATATAAGTGCTTTATATCTATATGCTTTTGAGAATTTTCCTTACCCTTATTTTTTTAAATTGTTATAAGCTTCTTTTTCTTTAACTTTATTCTCAATATTTTTTTTTATTTACTTGTTTGGAAGTTTCATGTTCTTATTCTTTTAGCAGATCGCCTAAATTTTTAAAAATACATATATAATACAGTATAAAGTTAATAAAAATTCCCATTCTCCTTCCAAAAAAGCTATAAAACAGTTTAATTTTCATTATCTCTTTCACCTGAAGCTATATTGTTTGCCAGCTTTTTTCTTTACTTCTTCCCTATTTTACTCCCCCACCCTCGCAAACAAATTCGGCATCACAATTTTTAATGAGTCAATGAATGCTTAGATTATATATTAACTATACATTGATGTGTCTAAAAATATATTAACTAACGTAAACGTTCATAATTTATTTCAAAATTATGTTTTTGAACATAATTCTGCCTATTAGGAGTCTGCCTAATATATGTTTTTTAGAATTTTTAATAAAAATCTATTGATAGTAAAGTTTTTTCCAAAAAAGAAAAAATTTTCTTTTGTTCTCATCCTTGAAAATAATGCAGAATATAGAAATCTTGGGAAAGATTTATTTAATTTCAGCTACTTAAAGATAGTATTTCATTGTTCTCCAGACTTAATATTTGCTTTAACTAAATCAGATCACTCTAAATAATGTTCTTTTGTGGTTGATCCATCTGCTCTCTATGGCTTCTCTTAAATTTTCAGTTTCTTTGATGTTCTGCAGTTTCACCATGTTATGTCTAGGAGCAAATTTTTTAAACTTTCTTTTTCTATTTGTTAATCCTTGGACTTCATGAATCTGAGTTTAATGGAATAAATAAAATGGGGTACAGGCCAGGATGGAAGATTATTAGAAGAAAGAGATTAATTATACATGGAGAAAATGGATGGAACTTGAAACACATAGCTGAAAGTAAAAAAAGGAAAAAAATCTAAAATATATAATATAATAACATTTAAACAAAATTTTAAGACTTTGTATAAAATTGTATAAAATCATGGACAGCAACAAGCAAAAATGTACACACCACTTTAAAAGGGTTGTTTATGAAATCAAGGGAGAGGGTAGTACTGTTGTAGAAACAAGACCGGTGAGAAACTAAGCACCACTTGAAGAGTTGGAGAACTCAAGTTCATTAAGCCGGTAGTCCCAGAAGAGCTAGCACTCTGAAGATCTGGGCCCCGAGCTCAGGAGTAACCTTACTTTTATAAGGCTTAACAAGCAAAGGCAATACATCTGTTCTTAACAAGCAAAGATAATACATCTGTTATCTAGACAGAACAATAAAAGGGGAGGGTGAGTCTTTAGCTGATTTCGAGATCACTCTGCCCTTCAGCCTATGCAGCAAGCATGTCTACAGAAGCAGAACAAAGAACTGATTACAAAGTCAGCCATTTGAGTGGAAAATTCCTCTTCAATAGGAGTGCAAAATAAGGGTAAATACAAGAAACAAGCAAACGAACAAATAAAAAGGCCTTGAATTGACCAATGTAATAATTTAGAGTGAACTGAGAAATATTATTTATTCAAACCTTTATATCTGAGGTCCAAATGTATGTGTGTGTAATTATGTATGTATATTCATTCTGTTAGTACATCCCTTAATCAAAATTTTCATTTCAGTGATCTCAAATTCATTTTTTTACTTATACATTGTGCTTTTTAAGTTTTCACTAAAAAGTCCTTCCCTATCCTTTATCCAAAATGACATTATCCTATATATTTTTTCTATTAAAGAAGAAAGTGCATGCACACGTGTGTGTGTGTGTGTGTGTGTGTGTGTATACTTTTCATAATTATATCTTTAATCCATATGAAGTACAATTTAGTGTGTGGTATAATGTGATATTTTATTCTAGCTTTCTACTGGCATTAACAGTGGGTATTTATGGTCAGTATCTTTTTCAGGTTCCACTATGTCTTTATATCTCCCCCCTGTGATATTGACACAGATTTAGACCCCAGTTAGAAAATGGTCTGCAGCAGCTTACAGCACACTGAAAGATTTTTCCTTTAGCATGAATTATTTTTATGATAGACATAATCGAAATGCAAATATTGCAGAAAACATTCATACATCAGACTAGAGCAACTCTTCAGCTCTATGTGATTTTGGCATAATTGGGTCTTTGAAATTTTACTAGTGACCAAATAAAAATTGTAATCAAAAGGGTAGGCCTAATGAAAAATCAGCAGGCTCTTCACGAGAGCCAGAATACCCACCTCTGCTCCAATCATCATTTCTTTATCTTCAATAAATCCACTCCTTCCATAAATCTAGATAATTTCTATTAGTTTACATATAGTTGCAATCAAAATGCCTCATCCCACACAGATGTGGTCAATCAGATGAACCTAGTAAATTCCAGCTTGAGTCACAGGCTCCCTCTTTCTCTCTCACTTGCCCACTGTCTTCCTTTCTCTCATTCTGTCTTTCTCTGTGTATCTGTCTCTGTCTCTGATGCTCGTTTTCTGTCCTGTTCCCTCTTCATCTCCTCTCTCCTGTGGCAAGGTACTTGAGGCATTTTATCTTTTTGTCTTTGTTCAGAACACTCTTTCATATCTTTCTTTATATATCTAATACATATTCATCTCTGTGGTCTCAGTTTTAAATGTTACTTTCCTTAGGAAGCTTCTCTGTCTGGTCAGTGATCCTTCTAAGTACTCACTAAGCACAGTGTGTTTGCCCTATTAGAACAATAACCAACTATAAGTAACTATTCCAGGGGACTATGGAAACTTTTGCTTTAAATCTGTCTGACAGCTTTTCCCTTCCACCACCCCTGGTGTTAGACCCCTCTTCTCTGATACTTGCCATGGCCCAGGCCCTGGGAATACCAATGACTTTAAATTGTGGGTGTGGGCCTCAGTAGCATCAATTAGAGCCTTTCCCTAGAGCTGATGTATATATGTCTTTACTGGAGCCTTTAAATGAGAAGATGAAAATCCTGAGTTACCTGAAGCCATATTTACCTGGTAATGGAAAGGTCTTCTCTACAGACATGAGCAGAAATGAGCAGAAATGAGAGAAGAAAAACAGCTTCCTTCCAGAAGGCTGTGAGTACTTGATTCCAAACCCTGTGGTTCTGCTTCAGACAGTTCTTCCATTATCCTTCTAAGTCCTAGAACCAGTAATTTCCTTTTTTCTTATGTAAATTAATGGATCTTTATTTCTTTCAGTACAAAGTTATGACTAATAAACCTGATTATTTATCTTTATATTCCTTAGAGTGTGGTCCACAGACCAACAGTATCAGCATCGCCTGGGAGCTTATTAGAAATTTAATTCTGAGGCCTAGCCACAGACAGCCACAGTCCTGGGAGTCTGCCTTTTAATGCATCCGTCAGGGCTCTTATGCATGTTAAATTTTGAGAAGATCTCTAGATAATAAGCTCCACAAGGACAGAGAATATGTATCTCTTGCTCAAAGTCATATGCTCACCACCTAGAAAGTACCTGGCACACAAATTAGTATGGAATATCGGGTGAGCCACAGATAAGTAGAGACGATACTGTAAGCTAGCAAACCTCTTGCATGGAGAAGAGAATCAGAAGTAAGTAAAGTGTTTAGGGAACATGGAACTAGGGAAGGAAGCTGAAGAGCTGAGACTGAGGTTGAAGAATGGGAAATGAAGTGGATAAGTATGGATCACTGGCAAGTTCATGGGCTTTGAGACTCATAATGTGGAGTTCAGCCCAATTTATAACCCTTTGTAAGTGTGTTACATTTTTTACTCATTGAAAGATAGTCAGAAAATGGAAACCTCCCTCTCTCCCCAGCAAAGCCCCCATACAATGTCTGCACTAGCACCATCTTCTGCTATTTCCATGTTTGAACTCACCTCCTGCCCCCAACGTACGTATGCACAGTAGCAAAAGTGCCCATAGCAAATACCCTTTCCCAGATAAACAGGATCTTTAGAAGGTGTGCAGAACTAGACATTTGAGTCAGGAGAGGGTTGAGAAGTGATTTTATGGGAGTCGCGTGGAGGAAAAGGAGAGATCCAGGAGTGCTACCTAAACACAAATGTGAGCTAATCGCTCTCGTGAACCACAGAACCAAAGTTAGAGAGGAAAGCAGATTCTTCATATAGAACATACTAACACATTATAAACTCCATCTATTTGTTTATTCTACTTGTCCCCTCCCCACCTTGGAATGTTAGCATGATGAGGGCAGAGATTTTGTCTGTTATTCATTCTATATTCCAAGAACAGTGCTTAAACAAAGAAGGTGCTCAAACATGTTGAATGAAGGAAGGAATAAAACAAAGACATAACAAAGAAGACATTTTAAACAAAAGATGGGAAGCAAATCCTTAAGCCACATTTGAACCAATAATGACTTTGGTCAGGAGGTGTGCAGCCTTGGACAAGTGCTGGGAGCGGGTAGCTAAGGTGTCAAACCAGCAAATGTGTACATTTTTATTGTCGACTATCTATGAACTTAATATATTGGAGCCAGCTTCTAAATAATTGTTCCTCCTTTCCTGGTCTTGTTTCTATCTACCTTTCACTCCATCATGTATCTCCCCTGTCCCTGTGGGCTCCCATTACTTCATTGCATCTATCCTCTGTCCTCATGAAACCTCTAGTCTAGGCCTTCTAGAGCCTCTTACTTGGGACTACCTTCCTTTGGCACAGTCTCACATTTCTGCCTTATCTACCTTTCACAATCCTGTAAACAAATAGTCTCATTCCCTCAATGCCCTGCACTCAGAAGCCAGGAAAGTGCCTTTCTTTCTTTCTTTTATTTACAATAAATTTATTTATTTAAATTAGTTTCAAGTATACAGTACATTGGTTAGAAATCTATAATGTTCATAAAACGATCCTCCCAATTGCTCCCTCCCTCCCCTGGCCCTCCACTTAGCCATCCTATTAATGTTAACTGCATTCCCTATGCCATACTCCCCGTGCCCAACTATCAGCTACTAATTTGTACTTCTTTAACCCTTCATCCCATTCTTCCAGCCTCCCAACACCCCTCCCCTTTGTCCATCACTAAATTTTCCACTATATCTGAGTCTGTTTTTGATTAGTTTGTTCTTTTTGTTCACTTATACGATACCATATATAAGTGAAATCATATGGTATTTATCTTTCTCTGTCAGATTTATTTCATTCACCATAATAACCTCTAGGTCCATCCATGTTGTGCAAATGGTAGAATTTCATGGTTTTTAATGGCTGAGTAATATTCCATTGATATATGAACCCTAATTTCTTTATCCAATCATCTGTTAATGGGCATTTAGGTTGCTTCCATAATTTGGCTATTGTAAATTGTGCTGCCTTGAAAATTGGAGTGCATAGATCTTAACAAATTATTGTTCTGGTTTTCTTTGGATAAATACCCAGAAGTGCAAATGCTAGGTCAAAAGGTATACCCATTTTTAATTTTTTGAGGAACCTCCATACTGTTTTCCATAGCAGCTGTACCAATTTGCAATCCCATCAACAATTTATGAGGGTTCCCTTTTCTCCGCATCCTCACCAACACTTGCTGTTTTATTTATTGGTGATAGCCATTCTGACAGGTGTGAGATGATATCTCATTGTGGTTTTAATTTGCATTTCTCTGATGATTAGTGACCTTGAGCATCTTTTCTTATGTCTGTTAGCCATCTATATTTTCCCTTTGAAGAAGTATTTGTTCAGATCTTCTGCCCATTTTTTTATTTGGACTGTTTTTTGTTGTTGTTGTTGAGTCATATAAGTTCTTTATAAATTTTGGATATTAATCCCTTATCAGATGTATCATTAGTGAATATCTTCTCCCAAACAGTTGGCTGTCTTTTTGCTTTGTTGATGGTTTCCTTTGCTGTGCAAAAACTTTTTAGTTTGATGTAGTCCCATTTGTTTATTTCTTCTTTTGTTTCCCTTGCCCGAGGATATATATCTGAAAAGAAATTCCTGTTAATAATATCAGAGAGTTTACTGCCTATGTTTTCTTCTAAAAGTTTTATGGTTTTGGGTCTTACATTTAAATCTTTAATCTATTTTGAGTCTATTCTTGTATACGGTGTAAGAAAATGGTCCAGTTTCTTTTTTTTTTTTTTTTTTTTTTTTTTTTTTTTGCACATATCTGTCCAATTTTCCCAACGCCATTTACTTAAGAGACTGTCTTTACCCCATTGTATATTCTTACCTCCTTTGTCATATATTAAGTGAGCGAATAGGCATGGATTTATTTCTGGGCTCTCTATTCTGTTCCATTGATCAAGGTATCTGTTATTATGCCAGTACCATGCTGTTTTGATTATTGTAGCCTTGTAGTATATTTGATATCAGGTAGTGTGATACCTCCACCTTTGTTCTTCTTTCTCAAGATTGACATGACTATTTGGGGTTTTTTATGGCTCCATATAAATTTTAGGATTATTTGTTCTAGCTCTCTGAAAAAAAATGTCATTGGTATTTTGATTGGGATTGCATTGAATCTACAAATTGCTTTGGGTAGTATGGCCATTTTAACAATGTTGATTTTTCCTACCCATGAACAGGATATATGCTTCCATTTATTTGTATCTACTTCAATGACTTACAATTTTCTGAAAACAGGTCTTCTACCTTCTTGGTTAATTAAATTCCCTGGTATTTTATAGTTTTCGACGCAATTGTAAATGGGATTGTTTTCTTAATTTCTCTTTCTGAAAGTTCATCATTGATGTATAAAAATGCCATTGACTTCTGAATATTTATTTTGTAATCTGCTACTTTACTGCATTCATTGATCAATTCTAACAGTTTTTTGGTAGAATCTTTAGGGTTCTCTGTATATAGTATCATGTCATTGGCAAATAACAAGAGTTTTACTTCTTCCTTTCCAATTTGGATGCCTTTTATTTGGATGACTTCCAATACAATGTTGAAGAGGAGTGGTAAAAGTGGGCATCCTTGTCTTGTTCTTGATCTTAAGGGCAACGCTTTTAGCCTTTCGTCATTGAGTATGCTGTTAGCTGTAGGTTTGCCATATATGGTCTTTATTATGTTGAGATATGTTCCGTCTATTCCCACTTTGCTGAGAGTTTTTATCATAAATGGATGCTGGATTTTGTCAAACGCTTTTTTTACATCTGTTGATGTGATCATATAGTTTTTAATTTTTGATTTTTTAATGTGTTGTATCACATTAATTGATTTGCAGATATTGAACCAACCTTGCATCTCAGGAATAAATCCAACTTGATCATGGTGTATGATATTTTTAATGTATTGCTGAATTTGGTTTGCTAATATTTTGCTGAGGATTTTTGCATCAATATTCATAAGAGATATTGGCCTATAGTTTTCCTAAAGTCTTTGCCTGGTTTTGGAATCGAGGTAATGGCAGCCTCATAAAAAGAGTTAGGGAGACTTCCCTCTTTTTGAATTTCTTAAAATAGTTTGAGAAGAATAGGTGATAATTATTCTTTGAATGTTTGGTAAAATTCACCTATGAAGCCATCTGGTCCAGGGTTTTTGTTTTTTGGGAGGTTTTTGATTACTGATTCTATTTTATTGATGATAATCGGTCAGTCAGATTTTCTGTTTCTTCTTGACTCAGTCTTGGGAGATTGTATGTTTTTAGGAATGTGTCCATTTCTTCCAGATTGTCCAATTTGTTGGTGTATAATTGTTCGTAGTATTTTCTTATGATCCATTGTATTTCTGTGGAGTCTGTGGTTATTTCTCCTCTTTCTTTTCTGATTACATTTATTTGAGTCCTCTCTCTTTTTAACTTGATGAGTCTAGCTAAGAGTCTGTCAATTTTGTTTATCCTTTCAAAGAACCAGCTCTTGGTTTCACTAATCTTTTGTGTTGTTTTCTAGACTCTATTTCATTTATTTCTGCTCTGATCTTTATTATTTCTTTCCTTCAATTCACTTTGGGTTTTGTATCCTGTTCTTTTTCTGGTTCTTTTAATTGTAAGGTTAGATTGTTTATTTGAGCTTTTCCTTATTTCTTGAGGTAGGCCTGTATTGTTATAAATTTCCCTCTTAGGACTGCTTTCGCTGTGTCCCATAAATTTTGAGTCATTGTGTCTTCATTTTCATTTGTCTCTAGGTATCTTTTGATTTCTTCCTTGGCATCGTTAATAACCCATTCATTGTTTAGTAGCTTGTTATTAAGCCTCCATGTGTTTTCTAGTTTTTTTCTTGTAGTCGATTTCTAGTTTCATACCATTGTGATCAGGGAAGATGGTTGTTATGATTTCAATCTTCTTAAATTTTTTGAGACTTGATTTCTGTCCTAACATGTGGTCTGTCCTTGAAAATGTTCCATGTGAATTTGAGAAGAAGGTATATTTTGCTGTTTTGGGGTAAAAAGCTCTGAAAATAATAGTAAGTCCATCTGTTCTAGTGTATCTTTTAGGTCCATTGTTTCCTTGATTCATTGCCTGGAAGATCTGTCCATTGGTGTCAATGGTGTGTGTTAAATTCTCCTACTATGAGTGTATTACTATTGATCTTTCCTTTTATGTCAGTCAATAATTGCTTTATGTATGTAGGTGCTCCTACATTGGGTGCATACATGTTTACTAGAGTTATGTCCTCTAGATTTATTGGTCCCTTTATTATTATGTAATGCACTTTTTTTTATCTCTTATGATAGCCTTTGTTTTAAAGACTATTTTATCTGATATAAGTATTGCTACCCTGGCTTTTTTTTTTTTATTTCCATTAGCATGAAATATCTTTTTCCATCTCTTTACTTTCAGTCTGTGAGTGTTGTTTGATCTGAAGTGGGTCTCTTGTAGACAGTATATGTATGGGTCTTGTTTTCTTATCTATTCAGTTATCTTATGTCTTTTTATTGAAGCATCTAATTCATTACTGATAGGTACATTGTTACTGTCATTTCATTATTCATATTTGTTATTTCTATTTTCTTTTTTCCCCTTCTCTTTTTACAGAAGTCCCTTTAACATTTCTTGTAATGCTGGCTTGTTGGTGATAAATTTCTTAAGCTTTTTTCTGTCTGGGAAGTTCTTTATCTCACCTTCCATTTTAATCAAAAACCTTGCTAGGTAGAGTATCCGTGGTTGTAGATTCTTGTTTTTCATAACTTTGAATATTTCTTGCCATTCCCTTCTGGCCTGCAAAGTTTCCATTGAAAAGTCAGCAGACATTCGTATTGGGGTACCTTGTAAGTAACCAGCTTCCTTTCTCTTGCTGCTTTTAAGATTCTCTCTTTGTCTTTGACCTTTGGCATTTTAATTATGATGTGTCTTGGTGTAGGTTTGTTTGAATTCCTCTTGTTTGGAACTCTTTGTGCTTCCTGAACTTGTATGTTTAATTCTTTTGCCTTTAGGGAAGTATTCTGTCATTATTTTTTCAAATAGAGTCTCAATTTCTTGCTCTCTTTCTTCCTTTTCAGGTACTCCTATGATTTGGATATTTTTACACTTCATGTTGTCCCAAAGATCTCTTAAATTATCCTCATTTTTTTATTTCTTTTCGTTGTTGTTGTTCTGATTGAGTGTATTCAGCTACCTTGTCTTTCAGTTCACTGATTCAGTCTTCTGCTTCGTCCAATCTACTGTTGAATCCTTCTAGTGTAGTCTTCATTTCTGTTATTGTATTCCTCATTTTGTCTGGTTCTTCTTTATGGTTTCTACGTCATTTTTTATGTTCTCATTGTGCTCATCTATTCTCATCCTTATAACCATTGTTTTAAACTCTGACGCTGGTAAGTTGCTTATCTCTATTTCATTTAGCTTATTTTCTGGAGTTTTTTCTTATTGTTTCATTTGTGGCATGTTTCTTTGTTTTCTCATTTTATTTGCCTCTCTGTGTTCTTTTCTATGTGTCAAGAATATTTGTTTTGTCTCTCAGTCTTGGACAGATGATCTAATGTGGAAGGTGTCCTGTGTGGTCCAGTGGTACACTCTCCCTGATCCCTTGTGCCAGGAGCTATGGAGTGACCTTTGTGTGTGATCTTCTGTTGTCACCAAGCCTTTATTATTGTTAGTAGATCAGTGGGTGGGATTAACGTTCAGGCTAATTGTGGGAATTGGCTGCACCCTCAGGATAAGAGTTGTTGTGTTGGGGCTGACCCCACTGAGTGGAATTTGCCCTAGCAGGCTTGTGTACTTATTTCAACCACCTTTTGTGTGTATCACTACTAGAACTAGTCAGGAGTTGCTCCATTGTGGTCTGATGCCAGCCTCTAGTGCACTGGTTTTGTGGCCCCTTAGAAGGGGCTCGCCTGTAGGCCAAGGTCAGCCACTGCTTTTGATTGCTCAGGGCTACCCAGTGAGAAGTACAAAGCAATCCGCTGATGGTTGTTGCTTATGTTGGATCTATAGGTAAGTGGAAGAGACAATGCTGTAGGCAGCTCTCGGTTATCCCCCGTCCCTGACCTATGGCAGTTTAGCAGAGGGACCAGTGCTCTTCAAGGCCTGATACTGCCTATCAGTTGCCTGTAAGTCTCTGAAACTGGATGAGTCTCTGAGTGATATGTGTGTTAAGTGGCACAGGGACCCTGGGAGTCTCCTGGGTCTAGTGAGTAAATTTCCCCCTGTCACTGCAGTATCAGTTTATGTGCCCATGCTGTTTCTGTGGCTCACTGTGCAAGTTTTTACTCATAGCAAGGTCAACTGCTGCCCACCTTAGACCTAAATATGCTACCCCAGGGGTGGGGCAGCTGCCTGTCAATGTGCAACGGGCACTTTGTGTACTGGATGGGGCAGAGCTCAGAGAGTTAAGGGCCATCAGACCAATACAGACCCCTGCAATTCCCTTAAGAGATATTGCAGCTCGTACAGGCAGCAGTGGTCTGTCCACAACTGTTTTCTTCGAAATGTGCTCACTGTGCTAGTCAAGGTCTGTTTGCCTGAGCTAACTGCTCAACCCCAGAGCCAAACAGGGCACAAGAGGCTGCTTGTCAATGAGCTGCAGGCACTTTATGGCTTAGGAGAAGTGGGATCTCAAGGCAACAAGGTCCGTTCTGCCAATACATCCTCAGTTTTGCTGCAACTTCTGTGCCTGGGCATTCCTGCTGTAGACCCACATTACAGTGAGACCAGCTACCATCAGGGGTGTTCCCACAGACCCCTGTGCTCCCTGGAGACAATATTGCAACTCTTGCAGGCAGCAAAGATTTCCGTGCAGTGACCACCCTGTGCTAGCCAAAGTTTGTTGCCTGTATGGATTAGGCGATCAGGGGAGGGGAAGAGCAGGGCTTTGGCAGTTCACTGTCAATGGTCCACCTGGGGCAATTTGAGGGTAGTGTGGGGCAGAGTCTCAGAGAGACAATGGCAATCAGATCAATACAGCTTCAGTCTTGCTGCAAATTTGGTAACTGTTGTGAGTTTCTGCAAAACACCCAGATCACACAGCAAAATAGGCTGCTGTCTGAGACTAACCCACAGGTCCCTGATACCCGCCCAAGTTCATATTGGTAGCAATGATCTGCCTAACCCTACCATCAAAATGCATCTCACAGCACTGGTCGCCTGCTGGGAATGGAAACGTAGCTTTAAGGGCTGGGCGCTTTTGCTGAGATTGGAAAGACTACTCACAATGATGGCCATCCCGCTGTGAATACTTGGCCCTGAATCACTCGGAGCTGAGCCTTGGCAGCCATCCAACAATACCTGCCCCCAGCAGTCTGTAGGTTGGGTGGGGCGGGGTCTCAGAGAAACAATGGCAGTCAGATCAATGCAGCCCCAGTCTTGCTACTAGTTTGGTAACTGTTGTGAGTTCCCACAGATGACCCAGATCACAGCAAAACCAGCTGCTGTCTGGGACTGGCCCACAAGTCCCCGATATCTGCCCAAGTTTGTGTTGGCAACAGCGATCTGCCTGACTCTATCTCTGAAATGGGGCTCACAGCACTGGCCGCTGTTGCTGGGATTAGAAACACCGCTCACAACGATGGCTGCCCCGCTGTGAATACTTGGCTCTGAATCATTCAGATCAGGGCTTGGCAGCCATCCAGGAACAACTGTCCCCAGCAGTTTGCAGGTTAGGCAGGGCGGGCTTATCCCCTCAGACTAGTGCTTCCTAATGGCTCTGTGAGAGAGGTCTGTACAATCAAGCTGGTGTGGTCTGTAGGTTACTCTATAGGGGGAACAGACTAAGTCACAATGGTGGCTGCCTTTCCAGCCCTCGTTCTGACTCTAGGTAATGGACACTTTTTTGGAATGAATCCCGCGCGAGCCTCTGACCCACCACCAGTATCCCAGGAGAGTGTCTGCAGGTCAGAAAGCCTTTGTGCAGGTCTTTTAAAGGGACATCTAGGGACTCAGTCACCTTCTGTCTCACCCAGATGGCCAGAATCCCCTCTAGTTTCTACAATCACAGTTATTGGAATCTCCTTTTCCCTGGGCTGGGACTCTGTGCTGGGAAGGCCCAGGTGAGACCAGGATCTCCCTCTCCTTCAGGAGAGCCTCTGCAGTCTTGCTATTCTGGTGATCCTCCACCACCCGTGGAGGGGGTCCAACCCAATTTGCTACTTTGTGAACTTATGTATGCCTGGTGAAATCTATCTAGTATTTAAGGAGAAAGTTATATAAAATTATAAAAATCATTCCAGAGAAAATAGAATTTTAAAAAAGACATCCCAATTTATTTTCTGAGGCCAGCATCACACTGATAAAAATATCAGATAAAGACAATACAAAGAATGAAAAGCAGAGATCAATACACTTATGAACATATATGTAAAAACCCTTCACGAATGATTAGCAAATGAAACCCAGCAATTAAAATAAAGATAATACTAGCAAGTGAGATTTATCACAGGCAATGCAAGATTGGTCCAATATGAAAAAGTCAATTAATGTGGTCTCAAATAAATAATCTATGTCCTCACCTAAAAGAAACTAGGAAAAGAAGAGTAAAAAAAAAAAAAAAAAAACTCCAGGCCACACAGAGAGAAAGAATTTTTTCTTGTTTTTGAAAATAACCTCTTATTTGAAATAAGACAACTTTTTATTTGAAAAGCAGATTAGTGAATTTGAAGCTTGAAAAATGATAGTTAATGAAATAAGAAGCTGGTTTGTTTTTTAAAATTAATAAAATCGATAAACCACTAGAAAGACTGGCAAAAACAAAAAGAGATGACTTGAATGATCAATATTAGGAATGAAATAGGAGCTAACATGACAGATCCTACAGCAATAAAGACAATAGGGGAGTACTACACACAACAGCATGCTAAAATTTGACAACTCAAGAGAAATAAATTCCTCAAAGAACTTAACCAAGATGACATAAATAATCTGAATAGCCCTGTAGCCATTAAGAAGTTTGAACTATAAGTTAAAAGCTCAAGAAGAATCTCCAAGCATGTATAGTTTTACTGGAAAATTTTATCAAACGTTTAAAGAAAATTTACATACACACAGTCTCGTCCAGAAAAATATTAGGACAAAACAGTTCTCAATTTATTTCATGAAGCCAGCTCTATCCTGGTTGCAAAATCCTAAAACGGCAATGTAAAAATGAAAACTAAAAATGAATATCTCTAATGAACCCCTGAACCTTCAACAAAATATTAGCAAATGAATCTGTCAATGTTAAAAAATAATTATACCTTGGGACTAGGAGGAATTTTTTCCCAGATATACAAGGCTTCAACATTTGCATCAATCGATATACTGTCAACAAGCTAAAGAAGAAAATTCATATCTTATCAATTGACACAGAAAAAATATTTGACAAAATTCAACTTTGATTTATGTTAAAAACTCTCAACAAATTAGGAATAGAGAATTACCTCAACTTGATGAAGAGCTTTCCAACTTGGTCCACATAGGTCCATCTTCAATGTTGCTTCATTAATGCTGCAGTCTCCTTTTCTTTTGGGACACTTTGTAAAGGTTTTACTCAAACACAGCCTCTTCCAGGAAGCCTTCCATGACTGACAAAATCCTCGTTTATGAGCCAGTTCTACATAAAATCAAAATACTTTTATTCGTGCCACAAAAAATAACCAAGAAATAGAGAATTAAATTGGAAGATGTTCAAGTGTAGTGGTCTTACTGAAAGAAAAGAGAAAAACTGCCAGACAGAATAAAATGGTCCATTCCATAGGCACACACTTATTACAAATACAGTAGACTAAACAATTAGTAAATTATTGTTTTGAGCTATACACTCTCAGGATGTGAGATAAACCTCTCTATAAACTCTTACTCTGAGGATGGCTCCCTTACTATTAAAACACATGGCTCTCTTTGGATTCTGGGAAACACACATGTGACTTACAGTCCTCCTGCTCTTTTTTCAGTTGTTCCTGAAGGTCTTCCTTCCTTCTCTTCATTCTTTGCTTAACCCTTATGGATTTGTGTCCCCCAGGCTTTCACTCTATAGCTTTTTGCTGGACAGTTTTCCTCACTTCTGCACTTTCAATTTTTACCTCCTACAATATGAATTCTAAAACCACTCATTTCTTAGTGCTCAACTGCTACTGCTCTTGCAGTTCACCCCAGATCCAGTTCCAATCCAGTGTGTCCAATATCAAATTCACTACCTTCTTCCCTTGAAAGCTTATCTTTCTTCATATATTCTGTATCTCAGTTAATGGTACCCAGTATCCAAGCATAAGTTACAGAATGACTTTTCCCCTTCTGACCCCAAACAGCATTACCAAGATATATTCAATTTTCTTCCTAAATAGTTTTTTTAATCTTTCCTATTTTCTTCATCTTCACTTTCTTAGCTCAGGGTCTCGACATCACTTACTTACAATTACTTATAGTCACTATTTATTGAGAGTTTACCATGTGCTAGACTGATACCATGGACTCATATATTTTATCAAGAAATCTTTAATTCAACCTTAGACATTGTATTCATGGGAGGAGAAAAATGAACCTTCATTTGTTTCTTTGTTCATTCTTTTACTTGCTCCTCTATAAGGCAAAAGCAGATGTTATTTCAGTCATAGTTCTCAAGAAGCTGTAACTTTACCCTTAACAAGCATATGTAAATTTTGGGGCCATTTAGAAATGATGAGAGGAAGGACACTACTGAGATTTTATGGGCAAACAGCAGAAATGTTCAAATCCTTTCAACATATAAAATAGTCCTACACAATGAAGAAAGGCCTCAAATGAAGCACCAATTGCATCTCCACTGGGAAACCACTAGACTAGAACATTGAGTGGACTGTGTTCCCAAGCCACAGTTCACTCATCAGTTGCTTAAGAAAATGTCAATCTGTGGTCCTCTCTTCCACAACTTATGGGTGAGCATTTTTCTCTCTGTACACAGACTCATGCACTGTGGTCCATTCACTCATTTACTTATTCAGTGGCTAGTTGTTGAGCAACTACTATGTGCTAGTTATTATGCTAAGTGCTGGGTAATGAACAACACTGACTGCTTCTCCAACATGGAGCTTAGAGTTTAATTGGAGAGGGTAAACAACCTATAATAACTCAAATAAACACAATTGCAACCGACATAAATGCAATGAAGGGAAGGTACATAGAGCTAAGAGGACATAAATTAGAGAAATTGGAACTCTGGTATTGAGCAGAGTTTTGTTTTGTTTTGTTAAAAAAAAACACAGTCAAGCTGAGATAGAAAGAATAAGTAAGAGTTAACTAAGTAAAGATGGGCAGAGAGTAGAGAGAGAAAAGAAATTTCCAAAAAAAGTAAGCAATAACCACAATTACCCCATGGCAGAAAGAGCACATTGCATTTAGGGATCCAAAGGGCATAGTTAGCACAGAGTCAAACCAGGTGTGTAGAGTGAATGAGGCTGAAGAAACAGGCAGTACCCAAATAATGCATGGATTCACAGCTCATGCTGAGAACGTGAAACCACAACTCAAGTTTCATGGGGAGCCAATTCAAACTTTCCAAAAAGGTTGATGTGATCATATTTGCTGTTTGAGAGAGGTCTCTCTGGTCACACCATGAAAAATGGAGTAAAGCAAGAATGGATACAGTACATCAAATAGGCTGTAACTGTATTAATCCTGTGAGCAGGGTAAGTGATTTGGTCCCTGGTGATAGAAGAACAGATGGGGGAAAAAAGTAGAAAAACCTGAGAGTAACTAAAAAGGAGATGTGAAAGTTCTCTTTCAGGCCTGATCTGAAACATTGTGCTTCAAATCTGGTTTCCAGAATTCTTAACTAGGGTATCAGCCTCCCATCCAGATATTATAACTATTTTCTTACTTAACTAACATATCAAACACTCTTAATAATGTGATATTTATTTTGAAGAGATTCTCAGTTTAAAGGGACTTACATAGAAGCAAACTCTTAGGAAAGAATGAAACCAAGTTTAAATTTGGTTCTTAATCAAAAGTCTTGACTCTTCTGAAATATTACCCTCCACTCTGTCTTTATGCAATGGTCTTCTAATTAAGATTCTTGCCTCAAGTTCTAAAGTCTAATTCAGTGATTCTCAAAGAGTCAATCTCAAACCAGCAGCATCAGAATCACCTGTGAATTTGTTAGAAATGCAAATTCTCCAGCACCACCCAGTCCTTCTGAATCAGAAATGCCAGCATTTGGCTCAGCAGTTGGGGTTTTAACAAGACCTTTGAGGAATCTGATGTATGAATACATTTGAAATCCAGTGATTTAACTAATTTCTACACAGCTTCTGTCAGAAACATTTTGAAGCTTCCTCAATCAGGATTCAAAAATAGTGAATGAACTCCAAAAAACATATCCTTTCCTTACATTTTTAAAAATTTATTTATTTAAATTAGTTTCAAGTGTATAGTGCATTAGTTAGAACATCTATATAGTTCATAAAACAATCCCCCCTATTTCTCCCTCCCTCCCCTGGCCCTCCACCTAGCATTACATTAATACTAACTGCATTCCCTATGCCGTGCTCCCCATCCCCATGACAATCTATCAATTAATAATCTGTACTTCTTTAACCCTTCGCCTCATTCTCCTAGCCTCCCAATATCCCTCCTCTCTGTTCAGCACCAAATCGTCTACTATATTTGTGAGTCTGTTTTTGATTAGTTTGTTCTTTTTGTTCCTTAGATACCACATATAGGTGAAATCGTATAGTATTTATCTTTCTCTATCTGACTTATTTTACTCAGCATAATAACCTCTAGGTCCATCCATGTCATTGCAAATGGCAGGATTTCATTTTTGTTAATGGCTGAGTAATATTCCATTATATATAAACCACAATTTCTTTATCCAATCGTCTGTTGATGAGCATTTAGGTTGCTTCCATATCTTGGCTATTGTAAATTAAAACCACATGAGATATCACCTTACACCTATCAGAATGGCTATCATCAATAAATCAAAAAAATAATAAGTATTGGCGAGGATGCAGAGAAAAGGAAATCCTCATACGTTGTTGGTGGGATTGCAAATTGGTACAGCCACTATGGAAAACAGTATGGAGGTTCCTCAAAAAATCAGAATGGATATACCTTTTGACCCAGCAATTGCATTTTTGGGTATTTATCCAAAGAAAACCAAAACAATAATAATTCGTAAATATCTACGCACCCCAATATCATGGCAGCACAATTTGCAATAGCCTTTCCCTACATCTTAGCCAGCCCTCTTGAGGATAATTATAGTCATGAACGTTAGTAACTTAATAATTCTCTTTTCACTGTTACACTCTCAGCTGTAGCTCAGTGCTTGAAACATAAAAACACTCGATATTGCCAATTGAATAAATATGATGCATGTCTCTTTAACGGTCATTTTCCTACTTTGCTCTTCATCTCTCATAACCAGTCTTCCAATTTATTTTCAGCTGAGCTTATTTTCTTATAATTCTTCTAAGGGTAAATCACTAGTACCAAAAGGAGAATAAACATAGTTCCCATTGCTCGATAACTTCAATCTCCCCACACTCTTCCTTTAGTAGGAAAATCATTGCAGTAAAAATGAGCTATTCCCAGTGCATTTTTTAAAACCTCATCATTTCCCCTAGCAAAATGTCAGGAGATATTTGTCTGAAAACCCATAACTTGATAGGTAATAAAATAAGCATGGATTTGATAATCATATCTTAGGACTACAGGACTCAAAGGAATTTTAAATAAATGATTTCTCAAAATGAGTGATTGTATTAATTGCTATATATAGAATGTAGCTTACCTATTAATACACCCTGGTGAATTCAGCGAAGTGTTTTTTTCCCAAGGTGCTTGCGGTGATCAGGATGCCATTCAGACAAGGTGGAATGGCCACCCCGAGGCTAAGCGAGAAACATTATCTGAGCAGAGCTGTACTCTGGTCTGGAAATGTATGGGCAGAAAAGAAATTAACAATGGAAGCTAGAGGAATAATAGACATGTGACATTATCACTAAGAAAATCCATTTAGATATTTAAATTAAATATTCTAGTGTCTACCTATTTAAATGAACCTATTGATCTTTCAGTTTCAATAAAAGCTCTCATCTTGACTGCACGTTTAACCTTCTAGATTTTGAGGGAACATCTCCCTTCCAGAACTTTCTTTTTCTTTCTCATATATTACATCCTAAGAATTTAAGATTCTCTTAAATTCTCTCTCTTTCTCTTTCTTCTTTCCTCCCCATGATCTTAAAATTTATAGTATTGTTTAAGGATACTTGATTATATATCATGTGAATATAAACAGAAAAAACACAATACTCTTTCTTTCCTCCAGGAACTTACTATCTTGCCTAAGAGATTAGACTATCTCCAAATGATTACATCTGCTGTTAGGATAACACAGTGGTTAAAGATACAGATACTACATTTATCTTGCCTAGATTCAGATTCACCACAATCTAGTTGCGTAAATTTTAGTCAGTTCTTCAATTTTATCATGTATAAAATGAGAATATAATGATATATATATATATATTACATATATATACATATATAGTTATTATGAAGCATAAATGAATATGCGTATATGAAACTTCTAAGAAGAATTTAGGGTACATAGCACACTCTATGTAAATCTTAGTTGTTATTTAAGTGCAGTAATAAAAAGAAGTGATGTAAGACAGATATCACCTCTGGATCAAGAAATGATGCACTAAAATGACCATTTCTAAACCAACAGTATTTGAGATGAGAATTTAAAAATATAAGTACTATGTACTCCATTATTAAATATATACTGCTATTTCAGTATGCCAAGTCCTTTGCTAGGCACATGAAATAGAGGGTTGTGTGTGTGTGTGTCCATGCCTGTGTGTGTGTTGTCTAGCCCATAGATGTAAAGACCATACCATTTCAACTCAACATGGGGATAACACCAATGGTCATTTTAAATATAGAGCTCCCATGGAGTTGACTGGATGTCAGGCATTACATTTTAACTTGGCCTCTACCAAATCTTGCTCTCTTCCCTTTCCTAAGGATACTTAATAATAAATATCTTGCAAACTCCATATCAGAATCTGCTTCTCAGAAAATCCAACCTAGAGCAACAGGTCACATGGATCTATATAAAGATGGCTTTTCCAAGGAAAGGGAAAATATGTATTTTACAGTATCCCCAGTTTTACACAAAAAGAAACTTGGGCTTAGATATGAGAGGAGGCTTTCCCCTAAAATAAAAAGCAAATGTAGTAGACCTAGAATTAAAATTGTAATCTCCTAACTGCAAGCCCCACATTCATTCCAGTATGAATGAAAATATTCTAGAATCTTCCAAGCCAGTTTTGGTTTAATATAATTTCGATTTATGCAATGACTAAATGAATTTTTTTAAGTTTGCATGCTTGTAAGCATTTAAATTTAAATGCATTTTCAAATCAGAAATAGATTTTTCATATTCCAGGTGTCTGAAAGTTTGCTTCAGAAACTATAAAAACCATCATTCACATATAGAACCCGTATTTACATTTTTGACCAATTCTATGCTTGCTTTTACTTCTATTTTCCTTTTTGTGATTTTCTATAGAGATTTTTTGAAAAATCACTGCGTATGTTAATCAACAATTATTGTCTAATATTCCTTACTGGGGGAGAATAGTTTAGGTCAATGCTTTTGAAACATAACAACAATTTTGATCTCCTAGGAAGTTTTTCAAATATAAAAATTCTAGAACTTTCTCCTCTCAAGCCAAGTAAATGAAGCAGATTTAACTAAACCAGTGGCTTCTAATTCTGGCTACACTTTAGAATCTTCTGGGGAGCCTTTAAAATATAAAATGTCTAGAACCCCTCCCCAGAGACTCTGATTTACTTGGCTTGAGAGGAGAGAGTTCTTGAGATAATTTAATTTAATGTTTTCTAGACAGCTAGAGAAAGGGCTAGCTGCCTAGAAAACATTAAATTAAATTATCTATGAAGGTGTATAACATCGTGTGGTATCTCTATAACTTATCTATACATAATGTCTAAGATTCAATTATGCTATTATTTCAACACCAAAATAGTACCAAGAGAAAAAAAAAAAGGAAGGAAAAAAGAAAACATAGAAATAACATGAGAGATAATACAGATATTTGTTACCAGAAATTGAGACCAAAAAAATTCTATCATTTATTTAAGAAATAAATGACAATATATAAAAATTTTACAGAAAGAAAAAATCAATTTAAAAAAGCAAATAGCTTTAAAAATGTATAATTTCTACTTCAGATTAAATCGAAGTAAAATAAATCAGATATGACCACTCACCTAAACCAAACTTTTTAAAAGAACAAAATACAAGAGAAAAGATGATTTTTAAGACTTTAGACATTAATAAATTAAGGACAGTGATTCCTAAGAGGCAGGAAGAAAATAAAAGAAGTCTTATAATTGCTCATTTTGCTTCCTTAAGAGAGATTCTACACTGCAGCTCAAGAAAGAGAAACCTGGAAAGAAACTGGGACATCCTGAGTTGAAGAGATAGGACTGAGAGTCAGTAGAAGCCAAGAAGACTAGAGTTTTTAGGGCAGAGAACCAGAAAATAATACAGTTACACAGAGAAAGGATTATACATAGGACCCTTAGATGTCTGAAGATGCCCCCTACCTTGGGTTTTCAACAGAGTACTGATCAATACATGCTTATAAGAAAACTACCTAAGGTCTGGAAAGAAATAACTGAAAGGATTAGAAAGAAATAGTATTTGAGATTTCTGGTTTCCAATCCTTTGTGTAAGGAGCTTGGAAGTTACCTTAGTATGTAGTTACCTACATACTAATAAGTAAAAAGCTGAAAAAAAATGGAAAAAGAAACTTTTTAGATCCATAAAAGAAATGAGGTTACAGTGCAAATTACTGTACCCCAAACTGGAAAGATACAAATGAATACAAAGAATTACAATGCACTAGAGCAGAAGCGTCTGTGGGAACCAGTGCTAGGGTAGGAAAACTTGAACTGTCATTGATAAATTACTAAAGGCTTAGAGTAAGCAAGTCTGCAAGATAAAACTTCAGGGCACTCAGTCATCGCAGGACTCAATACATGTGACTTTTTATCTCTTAACATTCTACTAGGTACTAAAAGTAAATATCAGGAAAAAAATCTCATACTTCTAACAGGGGGAGAAGAAAGAGAAACATTTTTAAATATACCAGAGCACTGTGTTCTCTTTAACAAGATATACCTTCATTCAGGAGGAACTATTAAACCACAGCCTAAACTGCTGGAGTTAATCAGAGCCTGTCTAACCTGGGAGAGTGGAAATACCCAGCTTCATTCAGTTCTAGCCTTACATGTTGAGGAAAGGAAATACCCAACTCTGGCCTCCTGTAGTTATCCTATCCCACCTAAGGGGGTAGGGGAGAGCACTGAGAAATACTTGTGAAGTTCACCCTCCAGAAGAAAATGCTCACTAAAAGACTGGGACCTAATTATAGGACTACAAAATTATTCTTTTCTCACTACACTACCAAATTATTAAAGGCCAATTTATAGCAGTCCCTTTTGCCCAGTATATTATGTTTAGCTCTCAAGAAAAAAATTATGAGACACACTAAAAATCAAAACCATAGTTTGAAGAAAGAGAGTAAGCACCAAAACAAGACTCTGATGTGGCAGGGATGTTGAAATTATCTAACCAGAGATTTAAAACAACTATGATTAAAGTAAGGGCTCTAATGGATAAAGTAAATGGCATGCAAAAACAAATAGGCAATGTAAGTAAGAAGATGGAAATCCTAAGGAAGAACCAAAAGAAATGCTAGATGTCAGGAACACTTTAACAAAAATGAAAGATGCCTTTGAAGGGCTTAGTAGACTGGACACAGCTGAGAAAAGAATCTCTGAGCTTGAGTATAGTTCAACAGAAACCTTTAAAACTCAAAGCAAAAAAAAAAAAAAAAGACATAAAAACCCAAATAACTATGGAAAAACCCAAATAACTATGGAAACACTATGCAAAAAAAAAAAAGACATAAAAAACCCAAATAACTATGGAAAAACTTCAAATAACTATGGAAAAACTACAAATGATTAAGCATATGCTTAATAGGAATACCACAGAGGAAAAATATAAAGGGTCAGAAAAAATATATGTAACAATAATGACTGAAATTTTCCCAAAATTAATGTCAGATACCAAACCACAATTTGAAGAAGCTCAGAGTAAGGTCTATGTCAAATACACAACACCAGATCATATCATTTTCAAACTACAACATTCAAAGATTTGTTTTAAAGTCCTGGAAGGAGCTACAGGAAAAATAATCTTACCTATGAAGGAGAACAGATAAGATTTACAACCAGTTTCTCCTCAGAAACTATGCTATCAACAAGATAGTGGAGTTAAAGCGTTGAAAGAAAAATAATCAACCTAGAATTCTGTACCCTGCAAAATCATCTTTAAAAAGAGAAAGAGACCTGTTAAAAGAAGTTCTTTAGAATAGAAAAATAATATAGGTAAAAAATTTAGATCTAAAAAAAAAGGAAAAAGGAAAAAGAAGAGAATTAGAGAAAGAATAGTGAACATAAAATAAAATTTTATTATTAATTGATCTAACATGAAAGTGTTCAAAATAATAAATAGTATTGATTATTTAATTATATCCAGATTGATTATTTAATTATTTGTTTATGTATAAACAAAATGAATGACAGCAATGATATAAGAAATAAAGGGAGAATTTAGGATTAGTTTGTTTTCTAAAACATTCACACCGCCTGTTAAGTACTATAGAGTTTTTGAAAATGGACTTGGATTAGTGGTAATATATATGGCAAGCTCTAAGGCAACCACAAAGAAAAGTGAAACTAAAAAATTATAAAAGATTCTGGGGAAGAAACGGTGTAGATGATAGTGGCTTGTTCATCCCTCTTGCGACCAAATCAAAGTTGCTGCAGAAACACGGAGCAAACAGCAAGCAAAGTCACCTGAGATCTAGACGAACAGAAACACTACAACATGGGAGAGAAACAATTAATCAGCCTGAAATGGTAGAAGGTAGAAGGTATGAGTGGGCGAAACCACGAGGCTGCCCTGTCCCAAGTGGCTGAGTGGGACAGAGTCTGCGGGAACTGCAGACGCCTCTTAAAAGGGCCATGTTTGCAAGCGAACTTTCGTGGTGAGGGAACTGCTCACTCTGAGCACCAGTGCCAGGTTGGCAGCACGGCGGGGCACCACGGACTTACAGATGGACGCTGAGTTGTCAAAGTGAGGGCCAGAGGCAAAGCTTCCTCCCAGGCAAAATTGGTGGTATCGATTGTTACTATGTTGAGAGCCCTTCCTCCTTCCTCCCGTACCTAGTGTGTGGACACAGTGCCGTCATAGTTGCACTTTATCAAACTGGATAACAGAGGTCACTCTGCCCAGAGGATCCCTAAAACTTTGCCTCCCTTAACTCAGTGCCTCACCCAAGACACATGCAGTTTTATACTCGGTGAGTCCTTACTGAGGCAACCCCAAGACTCACGCTGATGGCAGCTGGCCGTGGTTTCTGGTGTGACCTCTTGAGGCAACTAAAAGCACAGCATAGGTGAATTCCTTGCTAAAGCTTAATGGGTGGCCCCAGAGGAGTAAAGGCTGGGGCTAAGCTTGGCCTGCAACTGAACCCCTCTCAGGACTGTGTCACTGGACACTTACTACACAAAGCCACACTAATAAGACCAAATGACTTATAAGTTTTGCTTAGTACATATAAACAGACACAGAAAGGCAGCCAAATGGGAAGACAAAGAAGCAGAAACCATATGAGAGAACAGAACAGAGATCCAGAAATAATGGTGTCAAGCAATCTAACAGATGCAGTGTTCAAAACACTGGTTATAAAGATGCTCAATGAACTTAGGGGAAGTGTAGATGAATTTAGTGAGAACTTTAACAAAGAGATAAAAAACATAAGGATGGAAATTATAAAAGGGAATTATAAAAGTCAGAAATGAAGAATACATTATCTGAGATGAAGAGTGTATTAATGGGAATCAACAGAGTGGTTAAAGAAGAGGATTGAACCACCAATATAGAGGATAAAGACACTCAATCAGAATAACAAGCAAAAAGAAGCCAAGACTATTATAATAATTTAAGGAGCCTATGGGACACAATTAAATGTAAAAATATCAGTGTCATCAGGGTATCTTAAGGAAAGCAAGAAGTCAGAGAGCAATTTTAAAAAATAATGATGGAAAACTTCCTTCACCTGGTGAAAGAAATGGACATACAATCTCAGGAAGCTCATGGAGCCCCCAAAACCAGGAATCCAAAGAGGCCCATACCAAGACACATCATAATTAAAATGCCAAAGGTTAAATACAAAGAGAGAATTTTTAAAGCAGCAAGAGAAACAGTTACCTGCAAAGGAACACTAATAGACTGGCAGCTGATTTCTCAAAAGAAACTATGAAAGACAGAAGGGCTTGGCACAAAATATTCGATGTGATGAAAACCCAGGATCTACAGCCAAGAATACTTTATCCAGCAAAGCTATTACTTAGAGTCGAAGGACAGTTAAAGAGCTTCCCAGACAAATTTAAGCTAAAGAAATTTATCAACACCAAACCAGTATTACAGGAAATGTTGGGGAGCCTTATTTAAAAAGAAAGTAATGTATCAGAAACTAGAATAAAGAATGACAATAACTACATTTTTATCAACAAGTACCTCAAATGGAAAAGAAATAAGTACTCAAACCAAAAGATAGAGTAGCTGAATGGATAAGAAAACAAGACCCCTACATATGCTGCCTGCAAAAGACTTACTTCAGATTAAAAGGCACACACAGACTAAAAGGAAGGGAAAGGGAAAAGATATTGCCTTGATGGACCTAGAGGGTATTGTACTGACTGAAATGGGTCAGATAGAGAAAGACAAATATTGCATGATTTCACATACATGTGGAATCTAGAGAACAAAATAAACAACAACAAAACTAGAAACAACCTCATAGTTACAGAGAATATTCTGAGGGCTACTAGGTGGGAGGAGGGTTGGGACTGATGGCATAAAAGGGCAAAGGGATTAAGAAATATAAATAGATAGTTACAAAATAGAGATATAAAGCATAGCATAAGGAAGATAGTTAATATTGTTGTAATAAGAGGAAAGAAGGATACTAGATTTAGTGGGGTGATCGCTTTGGAGTTATGTGGCTCTCTGATCACAATGCTGTACAACTGAAATTGATGTATTATTGTATGCCAACTATAATTGGAAAAAAACCTCATTGTATTGTGCAATGTAAAAATGAGCAACTAATTGTCTATTATATTTCAATAAAGCTGGGGAAAACAACAATTACATATATGCTTAAAAAAAAGAAAATGGAATTATATAATATGCTCATTTAAAACCTGTATTGAAAAGCACAATCTTTCTTCCTGTTGTAGAAAAAAAAAATTATTTCTCTCCTACTGTGTACTTCTTTCCTGTGAGTATCTTTTACTACTCACACAGAACACTTCTCTTCTGACACTTTGGTCGCAAAATATGTGAAACCTTAAATGTACACCAAGGAGTTGTCTGTGACACAAGCTGAATGTCCTACAGTTCAAATCAATTTTGATGCTCTCTACCCAGAAATAGTGTCATATCTCGCTGATTAAAGTTTCAGTCCCACAAGACTGCTCCCATCCTTTTTCAAAGGCAATTCAGAAGTAGTAGGTCCCCAGGTTACCCACAAATTCTGTCTGACTTGGCTGTAAATCCTTCCTCAGTTTTGATTATTTTGCTAGAGTGGCTCATAGAACTCAGGGAGACACTTAACTTTACCAATTTATTGTAGAATATAATAAGGAATTAAAAATGAAGAGCCAGATAAAGCAATACTCAGGGCAAGGTCTAGGAGGGTGCTGAATGCAAGAGCTTTTGTCCCCGTGGAGTTGGGGTATGTTGCCCTCTACGTAGATGTATTTGCCAACGTGGAAGCTCTCCTAAGCACCTACTATTGGGATTTTATGGAGGTTTCATCACATGGCCATGACAAATTAACTCAGTTTCTGGCCCCTCCCCCTTTCTGAAGAATGGGGAGGGTGGAGTTGAAAATTCCAAGCTTCTAATCATGGTTTTTCTGGTGACCAGCTCCCATCCAGGAGTCATCCAGGAAGCCACTCAGAATCACCTCAATAGAACAAAAGAAACTCCTAGTGTTCTTATGACTCTGGAAATTACACAGGTTTTAGGAGCCTCAAGTCAGGGACTGGGTCAAAGACAAGTATCAGAACCAGAAATAATCCTAGTTTTCTGAACACTTGTAATTTCTTAGGAAATTACAAGTGTTTCAGGATATCTGTACCAGGAACTGGGGGCAGAAACCAATACATATTTTCTATTATCTCACAAAACCACAGAAGGGAGAGAAAAAAATAGAAGAGAAAAATAGAAACAAAGAACAAGAGCAACAAGTAGAAAACAGAAACAAATAAGGCATATATTAATCAAACTATATCAACAATTACATTGACTGTCAATGGTCTAAATGCACCAATTAAAAGACAGAGATTGTCAGAGCAGATCATAAACAAGACCCAACTACATGTTGTCCACAAGAAATCCACTTTAAATATACAGGCATTATATAAATTAATAGTAAATGGATAAGTAAAATACACAATTCTAATACTAATCAAAAGAAACCAAGAAAACAATATTAATTTCAGAAAGACTGGACTTCAAAGCCAAGGAAGTTATCGGGGATGAACAGGGGCATTACATAATGATAAAGGAGTCAATTTTCCAAGAAGACATAACAATCTTTAATGTCTATGTGCCTAACAAGAGAGCATAAAAAAATACAAGAGGCAAAAACTGATAGAACTACAAGGAAAAATAGATGAATTCATTATTGTACTTGGTGACTTCAACACCCCTCTATCAGAAATGTACAGATTCAGCAGACAGAAAATCAGTAAGGACATAATTGAATTCAACAACACCATCAATCAACTAGATATAATGGGCATCTATACACTGCCTCACTCAACAGCAACAAAAAACGCATTCTTCTCAAGCTTACATGGAACATTCACCAAGATACACCACATTCTGGACTATAAAACACACCTTAACAAAATTTTAAAAAATCATGCGATGCCTGCTAACAGACTAAAATAGAATTAAACTAAAAACACTAAAGCTAAAATAAGCAGAAAAAAGGAATAAGGATTAAAACAGAAGTCAATGTTATTGAAAATAGAAAATCAAAAGAGAAAAATCAGTTAAACTAAAAACTGGTTCACTGAAAAAAATAATAAATTTGATAAGCCTATAGCCAGACTAAAAAAAAAAAAAAAATAAGACAGAGAGAGGACAAAACTTACTAAAGTAATCCCCCATCTGTGGTTTCACTTTTTGTGGTTTCAATTACCTGCAGTCATCTATGGTCTGAAAATATCAAATGGAAAGTTCTTGAAATAAATAATTCATAAGTTTTAAATTGCAGGCTGTTCTGAGTAGTATGATCAAATCTAGCACCATACTTCTTTGTTCAACCTGAGACGTGAATTATCCCTTTGTCTAGCATATTCACACTGTATATGCTACCCACCCAATAGTCACTTGGTAGTCATCTGGTTTATCCAATCAACTGTCAGGGTATTGCAGTGCTTGTGTACAAGTAATTCTTATTTTACTTAATAATGTCCCCAAAGCAAAAGAATAGTGATACTGGTGATTTAGATATGACAAAGAGAAACCATAAAGTCTACACATATAGGAAAAGATGTAGTGTATTTAGGGTTTAGTATTATCTGCAGTTTCAGTCATTTACTGAGGGGTCCTAGAACATATTCTCCAAAGATATGAGGAACTAGAGAACTATTAAAAAAGAAAGAAATGATATTACTTCAGATTCCATGGACATTAAAATGATGATAAAAAAAATACTATGAACACCTCTTTACTCACAAATTTAATAACCTAGAAATGTATCAATTCTTTTAAAGACACAATCTGCCAAACCTCCCATTAGAAAAAATAGACAATCTGAATAGACATATCTATTAAATAATCTATTAAATAAGTTGAATGAATAAATAATAATCTTCCAAAACATAAAGAATCAGGTCCAAATGAGTTCACTGGCGAATCCTACCAAACATTTCAGGAAGAAATTATACTAGTTTTCTACACTGTCTTTCAGAAGATAGAAACAGAGAGGTTACCTTCTAACTCATTTTGTGAGTTACCATAATATCAAAACCAGACAAAGGCATTACTAGGAAAGAAAACTCCAGACCAATATATCTCATAAGCATAGATGCAAAAATCCTCAACAAAATACCAGCAAATCAAATCTAGTAATGTATGAAAATAATTATACACCACAACCAAGTGGGATTTATCCCAGATTGGCAAGGCTGGTTCAACTTTCAAAATCAACTAATGTAATCCATCACATCAACAGGCTAAGAAGAAAAATTACATGATCATAAATAAAGAAAGAAAGAAAGAAAGCATCTGGCAAAATTTAACTCCCATTCATGAAAAAAAAATGCCAGTAAGCTAGGAATACAGGGGAAATTTCTCAACTTGATAAAGACTATTCTATAAAAAATCCACAGCTAACATCCTAACGATGAGAAATTCAAAGTTTTCTTACTAGCATCTAGAACAAGGCAAAAATATTATTACTTGTCACACTGATTTTTACCATCACACTGGAAGTCCTATCTTTAGCAATAAAACAAGAAAAAGGTATACAAATCAGGAAGGAAGAAATAAAACTGTCCTTTTTTCATAGACGAAAAGACCATTTGTGTCAAAAACTGAAAAAGTCAACAACAACAACAAAAACTCCTGGAACTAACAAGTGATTATAGCAAAGTTATAAGATACAAGATTAAAATACAAAACTCGATTGCTTTCTTTTATAGTGGCAAGTAGAATTTGAAATTAAAAGCATTATATCATTTACAATAGCACTCCAAAAATGAAATATTTATGTATAAATTTGATAACATATCTACAAAATCCATATGAGGGAAAAATACAAAACTCTGATAGAAGATATCAAAGAACTAAATAAATGGAGAAATAATCCATGTACATGGATAAGAAGACAGTATTGTCAAGATGTCAGCTTTTTCTACTTGATCTATAGTACAATACAATCTCAATCAAATCTCAGCAAGTTATTTTGTGAGTGTTGAAAAACTGATTGTTAAGGTTGTTTTGGAAAGACAAAAGACCCAGAATAGCGAAAACAATATTGTTGAAGATGAAGAACAAAATTGAAGGAGTGATGCTGCCCAATTTCAAGACTTACTGTAAAGCTACAGTAATCAAGACAGTGTAGTTTTGGTGAAAGAATAGACAAATAGATCAATGGAACAGAATAAATAGCTTATAAATATACCCATATAGATCTTTAACAAAGGGACAAAGGCAATACAATGAAGAAAAGAATCTTTTCAACAACTGGTACTGGAACAACCGGACATTGACATTTAAAAAATGAATCTAGACTGGCCTTACATCTACACAAAAGCTAACTCAAAATGGATCACACACCCAAATTCAAAACAAACAAACTAAGCTATAAAGATCTTAGAAGATAACAGTGAAGAAAATCTAGATGAACTTGGGTTTGGCAAAGACTTTTTAAATAAAACACAAAGGCACAAATTATGAAAGAAAGAACTAATAAGCTGGACTTCATTAAAATTAATATTTTCTTCTTTGTGAAAGACACTGTCTCAAATAAAAACAAAATTAAAAATGAAATGAAATAAGGACTTAAAAAAAACAGACTTTGAAAACATTTGCAAGGCATATATGGTAAAGTTCTTATCCAAATTATACAAAGAATTCTTAAAATTCAACAATAAGAAAATAAACCACCCAATTTAAAATGGATCAAAGACCTGAACAGACATTTTAACTAAAAAGATATACAGATAGCAAATAAGCATAAGAAAATATACTTCATATTATATGTCATCATAAAAATACAAATGAAAACAGCAATGAACTATTACTATATATCTATTAGAATGGCCAAAAACTAGAACATTGACAATACAAAATGCTAGTGAACATATCAAGCAATGGGAGTTCTTATTCTTTAAAGAAAAATGATATTATATTCTTATAAGAATTCAGAATGGTACAGCCACTTCTGAAAACATTTTGGTGGTTTCTTACATAACTAAACAAACTCTTACCATACGATCCAGCGATAGTGCTTCTGGGTATTTTTCCAAAGAAGATGAAACTACATCTACACAAAATCCTGCACATGGATGTTTATAGCAGTTCTATTCATAATTGTCAAACCTTGAAAATAAACAAGATATCTTTCTGTAAGTAAAATGTTAGTCAATACTAAAAAGAAATGATCTATCAAAGCATGAAAAGACATGGAGGAATTTTAAATAAATGTCACTAAGTTTAAGAAGAATCTGAAAAGTCTATGTACTGTATGATTCCAACTATATGGCATCCTGGAAAAGGCAAAAATATGGAGACAGTATAAAAATAATGGTTGCCAGAGATTAGGAGGGGAAGAAGGGACAAATAGGTCACAGAGAATGTTTAGAGTATAAAGTTATGATACTGTAAGAGTGAATATATATTATAGTTTTGTCCAAACCTATAGAAAGTAAAACACCAAGAATAAACTCTAAAGTAAACTATAGGCTCTGAGTAATAATGATACATCAGTATATGTTCATCAATTATAACAAATGTACCACTCTGGTAGGAGATATTGATTACTGGAAGTTATAAATGTGCAGGGACAGGTGAATATGAGAAATCTTAGTATCTTCTACATGTTTTTGCTGTGAACCTAACACTGCCCTCAAAAATAAAGTAAAATAAAATAATATAAGAGAAAATAAAATAAAACACACAGACAATAGTACTTGGAGCTCACACAGAATTGAGAATACTGCCTATTCCCACCCAAATGACTGAAAAGTCTAATGAGTCACATAGCATTAGGCAGAGTACTCAGTAGGGTCTTGTCAAAGTAGTGGAGAATAATTTACCTCAAGATAATGGCTGCTCTGAACCCACTTAATAAATATTAAAAGAAATATGCAAAGGATCAAACTATTTCTCAATATTGTAACTGTATCCCAGAAAAAGATCAAGAATATTTTTTAGAAACACAAAACGATCTAGTACCCTAACAAGGTAAAATTCACAATGATTGGCATCCAACTAAAAACTACTAGCATGCAAAGCAGCTGAAAATTATGACCTAAAATGAAGAAGAAAATTAGTCAATCCAAACTTGTCCAAAATTGACATAGATGTTTGAATTAACAAAGAAAAAAATTCCCAAATAGTTATTACAACCATGTTCCATATGTTCAAAAGGCTGGAGGTCAGATTGAAACATGTTAAATAGAAAAAAAAAAAAGATAATAAAACCCAAATTGTACATGTAGAAGTTAAAAATATAATGTTCAAGATAAAATATAGTACACTGGATGGGATTAGTGACAGATTAGACAGGTTAGATGTTGAAGAAAAAATGAATAGTAATTTGAGAACATAGCATCAGACACTCTCTCCAGATGAAATGCAAAGAGTAAAAGATTCAAGGCAAAACCAACAAAACAAAATGAAGATACCATCAACATCAGTAGTCAAGAATACAATTTCAATTAGCCTAAATTATGTGTGATTTGGAGTGTCTAAAAAAGAGAAAGGAGAAATATTTGAAGAAGTAATAGCCAACTTTTTTCTAAATTTAATAAAAATTATAAATTCACAAGTCTAATAATCTCAGCACACCTCAGTCACAATAAACATGAAGAACACTACACCAAAACACATTACAATAAAATTGCTCAAAATCAGTGAATCTTAAAAACACCCAAAAGTGATATAAAACAGACTTTTTTTGGACATATAAAAGATGAAAGAATTCATCAGCAGCCGAAATGCACTATAAAATCATTTTTGAAAACCCTACAGGCAGAAAAAATTATACTAGATGAAAATATAACTATAATAAATGGAACTAAAAGCATCAGAATAGGTAATTATGTGGGTAAATAGATAGATGATAGATAGATAGATGATAGCTAGCTAGCTAGCTAGCTAGATAGATAGATATAGATATAGATATGAAAAATTATAAAAGCAATAACACAAAGGCTGAAATGAGAGAAGTGGAAGTATACCTAGAAATTCCAATTCTGAATATTTATTCAAAAAAAGATAAAAACACTAATTCGAAAAGATATATTCACCCTTATGTTCACTGCAGCATTATTTACAATAACCAAGATATGGAAGCAACCTAGGTGTCCATCGATAGATGAATGGATAAAGAAAATGTTATATATGTATAATAGAATATATGTATTCACAATGAAATATTATGCAGTGATAAAAAGAATGAAATGTTGCCATTTGCAACATCGTTGGTAGACCTAGAAGTTATTAAGTTAAGTGAAATAAGTCAGGCAGAGAAACACAAATATCATATGGTTTCACTTATATGTGACATCTAAAAACAAAACAATGCAAATGAAACAAAAACAAACTCATAAAACTTGAGACCAAAGGAATCATTACCAGAAGGGAAGGGATCAGGGGATGGTTGAAAAGGGGAAGTAGAATATAGCCAATAATGTTGTGATATATTTGCATAGTGACATATGATTACTAGAATTAGTGGAATGATCACATTATAAGGTATAAAAATGTCTAATTATTATATGGTACACCTGAAAATAATATAACCAATAAGATTGTATATCGATTGTATTTGCATTAATTTTTTTTTATTTAAATAAGTATGCAAGTCACTGAGGGTAGACAAGATTGGCTATAAATCCCAAAACAATCATTAAAATAATAAAACAAAGAGTTATATCTAAAAATTAGTAAAGAAAACAAACCAGAATCATAAAAAACAATCAATTAATTTCAAATAAGTCAGAAAAAAATAATTAAAGAGATATAAAAAACTAAAGGAGCAATAATAAAGCATATATCGAAATGGTTAATTTAAAACTAACTATATAAATTTTCACATGGTCTCAGTGCCCAAATAAAAGAAAGAGATTGTCAGATTTGATATGAAAGGAACATTCAATTATATAATGCCTGCAGTAAACCCACTATAATATAAAGAAACCGATGTTTTAAAAGTAAAATTTGTAAAAGAAGATATATTATCCTAATACTAATTTAAATAAAGCTAGAATTCCTTTATTAATATCAGAAGAAGTAAATTTCATTGCAAACATAGTACCAGAGATTTTTAAAAAATCATTTTATATTGATAAAGAAATCAATTCTTTAAAAAAGACATAATCCTAAATGGCCCTAATAACAGAGCTTCATAATACATATGGCACAAAATGATAGAACTGAAATTTGAAATAGACAAATCTAATTTATAATTGAAGACATCGACAAAAACAGACAAATTCAGTGAAAATAAAAGACTTGAACGGCACTGTCTATGAATTTGATAGAATTAACATTAATAGAAAAATATATCTAATAATAACAGAATACACAGAGGATTTCACAGATAAATTCTACCAAGCATAAAGAAATAATACCTAATTCTACACAAACTCTTCCAAAAATCTGAAGATAATAGAATACTTCCCAACTCATCTATGAGGTAAACATTATTCTACTAATAGAAGCATACAAAGACATTATGTGAAAAATGAAATCACAGGCCATTATCCCTTATAGACGTAGGTGTAAAAATTCTTAACAAAATTATAGCAACTGGAATTCTTTAATAAATATAATATATAATGAGCAAGTTGGGTTTATTCTAGGAATAGAAAATTGGTTTAACATTTAAAAATGGATTAATATGATTCACTATATTTACAAACCAAAAAAGTAAATAAAAAAGATTATAGACAGAAAAATCACTTGGAAAAAATACAACATCTATTCCTTACTAAAACTGTCAACAAAGTAGGAATCAATACCCTCGACCTGATAAATAGTGTCTACCAAAAACAAAACAAACAAACAAAAAACCCTACAACCAACATCTTAGTAGTGAAAAGCTAAGTGCAGTCTTCCCAAATCAGAATGAAGCAAAGATGTCTGCTCTTCTATTCAACACTGCACTGGAAGCTCTAGTAGTAAAATGAGGCAAGAAGAAGAAATAAAAGCCATCCAGATTGGAAAGGAAGAAGTAAATTTGTCTTTATTCACAGATAGCATTATCAATGGAATCTACAAAATTGATACTAGAACTATAAAGTGAGTTTGTCAAGTTTGCCTGATACAAAATCATTACAAAAAAATCAGTTGTATACACTAGTAACAATCAGAAATTGATATTTTAAATGATATCATTTACAATAGCATGAAGAATGTAAAATACCTATGTATAAAACGTACAAAAAATTTGCAAGACCTGTACAATAAAAACTGTAAAACATTGATGAGAGATTTGAAAGACATAAATAAATTGAAAGAGTCGCAAAGTCATAAAGATGTCAATTCTCTCCAAAATTGATTTACAGATTCAATGTAAAGCCAACAAAAACTCAGTGAGACTTTTGTAGGAATCAACATTTATATGGAAATGTGAAAGAACTAGAGTAACCAAAACACCTTTGAAAAGAAGAACAGAGTTGGAGGGCTAACACTATCTGATTTCAAAATACATTTATCAAAACAGTATGGTATTAATATAAAGACAGATAAACAGATTAGTGGAATAGTAAAAGAACGACTCAAATACAGACAACTGATTTTAATTAAAGTTGTGAAGGAAATTCACTGGAGAAAGAATAGCCCTTTCAACAATTTGAGCTGAAACAGGATACCATATGTTAAAAAATAACAGCGCCATACACAAAATTTAACTCAAAAATGGATCACAGACCTAAATGTAAAGCCTAAAACTATAAACTCTCTAAAAGAAAACATAGGGGAACATAGTTTTTGTCTTGGGTTAAGTAAAGATTTTTTTGGTACAATACCAAAAGCATGATCATAAAAGGGAAAAATAATAATAAATTGAAGAATTTCACCAAATTTAGAATTTCTGTTATTCGAAAGTTAGCATTAAGGTAATGAAATGACTACCTTCAATCTGGAAGAAAGCACTAGCATTTTGTATAACTGATAAAGTACTGGTATGCAGAATATATGAAGAACTGCCAAACTTGATAATAAGAAAACAGTGCAATACACTAATCAAATATTTGACCAGGCACTTCATCAAAGATGAATGGCAAACAAGCACATGAAAACATGCTTAACATTATTAGTAATCAGGGAAATGAAAATTAAAACCACAATCCGACATCAGTACAAATGACAAAAATTGAAAAGATTGACAAGAACTTAAAGGAACTGATGTTTTCATACACTGCTGGCAAGGAAGTAAAATGATACAACCACTTTGTAAACATTTGAGCACTTTTTTTTAAGTTAAACATATACCTACAGTATGATTTAGCCATTTTACTCATATATATCTACCCATTAGAAATGAAAGTATATATATCAAAGACTCATATGAAAATGTTCATAACAACTTTGTTTTCTAAACTAAAAACTGGAAATAACTCATGGGTATATTAAGACATGAATGGATAAACAAACTGTGGTACATCTATACAGTCAAATATTCTTTAGCACTAAAAAGCAATGAACTATTGATCATGCTATAATGAACTAACTATGCTAAGTGAAAGAAGTCAGTTAAAAAGAGTACATATCAACAACAAAATAATGAAAAACCCAATTAAAATATAAGAAAAGGACTTGAATTGACATTTCCCCAAAAGAGATGGACAAATAGCAAACAGCGCATGGAAAGATGATCAACATCATTACTTATTAGGGAAGTAAAGTAAAAACCACAATCATATATCACTTTACACCCATTAGGATTACTATCATCGAAACAACAGAATATAAGTGTTGGCCAAAATATGGAGAAATTAGAGTCCTTGTGCATTGTTGGTGGAAATGTAAAATGATGCAGCCACTCTGGAAAACAGTATAATGTATCCTCAAAAAATTAAAAATAGAATTACCATATGATCCAGGAATCCCATTTTAGTGTACATACCCAAAAGTTGAAAGGAGGAACTAAACATATATATTTTTACACCAGTGTTCATGGAAACATTATTTGCAATAGCAGAAAGATGGAAACAACCCAAGTGACCATTCATGGATGAATGGATAAATGAAATGTGGTATCTACATAGAATGGAGTATTATTCAGCCTTAAAAAGCAATGGATTCTGGTTCATGTTCAAATATGGATTAACCTTGACTAAAAGGACAAATATGTTATGTACCTTATATGAATTATCTAGAATAGTCAAATTTATAGGAGCAGAAAGTAGAATACTAGTTGCAGGGGCTGGGAGAGGAGAAGGAATTGGGAATTATTGTTTAATGGGTGCAATTTTTAGTTTATAATGATGAAAAAATTCTGGAGACGGATAGTGGTGATGGTTGTACAACAATGTGTATATACTTAATGCCAGAGAATTATACATTTAAAGATAGTTAAAATGGTAAATCTTATGTTTAATTTTTCACAATAAAAAAGTAAAAAGACCCCCAAAAAAAAGAGTATATATTTTATGGCTAAATTAAATGAAATTCTAGAAATTGAAAACTGATCTATTATAACATAAAGCAGATCAATCGTTGCTCAATGATGGTGCGAACAAGGAGCACGAGAGTGTTTATAAAGATGCATAAAGAACTTAAGAGTGAAGAATCTGTTTATTTTCTTGATTTTGGCAATGTTATCATAGGTGTACATGTACAGCAAAACTTATCAAATTGTATCATTTAAATAAGTACAAATTATTGTATGTCAACTATTCCTCAATGGAGCTTTAAAAATAAATTTTAGAAAGGAGATTATGAAATTAAAAACTATAGATGGGTTTAACCTCAGATACAGGAGAAGACAGCATTATTTAAAATATGTCAGAAGAAAATAAACTGAACCATGAACAATTAAAAGGATAAAAATTTTTAAAGAAAGTAAGAAAACTATGATATATGGTAAAAAGTTTAAACATAGAAATGTTAAATATTTGGAGTTCCAGAGGAATAGGACGAAAGATTGAGTTTAAAAGGAATAATGGCAAAGAATTCTTTAAAACTGAAAAAATAATCAATTAAGCCATATATTCAAAATATGCTATGAATTCTAAACAAGACACATCAAAGAAAATAAAATTTAGGTATATCAGGGCAACACTGACAAAAACAAGGTGAAAAAAGTCTTTTAAAAAGCCAGAGGGAAAAGTATGTATTGCATTCAAAGAAACAATAATAAAACTAAAATAAAAATTCCCAACACAAATGATGGAAGCTAGAATAATAGATATATTTATTAAAATTCTAAAGGAAAAGAACTGAAAAAATAAAAACAAAAACAGTAAAAGTGTGTGTGCATATATGTGTATATGTATACTAATATATGTATATCAGTACATTAATATATGTACTATTATAGGTGTTAATATTTATATTTATGATTAAAAACTGATTTAAAACAGTACACACAAAAACATCAGAATTTACATTTTCTCTTAGAATATTCACCCAAATTAATCATATGTTGAGCTATAAAGCAATTCTCAACTAATTTTAAAAGATTGAAACCATGCAGAGCATATTTTCTATTAACAGTGAAATGAAACTAAATATGAACATCCAAAATTGATGACTAGAAAATTTCTAACTATTTGGGAATTAAACAATACACTTATAAATAACTGAGTTGGACACATTTTTAAAATATGTAATGTGAAAATTTTGTATTTAAAATATACGAAGAGCCAGTACAAATCTGTGGAAAATAGATAAACCAAGAAAGTGGGTAAAAACTGCACAAACCAAGATATCTAAATACCTTGTCAACATGAAAATTTATTCATTTCATTAGCCATCAAGGAAATGTAAATTAAAAGAAGATATATTGCACTACACCCCACCAATATAGATAACTAAAATAAAAATATCTGTTAAGGTTAAGTGTTGATAAGTACGTGGGATCTGTCACGCATTGCTAGTGGAGTATAAATTGTTACAACCGCTTTGAAAAACTGGCATTACGTACTAAGTTTAAAAATATACATACTGCATGATCCTGCAAATGTTTTCCTAAATATATATCTAGCCTAAATGGGTAAATCTGTTCAACAACAACAACAAAAAAACATGCTAAAATGTTCATTAGCAGAACTCATTGTTAACTGTTTTATGGATGGAACAATCTACATTTCTATCAATTGTAGATTAAATAAATAAATTGTGGTCTACTTACAAGAAGAAGTCACTTTTGTTACATGCAAAAAACATAAATAAATCTCACGAACATAATATTAAAAGAAAAAAAATCATAAAAGCATCTATACTATATGATTTAATTTACATGAAGATCACAGTAAAAGGAGAGGTTAGTGACTGGGAGGGGAACTAGGCAGACTTCTGAGATTTTCTGACCCAGAACATGGGTACACAGGTGTGTTTACTTTGTGAGAATGCATTGAACTAAACTGATGATTGTACATTTTATTATATGTATGGTATATATCATTAAAATGTTAACTTAAATATATATATATAAATTTCTAGCTTCATATATTATAGTCTTTTCCTTAAAAAAGATGTGTTGCCTCATAATTCATAACATGTGACCTAAATATAGAAATGATGGTGATAACAAACATTAATTAATAGCCTGCTTTTGCAGTGTGTTTTAATTAGGCTTTGTGGCAACAATGAAATTAGAAACGTGATGTGGTCCCAGTCCTTTTGGGGCTTATAGTCAAGTTGGGAAGAATTTTGTAAAATGACAATACAAGGGAAGCTATGTATGTCAAATAATGACATTTAGTGATAGAATATACACATTTAGAGAGAGGATTTAGTGATAAAACTGTGACAGCAAGAAGAGTCAGTTCTCACTTATATGATGCACCTACCATAAAAGAGGATTTTAAAGAGAAGAGGGGAGTATGCTTTGGGAGGCAAAACTTATAGCCTAAAAAATATTTTTTTAAATTAGCTACCATTGCTATATGCAAATATAATCACAGCTCTTTGTAAAAAGTTCACATACACCAGAAAATATTTATTAGTTAAATGCCAGATTATTTTTTATTTGCTAAATATCCCTTCAAAGAAAACTGATTCTATAGAAATTAATAACACATAAATGCTGAATGATGACAATTATCAATATGTTTCTCTTAATGTTAAGATAAAAGAAATTGCCTTTTAAATGAAAAAAATAAACATCTAATTACAATGATAATTGCATTTTAATTAATTTCATGCAAACTTTAAAACATGAATTGATGTGGACTATTATATGGAATTAGAGCATATCAAAATTTTGGGAAATGGAAGTTTACATTTATGAATGCCTATAATAAACTAGGTATAGCAATGTCAAGCTTATAATTGCAACAACAATTTTATAGTGCACAATAATCAGAAAGAGTAGGGGGAAACTTGGGTTTTGTATTAATATAGAAACATGAGATGTATCAGGAGTGGATGGGCATTAGAAGAAACTTGAAACTCATAAAGGTGCTTTCTGATGATTTTTGAAAGTCATTTGCTCCAAGGAATAGCATGATAACCAGAACTTTGGTCATTAAAGGTTTAAAAACTTGTCGAAGTGAACTCACATTATATAGCTATATTTTTATCCTTGTAACTCTTCTTAGCAACCATGTTTCAAGATGTTTAAAGGATTTTGAATCTCAAATCAACTGTTTCTCTAATAATTTATGTCCAACTCAGTAGAGTTATTACCTATAATTATAATTAGAAAAGGAGCATTAAATGTGTTCTAGTTCTCTAAAAATTAGTAACACTGTGTATGTTTGTGTCCTTTATCCAAAAAAAAATTTACTAGAAAAGGATAAAAAGTTCTTTCAATCTACCATCCTAAACAAAATGTGGACATAAAAATTAAATGAAGAAACATTTCAAAGACATTTATAAATTTAAAGTGCTATATGATTATGTAAATAGCATTAATAATCTATGTATTTTCCATGATTAGTAACATAGAATCTTAGAGCAAGAAGAAATTTGAGGAATTTCCTTGTTAAATGACAAAATTTTACAAATGGGGAGGCTATGCCCAGATAAGGGATTTATTGGTTTTAAGCTTCACAGCCTCTTAGTGGCAGAGATAAGCTCCAATCTAGGCCCCTGATTGTGTCTCACGCATTCTCTTTCCATCAAATCAAACTTTCTATGTTGACTTATAATAGAGTCTTTATAAGTATTTATATACAAATAAAGCTCAGATCCTTGCTCTTGAGCAGATGCCTCTAGGACTACTTTTTGTGCCTCTCCTGCTTTTACTTTTTCACCCTAAAAATGAGTTGATTTGCTCACAGACTGAATGCAGAGAACCAAGTACAGATCAAGACTTTTTAAACATGACAAACAGTAGTATCTAATGCATAATATTTTTAGAATTCATTGTGTTGCTGTTTTAGTAATTAAAGATGTTAATAATGTAAATAAATTTATCCATCCCCAAGCAATCTGTAGTGATATAGAGTAATTAATACTGTATTTCTTTGCATGAAATTGGTATTAATTACTTCACTTTCTAGGTAATTTGTTTTCCCTGTTTAAGGATTTTTTTCCTTATAATTTTGTTACTGACTTTGTTCGATATTATTTTAAACAAAATGTAATTAAATAATAAGCAAAACTATAGCAAATCACATTTAGTGAGTACATTGATAGACCATCACTTTTTTTGTGTATGTCAGTGCAATAATTAAACATTTTATATATGTTATAGGTCTGGTGATATAGGAAAGGCATACCTCTGTCTTTTTTTACGCTATCCTTGGTTTGCAGAATTTTTTTTATTTTTTCCCTAAAACAGTGACAAGAGAGACATCCCACTTCTCTTTCTCTTTGACAGAGACTTTGACCTCATGGAACTTAAAGGGAAACAAGCAGGGAGACTTGCCAATTATAATTTAATCATTAGAAGCATACTAAATACTATAAAATAGGAATATAGGTGCTGTGTTGACAGCATGTAAGCCCACATCAGTCTCTCACTGATTCTTTCCCATCACCTCCTCTTCATTCCACTCTACTTTAGCCACCTCCACTTCATTCTTCATTTGAAGTGCACTCTTTGCTCCCTTACTTGTCTTATTCATCTCTCAGATGGTTGTTAGGTCCTCTTCCCTATATGTCCTCAAGTCACTGCTCTCCTTCCATCATAGTACTCTTCACCCTACATAAGAATCACTTATCTCCAGCACATCAACAAATATCAATTCCATCCAGGTTCCAAAAACTCTACTGGAAATGTAGTGATTAATACAACTGACAGAGACTTTGACCTCATGGAACTTAAAGGGAAACAAGCAGGGAGACTTGCCAATCGTAATTTAATCATTAGAAGCATACGAAATACTATAAAATAGGAATATAAGTGCTGTGTTGACAGCTCAAAACAAAATTGCTGCTATAATGAAGTCTCAAATGGGGAAATGAGAAAAGCAAAGATAAGATAGCTGGTAAAACTCTTGTATGCTTTGCAATTCAAATTATATCAATATGACTTACCAAATCTACCAACATTTGCTTAATTTGAGATGTGAAGACATATTATGGACAAGTAAATGATTAGATGTTTATATGACTCAGATTTTGTGGCTCTGTTAGCCAATGGATTGCTTCATTTTGACCTACAAAAAGTCAACCAGCCATATAGACACACCTAGGACATAAGCCAGATATCTAAAAATTATCAAAAAAGCTTACTGGTGTTTAACTTAAACAGAGTGACAAAAAGTTTAGAAACCATGTCTTGTACCCTGCTGGTGGCCCCGCCTCCTGTACCTTTGCCTCTCCAAAAACTGCATATTGTTTGTGCATGGATATGTGCATTTACGTTCTCATTTTATATATTCTCATCATTCATATTCCATAACTATGAATTCACCTACTTTCTGAAATTTATTTATACCACCCAAATCAATATTCCCATCATTTTTGCAATAATTCGTGAACATGCTCAGCAGCAAATTTTAAGTGATCCAAAGCACTTGTTCGCAGCTGCAGTCAAACAAAGTGATACTCAGATTCCTTATTTCACTTGAATACAGAGACAACTAGAGGGTGTAGATGTAGGGGTGACACAGTGTAGCATAAGAAGCTCCAGATATGGGCCAGTTGGGTGGGATTTGAATCTCAACTCTGGCACCTGTTGGTGAGATTACATATAGATAGATTAAATAGATATAGATAGATGATAGATGATAGATAGATAGATAGATAGATAGATAGATAGATAGATAGATAGATAGATAGATAGATAGATGATAGATAGAGACAGGACAGACAGATTGATAGATAGATAGATGATAGATAGATGACAGATAGATAGATAGATAGATGATAGATAGATGATAGATAGATAGATAGATAGATAGATAGATAGATAGATAGATGATAAATAGATATAGATAGTTATAGAAGTATAGATACTCTACATCTACATATCTATCCAACTATATAGATAGATAATTGTTAGATAGATATATCTATCCCCTACGAGTTAATTCAATCTTTGTGCTAATTCAGTGTTTGCAGCAACTTTATAGAACATAGCTACCTCAAATCTACCTCAAGAATCTGCTATATATAGACATTTGGTGAAAGATTTATTGTTGCAATTTATGTTTTGTAATAAGCTTATACCTTTTTAGATTTTAAATGTCTTAAACATTTAATTTCTGTTTTTTTATGAAATCTGTGCAGTTTAAAATAAAATACATGTATTTAAACAAAATAATTGCTGCTATAACTTTTCAATATTTTGATTATATCTGAAATATAAGAAAACACATGAAGAATGGAAAGTGATTTATTTTTTTAAGCATCGTGCATATATAGATATAAAGAACTCTTGGGCCAACTTGGCACATGAATGGCTATTATCCTAGAGATTCTTCTCTAGGGCCATGTGGAAAATCTTAAAAAGCATTTCACTTTTCTTTTCCAACCCTAAAACCCCACAACTTTCTCAGACTTTCACTAAAGCTGATGAATTTAGTTCTCATTTAAGATTTACTCTAAATGTGTCTTCATTGGAGTATGAAGTTCTCTTTTTCCCCAAAGCTGTCATTCACTTCCAATATTCTCTTTATCTTAGAGAATTGCAGGAAAACCTTTTCAGAGTTATCTGGTTAATCCATCATTTTTCCTTTGCTAATGAAAATTTTTTTCAATCTATTCCCCCATTAGACACCAGGACCAATTCCCTACTACTAACAATTGTCTTTGGAGTGCTGTGGTAATGTAGATAAGTGTTTTCCAAATGAGTGGAAAGAAACTGGAGGTCATTTAAAAAATGCATTTTCTGATATAGTAGGTTTAGAGTGAAGCCTGAGATTCTGCATTTCTAGCAAACTCCTGGCCGATGACAATAATGCAGTTTCTGAAGACCACAATTTGAGTAGCAAGCATGTAGAGAACACAGAAATTAATCTGGATGACAGAAACTTAGGATATTTTTTAGTGTCATAATATCTACCAAATCAGGGTCAAGGGTAGAGATGTCAGCAACTCAACTTAAAGATATATATTTTTGTTCAAGACTTTCAGAAATTCTAAACCTCATTCTTTTACAAAGTTTTATAACCCTCCTAGTTTGGCTCTTACTTCTCTCTTCATAGTAACATATGTCTCTAAAAGAGTGGTGGGGGCATCATCACAAAAGAAGTCTGACTTCTGTCTCAGTTTAGCCACTAAGGTCTTGCCATATAAATATATTTTATTTTTTTTAATTAAGTTTATTGGGATAACATTGGTTAATATAATTATATAATTTTCAGGTGTACATTATAATTTGACATCTGTATATTCTATTGTGTGTTTACCACCCAATGTCCAGTTTCCTTCAGCTACCACGTATTTGATCCACTTTACCCACTTCACTCTACCTCTACCCCCCTATATTTGACCTCCTTTACCCCATCTATCTCCCCACTCCTTCCCCATCTCCTACCCTCTGGTAACCACTAGTCTATAGTCCATGTCCATGAGTCTCTGTTTGTCCTATTCATTGGTGCTTTTAGGTTTATATCCCAAATATAAGTGATATCATGTGATTTTCATCTTTTTCTGTCTGGCTTATTTCGCTTAGCATGATTATCTCGAGGTCCATCCACATTGTCACAAATGGCAGTATTTCATCTCTTCTTATGGCTGAGTAATATTCCATTGTATATATGTACCACAGCTTCTTTAGCCAATCATCTATCATAGGACACTTCGGATACTTCCATGCTTTGGCTATTTTGAATAATGCTGCTATGAACATCAGTATGCAAATATCTTTTCAGATATGGGTTTTCAAGTCTTTGGGGCAAATACCCAGTAGAGGGATTGCTGGGTCATATGGTAGATTAATTCTTAGGTTTTTGAGGAAACTCCATACTGTTTTCCATAGTGGCTGTACAAATTTGCAGTCCCACAAGCAGTGTATGAGGGTTCCATTTTCTCCACATCCTCTCCAACATTTGTTATTACATGCTCTGTTGATTATAGCTATTCTAACAGGTATGAGATGGTATCTCATTGTGGTTTTGCTTTGCATTTTCCTAATAGCTAGCGATGTTGAGCATCTTTTCAAATATTTGTTGGTCATTTGTATGTTCTCTAGGGAGAAGTGTCTGTTCAGGTCTTCTGCCCAGTTTTTGATTGGATCATTTTGTTGTTGTTGTTATTGAGTTGTAAGAGTTCTTTGTATATTTGGATATTAGGCCCTTATCGGAGGTGTTGCTTGCAAATATATTTTCCCATTTGGATGGTTGTCTCTTTACCTTGTTGACAGTTTCTTTACTTGAGCAGAAGCTTTTTAGTCTGAAGTAGTCCCATTCATTTATTTTAACTTTTACTTCCCTTGCTTTTGAGGTCAAATTCATAAAATCTTCTTTAGGTCCTAGGTCCTTGAGTTTGGTTCCTATGTTTTCTTCTATGCATTTTATTGTTTCAGGTCTTATATTCAGGTCCTTAATGCATTTTGAGTTAATTTTGGTGTGTGGTGATAGATAATAGCCTAGTTCCATTCTTTTGCAGGTGGCTTTCCAGTTATCTTAGCACCATTTATTGAAGAGGATTTCCTTTCTCCATTGTATATTTTTTTGCCATATATTTTTCATGTGATTTCTCAGTAGCCTATGGCTACAGCACCCACTATAATTACATGTTTTACATTGGGGTCAGATTTCTTTTTGGACCCTGTACCACAGTAACCATTGAATTATATCCTAAATCTACCAGCATGAATCAGAATAATACCAAAAGTTTATAAATATTGTAAACTACATGGGTGAAAAAAAAGAGTCAAAGTTTTCAAAACAAAGAATGTTATCATCAGAAGGCTTTTTTCAAAGCCAAGTGAATGCACAATCATATAGGGTTGTATTTGTGCCTAATTCTAGAAAACAGAGGGAAAAATATTAAATAATAAGCTTTGACTCTAAGTTCCCATCAATTAAATGGGGAATCTCTAATGATTACCCCAATTCTAACTGAAGTTTGCTCAACAAAATTCCTATCAGGTCCCTCTTTTCTGCATTGTCTCTTATCATTATTTTTTCTTCTCACTTTGACTTCTATAAAGACAAGGAGATGATGAGCTCCAAGTGCTCACTTTGGGTCTATATGAGCCATGTGTGACACTTCCCACATGACAGACTCTGTCACACTCCTCCTGAGTTATTTTGTTTGCTCATTTATCTGCTTGCCCCTTGCCCTTTCCCTTACCATTCCTTCACTTGCTTTGAATTCATGAAACAGCACCATACAAGGTCTATTAGATAAGCAGCAATCACTGTGTTACTTTTAAAATCTATAATTAAGTTTAAGATCATAATTAAATCCTAACTCACCTTTCCTTACATGTATGGCAGAGAAACTGCCTTTTAATCTTTATTTGTTAACTAGTAGAAATTTTAATCCTCTTTTGAAGTGTTATGAAAAACAAAGATAATAGTTGAGAAAATCATTCAAAATGTTAAAAACCTTTAATCAATCAGGACAGTTAAGTCATCATTTATTAAGAAATAAATAACCATGTATCAGGTTTCCAGAAATTTGAAAATAGATTCTTTTCCCTAAGAAAGTTTCTACACATTACTTCTTTCAAGAAAAATGTATAGTTTTTATTACTCTTTAAGTATCCTAGTTTCAAACTCTGTAAAAAGAACTTCACTTAGAGCTTTTGGCTTTATAAGAAGCTACTGTAAGCATAGCTTCTTTTACTTTTCTGAAGATAGTTCGTAGAGAGTATCACATTATTGCTACATCTTTTAAAAGCTTGGTTCCTAGAAAAGGCAAAGTCCATCTTCCACTGTGCAATTCTAGCTCCGTAGGAAAGTTATATTACTATTGAAGCCTTGCTTTTTCTTAATAAATCCTGGTAATTATCTCATAAGGAATATTCATTTATCTTCAGATATGAAATGATCATTATGATGTACCAGTAAAGAATCCATGGCTTTTAGTGTCTGGCTCTATTTCTTCTAGTGTAAGTATTTTAAGAAAAAATATTGCAGTGAAATAATTTTTTTAGCAATGAGGCAGATATATCTCTTTTTTTCTTCATATATGAGAGTTATAAAAAATGTTCAAGTGGCCAGGATTTACATTTTGTTAAAATGAAATTTTAAATAAAATATTCATGCTTAAGTATAAATAAAAACATTATTTACTTATAGAAAAATGCCTCTGTAAGTGGAAACAAGTTTGCAGACAGTCATCTGAAACTAGTTGGGAGTGATAACATTTACTTATGAGAAGGTAGTGCCGCAGAATAGAGAGAGAGTGGTCCAGACCAGAAATGAAGCTAGGTCATCAAAGGACTTGGTTTGTCCTATTCTATCATTCATTCTAAAACTATAATGGTGGAAATAACAACAGAGGGGACTTACAGTGTGGCCCAGCTTTACCTTCTACAAATAAATAAATGGACCACTAGGGAAAGGTGACTCTCTCTCTCTCTCTCTCTCTCTCTCTCTCTCTCTCGCTTTTTCTCTCTTTCTCTGATTGTTGTTGACTGTCTATGATGTTTTCTCTCTGCTACCTAACAATACCTGCTTGCACGAAGAGACTAATATTCCATGTTATCTGTAATAGAAAACAGTTTCCTTTGCAAGTATTTCAAGAGAAAGTGAGTGTGATAAGTGTATGTACGTGGATAGGAATGGGAGCAACATTTATTGAGTACCTACCATGTGCTGGAATCTGGGCCAAAATGCTACTGTTTAAAAAAAACCCTTGGTACTAAGAAAGTAACTCATTTGCTCTATCTAGATGAGATAGCTGGTGAATATTAAAACCAATCTCAATCTTCTGTCTTGATGTTCAGATCACATAACACAATAATGTGTTACATACACACTAGATCAGCACTTTTCAGTAGAACTTTTTATGATGATAGAAATATTGTATATCTAGACTGTTTAAAATGGTAGCCGCTAGCCTTATATGACTATAAAACCCTTGCTATTTTCCTACTGTGAATGAGAAACTTAGTATTAAATTTTATTTAATTTTAATTAATTTAAATTTAAATAAACACATGTGGCTAGTGGCTACTCTATAGGACAGTACAGGTCTAGACAACCCAGCTTTCTTTAATGAGAATTGTAAAGAATTTTCTTCAACTTGCATTTTTCTCCTCAATCTGGAATTACTGTTTCTCCTGAACTGTTTATTTTTCAAAATGCAATCCTTAGACATCATCACAAATGGTGAAATAAAGACCTCTAAAGATTACTTCTTCCATAAAAGCAATAAGAAAACTAACAAAAACTGTGAAGATCAACTTTTTCGGAACTCTGGAAATTAACCAGAGGGTTGTGGTAATACAATTTATTAGAGAAAACAGTTGAATTTCAGTCAGCACAATGAGCTTTGTGGTACTTTCACTTGTCCTATTTCCATCCATACCTCTGCAGCTCGACAGTAGCCCTGAAAAACTGCAGCCTGATATCACAGTGAAAACCAGCAGCTTGGCCGGCATCCTAAGAAGCAGAACAGTCTTGAAGCCCTTTCGAAGCTTTATTCCTAGAGAACTGTCATTATTTCACCTGACAGGTCACTAGAAGATCCCTCTTGCAAGGCTGTCTTTATTTGATGTGACTCAGAGCTCACCTAGTGCTGCAAAACCTTTTCCAGGAGCATTTATGAAGAATAGAGGAAATTTAACTTGACATTTGGCTAAGGCAGTGGCTAATAGTTGGGTTAAACAATAGGCTAATCAAACAAACAAACAAACAAACAAACAAATAAATAAACGCTTAAAAGAAAAATTTGAAGAATAAGATGTCCATGCAGACTTTGGAAAGCTCTGACATATTTCTGGGAATACAGAAGTGCCCTGATCCTGAGAGATTAATTTACTTCAGATGAGACAACTGGTAAAAATTAAACACAATCTCAATCTTATGTCTTGATATTTAAATCACATCACACCATGACACCTCACACACACTAGACCAGCACTATCCAGTAGAGTCATGTATATGCCCAGGGCGATGCACATATTAAGAAAAGAAGACCTAAAAGGATACAAACTCTGACCTTAAGCTGACCTTGAGGCTCTGTGCAAGCTCGAAGTAGAGGCTAAATAAGAGTTTTCAAATGCCAGGCTGAGTATTAAAGCCAGGCCTGAATATGCAGAGTTCCTTGGGAAATACTTGAAAAATAATTGGTTCCATACATTTAAGAATATTTATACAATTGTTAGCCAACCACAAAGCTAGCAGAGCAGAGACTTCAGTGAACACACACAACAAACAACATAGAATTAGTTCAAAGAAGTCATTAAACAAACAAAAAAATAATAACAGCAAACAGCAGCAGCAACAAGGCTGGGGTGGGGGTGGGGATCTGATTTCCAGAGCTACCAAAAAAAATGTACATTTAACTGTTCATAGCATCATTATTTGCAATTAACAAAAAATGGATAAAACCCATATTTGCATCAACTGAATGAATAAATAAGTGTAGTATATCCATTCAATGGAATATTACTTGACAATAAAAAGAAATAAAGCACTTATGCATGTTAAAATATGGACAAAGCTAGAAATTATTATGCTAAGTGAAAGACGTTAAACACAAAAGTCCAGATATATACGATCCTATTTATATGAAATGTCCAAAATAGACAAATTCATAAAAACAGAAAGTTAATTAGTTGTTGCTAGGGGCCATGGAAAAGAAGCAATGGGAAATAAATGCTAATAGTTACTGAGTTTCATTTTGAAGTGATAAAAATGTTCAAAAATTGATTGTGGTGGTGGCTTCATAATTCTCTTAATATACCAAAAACCATTGAATTATATAACTTAAAAGGATGAATTGTATGGTATATGAATTATATCTTAAGATTTTATTAAAAAGTGAAAGAAAGAAGGGAAGGAGGAATAAACTTCCAAACATCTAGAGAAATTGTATCACATGAGTAGTTATGATATTAATGACAGGTATGCAGCATGCCTGGCATCCAATCATTATCAACATACTGAAGACCAGAGGAAAAAGGCCTGGAAATTTGGTTGGGATACGTTATCATTCATAGCCCAGCTGGATGGAATGATATGATTAATTTATTCTAGCAATTTTATTTCTGTTGTCTTTTTGTGGGTGTTTTATCTGTTCTAGAGTTATGGCTCCTATCTTAGGGTGTTCTTCTCCAAGATCTTTCAACTATTTATCAACTTTCAGCTTTTTTGCACAATGGCTAAACACAGGTGTTTAGGAAAATAAGATGGCTATGGATAGGAGGAAAGGAAGCACATAGTTAAGAATGAAAACCTCAAGTTCATACAGATTGCAGTTTGGGAGTCACACTGCCACTCATCTTTGTGAATCTGGGCAAGTTACTTGACCTACTGTAACTTTAGTTTCCACATCTAGAAGATAAAACTCAAAATAGTACCATGCCCTTTGTGTCATTATGAGAAATAGAGAAGAAAAGCTTATATGGGGCCTTGAGTGAGCAGATGGAGAAGGTGAGGTAATCTTGTAGATGGGATGGGCACCAGAACCAAGCACTGAGAGAAAGTGATGGGTAGGCAGATGGAAGAGGCATTGTTTGATTTAAGGGAATGGCAGGCAAAAGATAGCAGCAGTTGGACAATATCTGAAGAATTCCTGAAGCACCATACAACAGAAATAATCAGCTTACGGCGGCCACAAAAAACAGAGAGCACCAAAGCAAAGTCATAGCCAAACTTACCCCTGTCTCTGGCTTTCCTTGCCCTCCTACTCTCAGATCCTTTCGACTAAATCCCAAGAAGAAACTGAGAAACAAAGGTACTGACATTCTTCTTCAATGCAGAACCCCAGTTCTCAAAACACATGAACTGAGAAAGGAATGAGATTTAAATTTAAATAAACTTCAGAATGATGATTATTATATTGGACTGAATATTTTAATTAGTTATGAAACCATCTCACACTGTCTTCCCTTAATGAGATTAACTTAAGTTATAAGCGCTGTCAAACATGTCATTTAAAGGATGAGAAAGAGAGTACATTTAATACCTTGAGATATGTGGCAGAGAGAAGAAATAAAATTATTGTCTACTTACACACTGCAAATTGTTCAAGGTAATGGAAGGGTACTCAGATCAGATAGATGATAGATGACAAGTAAATAAGTAGGTAGATTGATGATGATGATGATGATGATAATGATGATGATGATGATGATATAGATAGATGATAGATGATGATAGATAAAGATACATACATGCATACATGCATACATAGATGATAGATAAACAGATGGCATCAAGTATGGAGCCTAGCATGCCATAGGAACTCAGTAACTGCTAGTTCCCTCCTTCTCAATCTGTTTTCCTCTAGGCATTTGCTCAGAATGAAAGCTGAGTACAGCAGGTGCTCAGAGCCCAGTCTTAGCATGGTCTTAAGCCATAATAGAAATAGGCTTGTCCTGATAATTCCAGAAAAAGTCACCCATGTTCAGAACAAACTGAAAAACATGAAACTTGGTCCAGGTGGAGAGGGGCAGTTGAGCTTCTGGAACACTAGTTTTCAGGAAATATTGAGATTTATTTGGCTAAGCTGTTTGGCTGAACAGAAATTGGAGAAAACTGAATCGGTAAGTTCCCCTACCCAGTTGGTGCTGCCCCATGCTATCTGCCTCAGGAAGCAAGGCGTTAGAGGTCACCTAGGTGGGTAGTAAGTCACAGAATACTCAAGAGACCTCGAGATAAATAAATATGGTTTTATGGAGTATGTCAGACTACAACTAGAGAATTGGAGCTAGTAAGAGTTTGAGAGACAAGCTGCCAGGTATACCGAAAAATGCTCATGGAAAGATCCATCCAGCTGATTTCTGATTTGAGAGCTCATCTGAATTTAGAAGAATAGAGAATTAGTTAGCACAAGATTGTATTTTTCAAAGCTGTGAATCAGATACATGTTCCCCCACCTTGGTGCTGGGACAGTGATTCTTCTTTGGAGTGGACTGAAGGCCAGAGATATATAACTGCGTGCTGAGGCCTTATGCTACACCCTGGCTCACATGACTCAGGTCACATGATTCTCACCATCCCTCTCACCCATCTTCAGACCTGCACACCACTGCTGTCACCTGATACTTTCTAACAGAGACCTGTGCTGGCTGTGTCAGTGCAGACTAAGGACTCAATCACTTCATTTCCCAAGATGATATAGACTTGGGGCAGAAAACCTCAATCCGGCATCCTTCCTGCTGGGCATCTCGACCAGAGTATCTGGGCTCACCTTTCAGATATTTCCCTTTCCAGGCCAAGATTTTTTTAAATATTTTTTTCCCGATGGTTTGATTTGTTTTGTTCCTTAATCTAAGAGCCAGAGGGACCATTTACACTTAAACCTTCCTGCAGCTGATCACACCTTCCCCAAGTGTAGGTCTCTAATGACATCTACCAGATGTCTGTTCCCAAGTCAGGCTGCAAGTCATGTCTGTCTCAGTGTCACAAGGTGATGGGAACTCCAGCCTTAGCATTAAGTGTGTGTGGCTTTCAAGGTGAGTAATTTGGGTATATAATCAGTCACACACAAGCTAATCTAAGTTTCTTCCTCCCCAAGATAGCATACTTATACCTGCTCTACCTAACACAGAAAGAAACACCAGACAACATGCTTTAAAGGGCTTCAGGACTCATAAAGAGCCACATCAATGTTTTTGCAGCTGGTGCTATTGTCTTCTGCACTTGGCCCTGGTAGCTCAACCTAAAATATTCATTCCACTCTTAGCACCAGCCATATCTTTATTACCTTTCTCTCTATTTAATAGGAACTTTGTCCTACCTCAAATCCATCCCTCCAGTTTGCTTCATTCTGGCACATATTTTCTGTTGTGTCCAGTACCTAAAGGCATCCATTATTTTCCGTATAGTTTGTTCTTGCTGTTTGTTTCTTCGATTTGCTTTAACACTACTCATGTGTTAAGTTCTGCATTCAGTACTGGAGATAATTATACTACAGAGTGGTGAGTCTAATAATAAAGCTCAATACAGGGTGCTTTGGAGAAAGAGAGGATGCCTATCTATTCTGTCCTGTACTGTCCTTTACCCCATAACACTGCTCAAACACCAAGGAACAGTTTAATTGATTAGAGCAAGGTGGCAAATTTCTAATAAAGATGGTGAAGGGAACTTGCTACATTAAAATCTACCTTACCAAGTCCACTGGAATTCAGTGACTCTTGGAGAAATACTGCAAGTGTCAGACATCGTTAATGCCAAATGGAGACAAGACCATGCATGTACAAAATCCTAAAGGGGCTATTTTACACTTAACTATTCTCTAGCAAACCTACTAGAAGCTGTTAGAATGCCAGGTCTCATTTTCCAGTTTTAAGCAAGGGGGTGAACAAATAGCCCCTGACAACAGTTGATGAAACATAAGGAGAATCTCAGAAGGAATATTTATCATGCAAACCACAGCAAGTGGCCATGAATTCATGTTGCTTTCTCTTCAGACTGTAGTGGTAATTGAGTAAAGGAAGATGGATGGACACTCTCATTTGCTTCAGCAAAGCCTCAGAAATTATAGTGCTTCTTCAAAACCCTGGATCCTGTGATGTTGCTTGACTATAGAATTTTCTGGTAACACATGATTGTTTATCTTAAATGATTGGTGCTCCTTATGAACACAGCCTATGATTTAATTCTGTCATCCCAGACTTTATCACTATACTCGGCACAGAGCAGAACTCTGAAATTGCTTATTGAGTCTATTGTCTGAATTAATGTGGTATCGATGATGAGAAGCAATTGCTTTTCAAACTGGGGTCTGCAATTTCTATGACAACTCTAAATACACAATGATTTAATTGTTTTGCTTTTGTTATAGAAGTAATATTAAAAGTGTAATACAATATTCAGGATTATTTCATGACCACCTTATGATAGAATTCTGACCCAAAATTCTTGAGTCCACATCAGTTCTTAAGATCCCACTTTTGCTTAGTGACACTTAGGCTACATGTGTGTGCTGAGCTCCATAATAAGGGATATGATCTTCTGAGGGAACAAGACTGTTGGAGATTTTAGTTCATACTTTTGTGATTTCAGCTCATGCTCTTGGCCTAGCCTATTCTTGATCTCCCCTTGATCGCCATCATTCCTTTCTGCCTGTGGACTCAAGCTCTAGTTTCAGAAGTAAAGCTTTCCCATTAGCAAATACAGTGATAACTAAGCACAGTGGCACAGAATTTGCCATTGGCAGGTAAGCCTGGACATCTTTGTTGCCTGATGTCAAATAAGGGCACCATCTTTGTTTATAAGTGTTATCTCGTGCCTGACAGGACAATGGTTGTGCAATTAGGGACTATTCTAAGTGACAGACTTCCAGTTCTGTAGAAACTATAAGTCTGACTCAAATAATGAGATTTTGAAGTGGCAGGGATCAACAAACACAGATCATATGTATCATCTGACCTCTGATCACCAACCTCAGAACTCTGTTTTGGCCAGTATTCTGGAAGTTTTAGGCAGGCACCACAGTGATCATGAATTTAACAGCAAGGGAAAGGAACAATGGGTAGTGGAGTACTGAATCCACCTCAAGTAGGGACCAGCTCAGCCAGCGTATATGGTATTTGCAGTCTTGATTAAAAATACTTTTGTTTTTCTACAGACCAATAAGTGGAAACTAAAAATTCATTCTAATCAAGACAGGAGATCAAATACTAAGATTTCAATCTAGCATTCATTAATATTAGTATGCAAGAATTGCTTGCTGGCAGAATTTTGATTAAGAATGGCGAATGATCATTTCTAACCAGCTAATAATGCTGTTATTAAAATAATTTAGTACAAAGTACTTGTAGGAAAGGCAATCTCTGCATTAGTATTATTGAAGTCAAAATATAAAAACAAATTAAATATAGAACAGAACCTGAGGCTACATCTTTCCTCTGTTAAAGCCAACACTGGCAATGTTGCTTTAGCAAAAATATAATTCATAAGACATTAAATTAATTTTGCTAATTTGAATACTGATTTTGTGTTTTTGTATGTAATTCTTATATTTGTATTGGTTTTATAGTCCTATAAAAACTATAAGTAAGCTACAAGCAAAGTTTAAAGCTCTATTTTGTATACATTTAAGTAACTAACATAATTATAGAAGTTATTTCTGTCCATAAATAGTGTCAACAAGAATTTATTTTTTTCTCTAAAACAGTTCTCAACCCTGCTGACACATTAAAATTACTTGGAAGAGTGCATTTCTAGTGATTCTGACTTAATTGGCTTAAGACAAGGCACTGGACTCTAGATTATTTTTAATACCTAACATTCAGTCACCAATAAAAATAATTTTAAAAATAAGGATATATTGAAGATTCAAACAACATTATTTACCAAATTGGCATAAATAGCCTTTATAGAACATTGCACCTGACAAATGTGAACTTATTTCAATTGCACCTGAAATCTCCATTAAGGTAGATTACATGTTGGAATTTAAAAACAAATCTGAACAAATCATAAAATGATTGTAATATTTCATAATCAGCTTGACTGCAACATATTTACATTACAATTCAGTGACAATAGTATATCTTGATTCCTACTTTTAAAAAAGATCCAGTCCCAGTTCCCCCTTTCACTGTTGCCTTTTTTCTTTTCTGCACCCCCTTGGCTCTCATATGCTACTATGTGCTTTCTCTACTTGTTCCACATGAGCTTCTCTATGCTGCATTGTCTGTTGTGTGTTCCTATGAGAATAGAGATCCATCTCATACTCAGCACCTACTCACAGTGTTGGACAATGGTTGTTACATGGAAGATTCTCAAGAGTAGGGGTTGATGTTATTAATGCATAATTGTACATACCATGCACAAAACACTGGTATTCTTCCTGCTGAAATTGCTTGAGGATAGATGGGATCCAGACACCTTTGATTCACTTTTCACTTTCCAAATACATCCTCTTTCAACACAGCCCATGCAAATATACAAGCAGTACAAGCAGAGGCCACAGCGTGTAATTTCTCCATTCAGCAAGTATGCTGATGCAGAAAACCTGTAAAATATACTTTAGAAACAATGACTGCATTTCTGAATTTCTCTGGAGCAGCAATTTGCTAGTGTGCCAATGTCATCGATGACTCAAGATATTGGCTTGAAGGGCAAAAATGAACATTGTCCTACTATCTATGTAAAGGGGAAACAGGCTTGGATTCCCTTAGGAAAGGTTCTTTCCCCCAGGAATGGAATGAAGATACCTACAAGATACATCAGGACTGTCTTTGTATACATTTAAAAGCTTAAAAGCTTGTGAAGTAATGTGATCCCTGGCCACTTAGTATGAGTTGAGCAATGATATGCCATCTAAGAAAGGCAGAAAACCATACAGCCTGGTGGCTGGGAATAAAAGTCACCAGCCATATTTCAGAATAAGGGCTCTAGCCTAAGTCTCAGCCTTGACTGCACATTAGAATTAGACCAATTAAATGAGAATTTATAGGGGTGGAACCCAGGATTACTAATTTTTGAAGTTCCCTCAGACTATTTCAATATAAAACCAAATTTAAGAATTACTGATTACAGTGATAGGGATATTCCATAATTTTCAGGCCTTGTTGCACCTACATTATCTGGCAAAATCTCCAACACTGCACGTGGTAGTTAATTTTATGTGTCAATTTGACTGGACCATGGGGTACCCAGATACTTTATTAAACATTGTCTGGGTGTGTCTATGAGTATATTTCTGGATAAGACTAACATTTATATCAGTGGACTGAGTAAAACAGACTGCCTTCCCTCATGTGGATGGGCCTCATCCAGTCAGCTAAAGGCCTGACTAGAACAAAAAGGCTGACTCTCTCATGAGTAAGAGGGAACTCCTCCTGCCTGACCACTTTGAGTTGGGACATCATCTCTTTTCCTGCCTTCTGACACAAATGGAAATATCAGCTCTTTTGGGGGCTTGACGTTCAGACAGGAACATAGACCAGTGGGTCTATAAGTCTCCAGATTGCTGAGTGCAGATCTGGGGACTTGTCAGCTTCCATAATTGTGAGAGCTAATTCCTGATAATAAATCTCTCTTTCTCTCTCTCTCTCTCACACACACACATGTATATACACACATATATTGCATATATATTTATGAATCTTTTGTATATCTATAGAAATACTTTATATACATTTAGGGATCTTTTGTATACATGTGAATCTTTTATATATATAGGAATCTTTTATATACATTTAGGAATCTTTTATAAACATATAGGAATCTTTTGTATTCATGAAGGAATCTTTTTATATATATGGGAATCTTTTATATACTTGCAGAAATATTTTTAATACATATAGGAATATTTTATATACATACAGGAATCTTTTATATACATATAGGGATCTTTTATATATGTATATATACAAGAATCTTTTTTATTTCTACAGGAGTATTTTGGGGTGGGACCAAGGCATCTTCATGGTTCTGTTTCTTTGTAGGAGAACCGTGACTAATACACCACTGGTGCCTTGGTCTCCCCTTCAAATATTCAGTTTCAACTGGAAATGCATGACCCAAGACCTTTGTTGTTTGTTGTTGTTGTTATTGTTGTTATTATATAGGTCTAATAAGGCCAGACCTTGCTGTTTAAACACAATTGAATAATTTCAGGCAAGTTAGTTAATCTTGTCAAAGTTAGTTATCATGTTAGTATATAAGATGAGAATAACTATACTACTTTATGAAGTTACTGTGAATTTTGAATAGTAAAAGGTACAGTGCTTGGCACATAGATAACAGAGAACATTAATTTTCATACATGTGTGTGCAATCACAAAATATTTTTATAATAAACACTCAATATTTATTTTAAATACAACTAAAAAATATTTCCAAATCATCAATAATTTAATTCCCTTCAGGGTACATTTGAGACCTATGAGTCACAGACACATCATTTTCTTAATTCGCCCCATAACAATACGTACTTATTTTTACTTCTCTTTCCATTCATGATAGAAGCATTGGCCCAGTACAGATAGGCATTGGCCCAACAAACTGGACTTGCTTAACGTATTTTTGCCTGTTTCTAATTTCTTCTAGTTAATCACCTTTTTAAAGCACTGAGCATCTGAGTATCTTTCAGTCTCAACTCTGCTCATTTCAGAGAAACAAGTAGTGATAGCAAACAGTTATCAAGTGACACTTGAGACAGGATTTTACCAAACACCACTTGTTGAATATACTTGGTCTGAATTTTAAATCTGTGTTTCTCATTCATACTGTTATACTGTCATTTGAAATTTGAAATTCCTTAAGCAATACATTTGACCTTAAACATTGCAATATTTTAAAGAACTTCATAGGCTATAGGGTCTTTCTTTTTATCTATCCCATTTTTGTGACCTTTAAAACATTTGCAAACGAGCTTCTGTGTAAAAACGTGCTAACATGTTTATAGGCATAAATTAATGGGTGTTTAAGAAATATTTTCTATAACAATTATTTTGGGTTACTTAAATATCATTTTTGTTTTAAAAGATTTCTTTACTTGAATCTGAAACCTTGGTAATAGCAGATAACTCAAACAGTCTAAGCAGCAAGTATGATGCTGTTATAATTATCTGAATATGTTAACATTTAGGAAACAGTCAGGCGCATTACTGGCCTTTAGAAAAATAGAATGCTTCATGGAGACACTAATTAATCAATAAAATCCTAATTGGATTCTATTAAATATTGGAAATGACATTTCAATTTAAATATTACATGTACAACCTGACCCATTTCCAATCAGCAATAAAAGGGAATCTGGGTGGTATTCAAATTATAATCATGAATGCTACACCCCCTTCATTTTGCTTAATATTATCACAATTAAAGAGAACAAAGTAAGGAATGAATCCAACAAGTCCTCCTGCACAGATGACTCATTTTTTGGATGTTGAGGACTTCAACTTTATACAAAACTGTCTTTTAAAGAACATCTCCGGAATTACAAAGCCTGAGATGATATTTATTCTCTAGTAACTGCATATGTATCTGAAACCAGTGTCTCCTTCTGTAAGAGGGGATAGCAGCAGCCAATTTCAGGAGTGTGTTGAAGATCAGAATTGATGTACATGAGGATCCAGCTGGGTCTGTACACACTGGAGTCCTGCAGAACATGGCAGATCTATTCCAGAATGCTGAGGTCTGCACTAATGGAATCTTAAGAAAAAACACTGAGTTCGTCAAACCTTAACTGTAATTTTCAGTGAAGGAAACCTTTTTACGGCAGTCTCCAAAGATGATGTTTCAATCTCTGCTTGAACATCTTTATAGATTCAGAATTGAATTCTTCATGAGGTACCATAGTTTCATTGTTAGCATTGTTAGAACATTCAAAAATTGTCCTTATTGACTCCCATTGGACCTAGTTTTACCATCGGCAATAACATAAACCATATTGGAATACTCTTCTATATGAATTGTTCAGAAAATATAGCCAAGTTCTTGATAGCACAGACTTTGGAGCTAGATGGCCTTAGTTCAAATCTTCACCCTATTATTGACTAGCTGTGTGACCTTGGACTGATTAATCTCTCCTATGCTTTAATTGTCGCATCATTAAATGCAATAATAGTTCCTGTCTCTTACACATGTTGTGAATGTTAGCTATGATTACATTCTATTAATTTCATTTTCGTACCATACTCTCTAACACTCCTTGTAGGACATGATATACAAGATGTTTCCCAGCTCAATTTTGCCTGTATATCAGCATAAACACCAAAATCTTTGTTAAATTGACCATTTTGATGCACATCTTTTTAAGATGAATTACACCTTTCCAGATCGGTGTGACAACAAAATCTCTGTCTTTTCCACTGTATGAGTAAGTAAACAGAAGTTTAGAAAGGTGAGGTAAGAAAATTTGCTCACAATTACCTAGCTTGTATGTGGTTGGCTAGAGATTACAACAAGCTGCAGAAGCCACAGCCAGGCGCTTAAGGACTTTGTTATAGTCTCTGCAGCATCAGCCACAGTAAACAAAGAAAGAAAACCAGAAGGAATGAAACCAGAGAAGTAGGAAGCTGAGACTTTGGTTTTAGAACTGGCCACTGTGAAGAATAACAGTGCAAACCAGGTCCAATGGGCAACACTAAATGACTTGATCTGGTAGCCAGAATGTTTAGACAGAAATACTCAGCAGTAAGGCAGGAGACTGATGTTAACTTCTCTGGGGAAAGGCAAGATTTGATTGTAGACCTTGTGCTATGATACAAACATTCAAATAGTTAAAATTTTGGATAGAGTGGACAATATGACTGAAAATATATTTGAGATGGTGCTAGGTCTTATGATGACCTTCAAATCATATGTAATTAACCACCCTTGTTTTTACTTTTCGTGTTATTTATAGAACTATTCCTGATTCTTAGGACAATATAAATGCTGCTACTTCCTAGTTGCTGCTTCCTAACTTAAAACTTATTCCAAAAACATAGCCCATAAGGAAGGAAGATTCTAAGATTGGACATCAAGACAATGTAGACTGACTGCTCTGAAGATCCAGAATGTTATCTTTAACTATTTCCCTAACATCAAAAGATCAGAAAATAACTGAGATAGGTCCTAGATTCAAATTTTTTTGTTCCAAATCCCATGTTCTTTTGGCAATGGTTTTATGATGTAAATTAAGCAAAGGTCCCAATATCAAAATTATTTTATTATCTAAAATTTTCCTATTATAAGATAAAATTTTAATAATTTGGTCATATACTTTCTATATTTCAAATAAATCATAATATAAAAAGCCATTAAATACTGTATGATTTCATTTACATAAAATATTCAGAAATATCCAGAATAGGAACATTCATTGTAACAGAAGAAAGATCAGTAGTTATCAGTGGCATGGGGGAGTGAGGAATGGGGAATGAGTGTTTAATGAGCACTGGGTTTACTTTTGGGGTTATAAAAATGTTCTTGGACTAGATGTGGTGATGGCTGCATAACATTGAAAATTTACTAAATGTCATTAATGATAAGTTTTATGTTATGTGTATTTTACCACCAAATAAAAATTACAAAATATAATTTTAGAAATATTTTATTCTATGGAAGTTAATAAGATTTCATGGAAAGGGGGAAAATATTGAAGACAGAAACAGACTCCTCTTGACATGATCCTGGCTTTACCACTTACTAGCTATATGACCTTGGACAGGAGGCCAGGTTCCTCTGAACTTCATGTACCATATAAGCTTTTTGTAGAATCAGCTAATTCAGATCAAATACCCTAAATAGTATTTGGTGTATTGTAGAGGCTTAGTAATAGGAATAGCCACATAGTCATGGTTCTCTAAGGTGATATAATTGGTAAAAGGATAGTAATTTAGAGGTTGGCTTTATTGTAAAGAAATTTGCTGATAATGTGCAGCAGTGATTCCCAGGAGCTTGGTTCTGATGTATTCCTATTAGTCCACCAAATTTTAGTCTTTCATTTTTCCCTTAGCTGGAATTCAGTGCAAAGAATATTTTGACATTTAAATAAAACCAATAAAGGAAAACATTATCTACCCAAATTATTGAGCTTCTGAGGATGATATCAATATTCCTCCTTGAAAAAAATTAAGCTGTAGCATAAAAGATCAAGTTGGCATGGACAAAATATAAAGAATTAAACTAACAGAGAAAACTATATTTCTGATATAAATTTATTTACCAACATTTCTTCAAAGTGCTTTTTATCTTGGCAAAAGCATATGAAACAATAACAGGTGAAAATATAGCTTTTAATATATAAGCTAACATGTTCAGCATTTACTGTGCTTCCAACACTGTCCTAGACACATACACACATTTTAGTTACTATCGTCATCATTCCATTTGAAGATGAGAAACTGAGGTAATTTGAGTCATTACTTCCCATTGTTACACATATAATAAGAAGCTAAACAAGGATTATAAACTGAGGTCATCTACCTCCAGGGACTTTGGTTTTAACTACCACAAATAGCTACCTCTCTAAGCATTATTTATATCTAAGTTTAGTATTGCCTGAAGCATTTTTAACTTATAAGTTTATTTATTGATTCTTATAAAATGTAAGATATAAACAGAATTTTATACAATATTATACAGTTAACTTATTCATAGCCATCTACACTAAATCATGAATATTTTTCTTTACATCTGTGCTAATTTCTAACTTCCTAAGTTAAAAATTTATGAAAAGTTTTGTTGTGGACAATAGGAATAGCACATTAGGTGTTTAGGATCCTATTCATGACTTTTTCTCCTAGAGATTCTGGGGTTCTATTTCATGGAGAAAAGCAAACAAAGATTAGAAGCCTATTGAGAAATGAAATATTTTTTTAATAATCTTGGGAGAGCCCTGAAATCTTCCCAAAAGGCAAAATGTACCATTTAGGATGTTATTGTATACAATTGCAGAATACGCTACTAAAAGTGGCTTAAATGGTAGGAATTTTACTCTCTTATATAACAAGCCATCTAGAGTGAGGCTACACTTGGGTAGGTACAGAGTTGTAGAGGTTCAATACTGTCTTCTGGGACCTAAGCAGTTTCCTTTCTGCCTCTGCCATAATTTTCAATGCATTGGTTTTCTTTTCTTTTCTTTTTCTTTTTTTCTTTTTGGAATTGAATGTTTTTATTTTATTTATTTATTCACTTATTTATATTAAAATTATTGGGGCAACATTGGTTAATAAAACCAAATAAGTTTCAAGTGTACAATTCAACAAGATGCCATATATATATGTAGTGTTATGTACTCATCATCTAAAGTTAGATTTCCTTCCATCACCAAATATTTGACCCCTTTTACTTCCACCTATTTCCACCCTTCCCCTTCCCCTTTGGTAACCACTAATCAATCCATTGTCCGTGTCCATTAGTCTCTGTTTATTTGTCATGTTTGTTTGTTGCTTTCAATATTATATTCTACAAGTGAGTGATATCATATGGTTTTCAACTTTTTCTGTCTGATTTCGCTTAGCATTATTATCTCAAAATCTATGCATGTTGTCACATATAGCAATATTTTATCTTTTCTTATGGCTGAGTAATATTCCATTGTATAGATGTACCACATCTTTATCAAATCATCTATCATAGGACAGTTCGGTTGCTTCCATGTCCTGGCTACTGTGAATAATGCTGCTATGAATATTGGGGGGAATACATCTTTGCAGATAAATATTTTCAGGTTTTTTGGGTAAATACCCAGAATAGATATTGTTAGGTATCATAGGTCTATTCTCAGTATTTTGAAGAACTTCCATACTGCTTTCCATAGTGGTTGTACTAGTTTACATTCCCACCAGCAGTGTATGAGGGTTTCTTTTTGCCCACAACCTCTCCAACATTTGTTATTACTTGTCTTGTTGTTGATAGCCATTCTAACAGTTATGAAGTGATATCTCATTGTGGTTTTGATTTGTATTTTCCTAATAGCTAGTGAAGTTAAACATTTTTCATATGTCTGTTGGCCATTTGTATGTCTTCTTGGGAGAAGTGTCTGTTCAGGTTTCATTTTGAGATGTGTTGCTTCCTGGCTGCAGGATGACAATGTCACCTTCAAAGATCACATGCTAACTCAATTGTGCACAAAGACTAAAGCTTAAAAGAAGCAGATAATGGCTTTCTTCAAGAATCTCTTTACTTTTATTTAAGAAAAATATCATTTCCAGAAACCTTGAAAAAGACTCTTTTTCCTTGTTGACCAGAACTGGGTTTCATGGTTACCCTCTGCTGCAAGGAAACTGAGAATGAGAAGAAACAGAATTATAAGCTTCTACAATAAGAGGCATTCTGTTAGTAAGAAGTGTGAAGATGTTTTTAAATGTAGGTTTGATAAGGAAGCCAACATATCGGGAGATGATTGCCATTAAAAATATAGGTTGTTACAATTTCCAAGAGAAGTGTGTTAAACTATGCAGGGCCACAGAGGGAAGCACCAGGGTGGTCAGGAGGCATAGGGAGTGAGGGGGAAATGTGGGAAAGGCAAGGCAAGCTAAACAGGCTTAGGAAAGGCTAGTTTGAAAATGTCAGCATATTCTGGGTCATAGAAGCTGTCTCTAGTTGTATAAAACCTGGCCCTGGGGTGATTAGGGAAGGGGAATAATGCCACAGAGTGTAAGAGCCCCCAAAAAGAAAGTGGGAAGTAAAACTTATAACTCTGTATTGGTTAGTTTGCATATGAAAGGTGCATCCCTTGGCAAATTGCTTGTTATCTCTATGAATTTACCTATCCCTAAGAGGGGCAATCAAATGCCAGAATATTAAGAATGCAGAAAATAAAACTTCCCAACAGAGACTAGCTCAAGACCAGATGATTTACTGGTAAATTCTACCAGATATTTGAAGAAAAATTAATGCAAATCTTTCTCCAAGTCTTGAAAAGATTAAAAAAGAGGGAACATTTCCAAACTCACTTTATGAGGCCAGAATTACCCTAATACCAAAGCCAGATAAGGACAGTAGGAGAAAAGAGAACTACAGGCCAATATTTCTGATAAGCATAGATGCAAATATTCTCAACAAAATTCCAGCAAACTAAATTCGACAGCACATTAAAAGGATCATACACCACGATGATATGATATTTATCACTGAGATACAAGGATGGTTCAACATTCACAAATCAGTAAATGTGATACACCATATTAATAGAATAGATAAAAATTATGTGATTCTCTCAATACATGCATTAAAAGCATTTAACAACATTCAGCACCCTTACATGATAAACGATCTCAACAAATTGGGTATAGAAGGAACGTAAATCAACAAATCAGGCCATATATGACAAACCCACAGCTAACATCATACTCTATAGTGAAAAGCTAAAAGCTTTTCCTCTAAAATCAAGAATAAAACAGAGCCCACTATCACCACTACCATTCAGCATAGTCCTACAAGGCCTAGCCAGGGCAATTAGGTACGAAAATAAAAATAAAATAAAAGACAATTAAATTAAAAAGGAAGAAGTAAAATTGTCACTATTTGCAGATGACATAACCTGGTCTATAGAAAACCCTAGAAACTCCACCAAAAAACTGTCAGAACTAATAACTGAGTCTGAAACCTTGGCACATTAATGGCCTTTAGAAAAATAGAATTTCGTAAATAAATGAATTTAGTAAAATTACAGTATACAAAATCAACATTCAAAAATCATTTTCATTTTTATACATTAACAATGAAATAACCCAAAAGAATAAATAACCTCATTTACAGTATCATCAAAAAGAATAAAATACTTATGATTCAATTCACTGAAGGAGGTGAAAGATTGGTACAATAAAAACTAGAAAACTGTGATGAAAGAAATTAAAGAAGAAAAAATAAATAGAAAGAGGCTCCATATTCATGGATCAAATAAATTAATATTGCTAAAATGTATATTATACCCCAAAACAATGACAGATTCAATAAAAGCTCGACCAAGATCCCCCTAATATTTTTCACAGAAATAAAAAAAAAAAACTAAAATTTATATTGAAGCACACCACAAAACCCAAAAGTCAAAGCAATTCTGAGAAAAAGAACAAAGCCGGAGGCATCACACTTCATGATTTCAAACTATACTATGCCAGTACCAAACAGTGTGGTACTGACATAAAAACCAACAAATAAAGAAATAGAATGGAATAGCCCAGAAATAAATCTATGCATATACAGTCAACTAATATTTGACAAGGCAACCAAGAATATTCAATGGGGAAAAGATGGTCTTTTTAATAAAGAATTGGGGAAACTAGATATTTACACGCAAAATAATGAAATTAGATCCCTATCTTACACCACTCACAAAAAAAAAAAAATAATAACTCAGAATGAATTAAAGACTTAACCATAAGGAGATCTGAAAACATAAAACTCCTAAGAGAAAACATTGAAGGAAAGCTCCTTGACATTGATTTCAGCAACAATTTTTAGATATGACACCAAAAGCACAAGCAACAAAGGCAAAAATAAACAAGTCGAACTATATCAGACTAAAAGCTTCTGCACAGCCAAAGAAACAACCAACCAAATGAAGAAGCATACTACAGAATGGCAGAAAATATTTACAAGTCATGTATCAGATACAGAGTTGATATCGAAAACATATAAGGAACTCATACAACTCAATAGTAAAAAATAATAATAATTTGATTTTAAAATGGGCAGAGGATATGAATAAATATTTTTCCAAAGAACATATAAATGGCCTACAGGTATATGTAAAGGTGCTCAACATCACTAATCATCAGGGAAATGAAAATCAACACAATGAGATATCACTACATGCCTATTAGAATGGCTTTTATTAAAAGATGACAAGATAATAAGTGCTGGTGAGGATGTAGAGAAAAGGGAACTCCTATGCACTGTTGGTGAAAATGTAAGTTGATACAGCCATTATGGAATACAATATAAGGATTCCTCAAAAAATTAAAAATAGAGCTACCATATGATCCAACAATCCCACTTCTGGGTATATATCTGAAAGAAATGAAATGACTATCTAAAAAAGGTAACCACTCTCATATTTAATGAAGCATTATTCACAATAGCCATGATAAGGAAACAGCCTAAGTGTCCATTGACAGGTGACTGAATAAAGAAACTCTAATATTATATAACAGAATGTTATTGAGCCATAAAAAAAAGAAAAAGAAGAAACCCTGCTCTTTACAACAGCATGGATGAAACTTGAGGGCACTATGGTAAGTGTAGTAATCAGACAGAGGAAGACAAATATTGTAAATCACGTATATGTGGAATCTTAAAAAAAAAAGAAATTAATCTTATAGAAACAGAGATTAGAACGGTGGTTGCTAGGGGCCAAAGGCTAAGGGATAGGGGACATGGAAAGATGTTGGTCAAAGGGTAAGACTTCCAGTTATAAGAGAAGTAAGTTATAGGATCTATTATTCAACATAATGACCATAGTCAACGACATTTATCATGTACTAGAAACTTTTTAAAAGACTAGATCTTAAAAGTTCTCACCACAAGAAAAAAAATGCAATTATGTGAAGTTACAGATGTGTTAACTAACCTTATTATGGTAACAATTTTAGTACATACAAAATCATCATAGTGTGCACCTTAAGTTTACACAATGTCATATGTAAATTATATCTCAATAAGCCTGGGGAAAAATACAGAAAATTAAGAAAGTTTTGTTAATACAGAGAAAAACCGCTTTTTTTAATCTAGTAATCTGTGTTAAAAATTTTAGGTCTTAGGTTAATGTGGAACTTTCTACTTACTCTCCAAGTCTAAATCTAGAATGCCTATGACTACCTCGTGTAGACTGTAAGAAAATAGCAATAACAAGTTGTTACCTTCAGAGGGAGCTTGGCTGGCTTGGTTTGCATACGAATTGCAGAGAGAGGTCAGAGATATAGCACCAGTGTCTTCCCTTGTCAATTTGGAGACTCGTCCTAGCTGTGCTCTTCAAAAAGTGACAGAAAGCCAAAAGTGCCCTTTGTACCTAAGCATCAGATGTGAAAAGAGGAAGTATAGAGCCCAATTTCTGTCATGAGGGCAGGGACACTTAATGGGATCCAAACAATGGCCTGGATTCTGATCAATCAAAATAGTTTTATCTTTTCCCTGGAGAGAATTCAATCAAAGCATGAAGAGAGTTTGGGAGGCCGGCAGAAGAAAGAGAAGCATTGGCCCCCCAGAACAGTACTCCTGGCTGGAATTACTCCTTTTAACTGATTGATATCAAGTGTGGGTGAGTTCTGCTAATCCTCCTCTGTGTGCACCTGTTTGCCTCACCTCATTTAAGTTAGAGAAAAAGCATCCCAGAACAGTTATTACTGTTCTCTGAAGAAAGTTCCTGGTCTTTACTTACACAAATGAGCAAAGTTCATTTTCAAATTAAGTCTCCCTCGATTGATTTCTATGGGACCTTATATCTTTCATTATGCTCTAAAAATTGTTGGCTGCTTGCATTTTTATGCTCTGAAACTATGTTATGATCGCCTGCTTGGCTTGTTCTCTCTCTAGTTTTTAGTTCTCTCTATAGCCTGAGTTTTTGGTCTCTGTGTTGAGTCTCTGTATCAATGAGGACAGTTGAGGTTAGGGATGCAAATTATAAGGAACTCCTTTTTAAAAAGTACTTTTGGCTGATGTCTGAGCAGAAAATTAATCTGTACCTCCTTGAGTTGAGCCATAACACATCCTGTATGATACCATAAAGTATCATCTTCCAGGCTCCCAAAAGTAAATGAGGGGCATTAACAATTAATCACTGCAGGCCCACACTAGCACTGAAGCACTGATGATACAAAGTTAGAAATGAGATGTAACTGCTTTTCCAAGAATTTAGTCTACGAAGAGTCACACACAAGTACGTAAGTGTGGTGAATTATGAATTAGAGATTTGAATAAAGTAGAAGAGAGGCTAAAGAAAGCGATAGATCCAGTTTGAGAGTTCAAAGTAACCATCAGTTTTCTGTATTTCCTTTACCTCAGGTTGATAGTGGTGACTGGTCATCTACCAATCCTTTCTGTATGGTATGAAAGGTAGAAAGTCCCTTAAGTTATAAATTTCCAATCCAAACTTCTCCAAAATATTGCTCAAAAAAAAAAAAAATAGATATAGGTTTTGGTGAGAGAGGCTGATCCAGAATCCAAGCTGTGGAAGCCAATACTTTACTTTTTTAAAAGATTATCTGTACTTTTACCTTATTTTATTTATTTATTTGTTTGTTTGTTTGTTTGTTTGTTTGTTTAATGGATGTGGTTAGGTAAGTTGATGGGGTAGATAAGGAACACTTCTCTAAAAGACAAAGTGACAGGCCACTGAATGAATATGTGAGACTATCTCTGTCTCAATGCCTATGGAAATAAAAGTGTTAAAAAACATATCTTTCAAGAAGACTCCTCTAGATAACTTCCCATATTATGCTTGCTCCTCTGTACTTTGTCTTTGCCACACAAACTAGAAGCATTTTAATGTAGCCCTACTGTTCCAAACAAGCACTTGGAGCCCTGGGAGAGCCTCAGACAGCTCATCATGAGAACCTGTGCCCACTGGGCCATTCTGGAGCTGTTCTAGGGGTTGCCACAAGCTATCGTTATTGAACTGGAAACTTTGAAATGTACCTATATTTGGCAAAGAAAAGCTAGTAAAAGAAGCAAAGTCATTTGGAGGAACACATGGGAAAGGTCATGAAGAAAAAGAAACAGAATTAGTTTAACTATACCTAGTGGCATACATTAGTATGAAATTAATTTTAGGAATTACTAAAAGTATCTATACTTGACCCCCTTCTCCCTATTCTTGAATGAGATTAAAAAGAAGATTCAAGCTGCTTAAAACATCTAACATTGTCATTTACAATATGTTCATCTAGAGGGAAAAACATTTTCATGTAAAATTTAATGTTAAGAGCAAAGCTAGATAAAATAATTTTGAGTTCTATAATTTCTCTTCTTTAGAGAATATATAAAATATCATCTCAAAAAAATCATCTCACCATATATGTCAAGTTAATGCTACAAAGAAATTACTAAATAAAAAATAATTTTTAATTTTTTAAGAGATCTCCATACTGTTTTCCGTAGTGGCTATGCCAATTTGCAATCTCACATAGAGTACATGAGGGTTCCCTTTTCTCCACATCCTCACTAACACTTGTTTGCTGATTTCTTGATGATACCCATTCTAAGAAGTTTGAGGTGATATTTCATTGTGGTTTTAATTTGCATTTATCTTATAATTAGTTACACTGAGCATCTTTTCATATATCTATTGGCCATCCATGTGTCCTCTTTGGAGAAATGTCTTCTGATCCTCTGCTCATTTTTCAATTGGATTGTTTGGTTCTTGGTGTTGAGTTGAATGAGTTCTTTACAAATTTTAATATTAATCCTTATTAGATATATCACAGGCAAATATTTTCTCCCATTCAGTAGATGGTCTTTTCATTTTTTTGATGGTTTCCTTTGCTGTTCAATAACTTTTTAAGTTTACAATAGCCAAGACATGGAAGCAATCTAAGTGTCCATCGATAGACAATTGGATAAAGAAGATGTGGTACAGAGATGCGATGGAATATAAGTCAGCCATGAAAAATGAAATCTTATCATTTGCAACATAGATGGACCTAGATGATATTATGCTAAGTAAAATAAGTTAGTCAGAGAAAGACAAATACCATATGATCTCGCTTATATGTGGAATCTAAAAAACAAAATAAACAAACAAAACAGAAACAGACTCATAAATACAAGAACAAACAGATAATTGCCAGATAGGAGGGGAATTGGGAGCTAGGTGAAAAAGTGGAAGGAATTAAGAAGTACAAATTGGTAGCTGTACAATAATCATGGGGTTGTAAAGTATAGCATAGAGAATGTAGTCAATAATATTGTAAGAACGATGTATAGTGCCAGGTGGGTACTAGACTAATTGGGGAGAACACTTCATAAATTACATAAATGTCTAATCTCTATGCTGTAAACCTAGAACTAATATAAAACAATATTGAATGACAATTATAATTTAAAAATTAAAAAAACTAATAAAAAGGAAACACACAGGTTATCTCTGAGAGTTGGGGTTCAAGTGTAACTTTTCTTTCCCTGTAATTTTCAATTTTTTATAAATTATCTAAAATTATCGTTTAATTTTTGTTAGCATAAAAACCTAACAAAAATAAATTTCATTTATTTAAAAGAGGAAAAAAATTAAACCTGAATTATTTTAGCTCATAATGAAAACATCTGGCATTTGTATAGGTTTTTACAATATTTCTTAAATGTATTTCTCAGACCAACAGCATCACCATCACCAAGCTGCTTTTTGAGAACTCAGATTCCTGAACAACTCATTCAGAATTTCTGCAAGTGCTACTTTGGAGTTCATATTTACCATCTCTGGGTGTGCATTAATTCTCTATTGATACTTTAACACATTACTACAAATCTAGTGGCTTAAAACAACTCAAGTATATTTTCATACTGTCTGGAATCAACTTCACTGAGCTATAATCTATGTATCAGAGTCTTCTGTAGGTTCAAGCAGAGAATCTGTGTCCTTGTTTTTTATAGCTTCTGGAGACAGCCTCCATTTCCTCACTAATTATACTTTCCTTCCATCACTCCAGTTTCTGGCTTCTGTTGTCACATCCACTTTCTCTGATCTCTCGCATCCTATTTTTAAGGACCCTGTGATTACATAGGGCCCATCTGGAGAATGCAAAATGGAAGAGCTAAAGGACCCAAAGGCTTTCCACTGAGGTTATGTGTATGGTGCATGTATTCTATATGCAGCAAACTTGTACAGTAGCTACACTGTCTTATGCCACCTAGAGTACAGATACCAGCATCCTTCCTATTATTAGAGGATATCAAAGTCCTGAGTGGGGGTTAAAATTTCGATAACACCAACATGATTAATTACATTGCTTAATCACGTAAGAGTGTTTAATTAAATGTCTTAGTTGCTCAGTCAATTTCTGAGCATTTATTAAATGCAAGGCACTCTGCTAAGGCTCTGCGACATCTGAATTTATCCAGTCTTCAGGATTTGTACCTGAAGAAAGCAGCAGCTGCTCCTATTTCCTCCTGGTAACCACCAATTAAACTCCCTGGAGGCAGTAGTGGGTGATAGAGGGAGAAACAACTGGCAAGTTAGGAGCCTGCCTTTGGTGCCAACTCAGAGACCCACAGGCCACCTGACTTGGAGGAAGAGGACGACTCTCTCTGATCTCTAGTCTTTTAGTATATATCAAACTAGATCTTTCTCTCCTAGGGCTAGCATTTCCAGATTCTATCATACTGTGCTCAGACATTCAGAAAATCAACAATATGAAGAGATAACACTGGTTGACATTGGAGGATCCTCACGCAAAATCACCAAAAAGTTCCTGAAAAACCTAACAGCCACGTCATGCCCTCCTCCCCAAAGGATCAGAATTCTAGAGACAAACCATTGTTGGACAGGAAATTATCCAACAAAGGATTCTGAACTTCTTCCTGTAACAAAGACATATAGGGGAACATATGACAAGCTCCCTTTTATTAATAATTTGTTCTTTAAAGATAGCCAGAGAAAGTTGTGATGAGATTGTAGACCAGAGCAGGGTATAACTTTACCTGGAAATCTTGCCCTGAGAGAAATCGATATAAATAAATCTTTTCACCTTTGGCTTCTTAAGGAAGTTTCTCAGGGTTTGGCTGTGTTTCCTGAGTTATAGGCCGCTCTTGGTCTCTGCCCTTCTCACCAGGTTAATTGTGCCATTCCTGTGACAAGGATAGTTTGATTAATTGACACCAACCCTCTTTAGGTTGAGGCTGAGGCAGCGCTAGCAATCTCTAGCTTTTGTTTGATGCAATGTCTTTGATGTACCTGCCTGTCTTATTATGATATGCAATACACAAATCAGCACACTTGTTGTCCCAGAAAAAACAGTTCCCCTGACTATTGGCCAGATCCAGGGCCGATAACAAAGCCCTCATTCATTTGATGAGAGCAGAGCCCAGGAGCAGCCTACACAGCTCTGGTTTTCTTTGTATGTCTCTGTAACCTGACTATTCCCATTAGTAATCTTGCTCATCTCCCTTATCTGGATCTGTAGTCCCTGTGTTTAAAAATAGCAGCATTTCTGTAGCTGACCAGAAATGTTTTGCTCAAGTTGGTTATCACAGAGATAAGATCATTTATATCTCTTCTTCAAGAAACGAAAACATTCAAAACTTAGTATAAATTTATAGTAATCAAAGTAGTGTGATACTGGATAAAGACAGACATGAAAACCTATGAAACAGAATGAAGAACCCAGAAATCAATCCTTGCATACTTAGCCAAATAATTTTCTGCAAGGGGGCCAAGACCATTCGATGGAGAAAGGACAGTATTTTACACAAATTATTTTGGGAAAACTGTATATTCACAAGTGAAAATTGGAGTTGGACCCTTACCTTACACTATAAACAAAAATTAACTCAAAATCAATCAAAGGCCCAAATGTAAGAGCTAAAGCTATAAAACTCTGAGAAGAAACATAAGGGAAGAGCTTCATGACAATGAAGTTTGACATCAAAAGCAGAGATAATAATAAAAAAAAATGGATGAACTGGATTTCATCAAAACTAAAAACGTTTGTGCATCAAAAGACACTATAGTAAAATGACAACTTATGGAATGGGACAAAATATTTGCAAATCATGTATTCTATATGAGATTGATAGCCAAAATATAGGACTAATAAAATAAAGGACTCCTACAACTCAACAACAAAAAGCAACTCTACTAGAAATATAGTTTTACTGTATGAAAAATTTTTAATAAATGTAAAATATATATTGTATGTCATTCTATTATTGAAGAATTTTTTTATTTCTTATTTTTTACTAAATGAAATTTAAACTTGAAGACAACTTTTCCTCTTTCATCTTTTGTAGCTTTTCTTAGCATTTAATCAACAGGCAGTTAATAAATATTCATGCGATTTATGCCTCAGATTTTACATTTATGTCTTAACAAATAAAAATACTTTTTTTTCATTTCCTTGTTAAGAAATTCATTTTTTTCTGCCTTAAAAATTTTCTAACTTCTCTCAGGAAAGCATCATCTACCAATATTTTTCCAGACTAGGACTGATATATATTAAGATGGTACTGTTTTGGGTTCGTTTGTTTGCTTGCTTGCTTGCTTGTTTGTTTTAAAGAAAGGGGAAGCATGGCCTGTTTTAAGAATCTCTGCCCCTGCCCCAGGTAGATATAGTGAAGAAGTGAAAGCCTTAGTGTTGATGTCTAAAGACCAGGAATTTTATTCAAGATGAGAGAGAAAAACAAAGGAAAACACTCAAAGCAAAAAAAAAAAAAAAAAAAAAAAAAAGCTTGTGCAAAACCCCACGAATCTACAAGCAATTCAGTATTAATGAAATGAAAACTGGTATGCAGATGGGTGGGAGGAAGGAAAATGGCAAAGGGCATGAAACTTGGGATGTGTTTTGCCAGAAACTAGATAATAAAGTGACTTGTGGACCATTCTAAGGAATTTAAGTTTATGCTTAAAGATGAGAAGCAAGGGATCAAATGTTCATATGAGATCACTCTGGCAACAGCTGGGATAATGGACTGAAGAGGAGGTCAGACTCAAGAAAGATCAATAGGCAATTCAGCTGAGAAGGAAGTACTTGAGAGAGAAATGACAATCTGATTGACCCGAAGGCAGCAAGTATGGACAGGTCTTTGTAACTGACCACCTGTAAGAGATTAAATTGGAGACTGCTCAGATGTTTCCCATATTCTCAGCTTAATCCTCATGCACTGATGTGGGAAAAGAGGGTGGAAGATTTGGAGTAGTAAGTAAAGGGAAGTAGGAGTTTTGTAGAGAGAGTTAGGGCATCCCAAGCCAATTCATTTAGGCAAAGATGCCTTATCTCTTGGCTTATCAACTGAACTCAACTTTTACTCTGAAGCAAAACTTTCTCCTCAGTCCACCTTTTAAGTACTTCTATTACAAGGCTATGGAGAAAGACTAATATTAGTCTAATATAAATAGAATTATTTAATTTCTGGATTGTTTATGCAAATTTGATTTTTTTGTAGGAGCACACCAGTGTCTTAAAATTGCATTAATATCATTATGGTAATCACCAAAGTGTGAAAACCTGCTTATAGTCCAAGGACCCACTGGGCACTCCTTAGGAACTTGTACTGTCCAAGTCCTGTCAGCATGTTCCTCTAAAGCCAATCTCCAATATATAACACCCCTAAATCTAGAATCTCAGCTTTTTCCATGGTGTCACTACTGTGTCGTTACTTTTCTCTCTATTATCAACGTTTCTTCTCTTTGCTGCTCACCTCATTTCGCTCGGCCAGATATATAGCCATAACTACACAACTAACCTGCCTTTCTCATTAAGATTTGGAATAGCAATAGATTATTGTTCCAATGGAGCAGCTCATTTCTCCTCAGGACTGCCTAACACTTCTCACTTAACTCTCTACCCTTGGAGTGACATTCTTACAAGCTGCTGATAAAGGAGTCCTCTTTCCCATATACAGTTGTTCTGTAACATTTGATAGGGATTAATTCTTTCCTTTCAGCTTCAATTTGTCAGAGACTAAGAATGAACAAAAAGGGACATCAAGAAATAGAAGATAGAGCCTGTTTGGCTGTGTCTGGCATTCACCCCTATTCACCAAGCCAAGTTTATTGATGCTGTTGTGACAAGGTTTTGTTGTGGGTGGAAAGCTTGGAGCTATAATGTATGCGGCAGCCACACACAGCTGGCAGCACTGTCTGTTTGAAGCTGGAGTGGAATAAAGCTGCCTGTTATTTTGTGTATGAACACACATTAATCCCTTATTTGTACCTGGCAGCCAGTTTATTCATGCCCACAAAGGAACCTAGTAGGCTTCTCAGCTCTTTGGCATTCCAGAGATAAAATTCTCATCAGGAAGTATGCTTTCCTCTGATTCTGTGGAAGAAGCTCTATGGGCTCAGTCCCAGTCTCTTATTCTCTCCCTATTTTATACTATGTGATGACTTCTCCTCCTCCTCCTCCTCTTCCTCCTCCTCGTCCTTATCATCATCATCATCATCATCATCATCATCATCATCAAAGGTATTTATTAGCACCAGATTCATGTGAAATGTCTCACAACCACTTACCCAATCCCTGAAAATATGCTGGGGAATCACTGCTCAGCAGCAGATATGCCCCCATTTCTAAGATTTCCCCAGTCTACTTGCCATCTACCTGTCCAGATATAATGATTGCTGCTCTAATTTCCCCTGGCCATCTGATGCCTCTTTGGATATGTCCCTCTGTTCCAGGGACCTCAGGGCCCAGTACTGTAAATGTTTCCTTCCTCAGCCCTACCCAAGCACAGTACCTGACATTGTCCTGGGACTATGGACATAGTGGTTGTAAGTAAAAATATATCCACCAACCAGGTCACTTCCAGCTTATTATACTTTCATTTAATTTAATTCAATTAATTTATATTGTTGTTAATAAATTTAAATGGAATTAAATTTATATTTAATTATAACAGATAATATATATTTTAAAAATAATTTTAATAAATTTAATTATAATTAAATAGTTTTTAAGACAAAGGTAATATGTATTCAAAATTCCATCGTTTCCCAATGAATATACTGTATCTATTATATTCTATGCTTTTGAGCTTATTTACGTGTGTTGTAACTATATGGTCAAAATACATATAATGATGTTCTAGTATGCATCTCTTCCCAATGCTAGGTCCACTGACATCACATTAATAACTTGAGATCAGCCATGGGAAAATTTACACCAGGAAAACAGACAAATTAAGGCTTGGGTTGTTGTTTTGTTGATTGTGTACACCAGGAATCACCAAACTAAGACAAATGGGTCAAATCTGGTATACGAGCTAAGAATGAGTTTTACATTTTCAAAGGATCATAAACTAAAAACAAAAGGCATGTTGCAGAGAACTTAATTGCCCCCCACAGAGCTTAAAATATTTGCTACTTGGCCCTGTACAGAAATTTTGCTTACCCCTGGTCCAGAACAAGATTTGGCACACTATGGCTATTGACTAAACCCAGCCTGTCACCAGTTTTTGTAAATAAAGGTTAATTGGAACACATCCAGGCTACTTTCAAGCTACAGCGGCAGGCTAAGTACTTGTGACAAAGACTGCCTGGTCTACACTTTATGATAAAAGTTTGCTGACCTTTATATAGACTAAAGAAAGTAATGGAGAAAACTTAATAACGAAGATTAATTTCAAAATGTGTTATGTTTGTAGTTATCTCATTGAAAATAGCAAAACAATTTAGAAAACATTCTTCTAGTATTAAAAAACATTATCTGAATCAGCAAAGAACTCTCTCAGGTCATTGACAAATAAATAAAGTCCTAATATGTCTTTATCGATTCATTCTCCTGTCTTAATGTTAATGTAAACAAAAATATCAAACAGCACCATGTGGGAACTACATCTGTTTGTCAAATGCAACAATAGATTGGTATGGATATGGGTTTGGCAAAAACCAACAAAGCATTCCGTGAGAATCAATTTGCTATGTAGAATTTACAATACTATTAAGTGCCGTATATTTTATTATTTGTAAATTGTATGCCATATACATGCTTTATATTAGTAACATTTATAGTAAACATGTGTACATATATATGCACTTATGTGAATATGTGGATATGCATGCACACATACATGTATGCACTTTTACTTTATTGTTTAAAAAGTCAGTTTTCAAACATCTGCCAACATGTCATCCAGCTAATTAACAGGACCTGGTAAAGCAAATGCAGAGAAACTGTAGTACTATTTGAATTATAAATGGAGGATAAAAGTCTTATGCCAAGCAGCAGAGTGGGGCATAATATTAATAGATAGCATTTTTTTTAAATCAGAATTGCAAGTGGCGATTGGGTAAAATTTTATAAAAAATGCCCACATGTTAGAAAAAGTGCAGACCTCAGTATGAGACCTGTAATGTCCTAATCTTGATTCTTTCTGCTCTATAAAATGAAGTTGCTGAAAAAATTGGCTTTACAGGCATTCTCCAAACCTTGTAGTCTGTGCAAGATGGGCTGCTGATTTCAGGCCTGAGGGGGCATGTCTGACTCCCAAAAGCTTTGGTCACTCAGGAGCCAACCCACATGGACCTGAAGAAACTGTGCCACTGCTGAGGAGAAGACACATATGTCAAATGGTGAGCTGAGCTCCTCTCAAAGTGACATATAAAGAAACTGAGAGGTTTCTTCAGGAAGTATGCACACAAGGTCAAGGAGGATGTGAATATCCCAAGCAGACCTAGAACAACACCTCGGTCCTTAAGAGAAGTGATTACTTAAATTAAACTTTTTATTTTGAGATAATTAAGGTGCATATGCAGCTGTAAGCAATTAATATAGAAAAATCCTATATACATTTTATTCTATTTCCCCAGTGGTAACATCTTGAAAAACTACAGTACAATATCTACCAGAAAATGCACATTGCTATAGCGATAATAAAAGCATTTCATAAACCATTTTCACAAAGGTCCCTCATCTTCCCCTTTTATAACCACATCCACTTATCTTTGATGCCCACTCCCTCCTTTAACCCCCGGTAACCACTAATCTGTCCCACATTTCTTTTCTTTTTTTCCATTTCAAGAACGTTATATAAACAGAATTATACACTATGTGAACATTTGGGGTTGGCTTTTATCACTCAGTAAAATTCTCTGGAGATTAATCAAGGTTGTTGCATGTATCAGTAGTTTGTTATTTTTTTTTTACTTACTGAGTAGCATCTCACAGTTTGTTTAACCATCCACCCATTGAAGGATCTCAGTTGATTTTCTAGCTATTATGAATAAGATAGCTATGAATATTCGTGCATTGTTTTTCTTTTCCTTTTTTTTTTTTTGCATACATCAGTTTTCATCTCTCTGGGATGAATAAATAAAAGTGCAATTGCTGGGCCATATGGCAGTAGCGTGGTTAGCTTTATTACCAAACTGCCAAACTGTTTTTTAGAGTGTCTATACCATTGTACATTCTCACTAGCAATGTATGAGTGATAGAGTTTCTCCACATCCTCACCAGCATTTGGTGTGATCGCTATTTCTTTTTTATCTTAGCCTTTCTGACATGTGCATAATGGTATCTAATTGTGGTTTTAATATGCATTTTCCCATTGAATAATGTTCAACCTTCCCTTGATATCTGCATACCCTTTGAAGTAAAATGTCCATATTCTAAACAGACTGGTTTATTTTTGTTGTGTGTTTTGTTTTTACTGCTGAAGTATGAGAGTTTTCATATATTAAAGATATTTGTCGGATATATGGTTGCAAATATTTTCTGCCAATTCGCAACTTGTCTTTTCATTCTCTTCATAAGGTTTTTCTCAGGGCAAAAGTTTTTAATTCTGATAAGATCAAATTTATCATTTTTCCTTGTTTTCCAGGCTTTTGGTGTCATCCTAAGGAGGCTCTGCCTAATCATAGATCTTGATGATGTCCTTTTAATTTGGGAGGTTGTAAAATATTTAGGTTTTTATTTTACATTTCAGTTTTGATCCATTTTTAGTTAAATTTTTGTAAAAGGTGAGATTTACTAATATATTACTTATGACTTTTATGTCTAAGTTCATGAAAAATATAGTTTTCTTTTTGAAACCTTTTTTGTTCTGGCTTTGTTACAGGGTAATATTAGCTTCATAAAATGAGTTGGAATTGTTACCTTCTCTTCTATTTTCTGGAAGAAATAGTATAAAATTGTGTTAATTCTTTGAATGATTAATACTATTGTGGAATTCTACAATGAAACCACCTGGTTTACAATTTACAATTATTTTAAATTACAGTTTCAATTATTTTAATGATTACAATACTGTCAAAGATTTTTATTTTATCTAGGTTGAATTTTGATCAAATTCTAAGTTGTCAAATTTATGAGTATAGAGTTGTTCGCAGTATTCCCTAATTATCTCCTTTCTAACTGTAGGATTTATAGTAATATCCCTGTATCTCCTATTTGATTTCTAATATTGGTGAACCATGTCTTCTAATTTTTTGTCAGGCTCATTAGAATTCTATCAATCTCATTGATGTTTGTTTAAAGAATCAACTTGATTTATTTATAGCATTCTTTAGTATATCACTTTGAGTAGTTTTCTTAGTGGTTGTTCGGGTATTACAACATACTCACATAACTCGTTCTAGCAGAGGTATTGATGTTTTACCATTTCAAATGAAGTGTAGAAAAGTTACTTGCTTTTAAGTCCCATTACTGTCTTCATTTACTAAAATACAATTTTCTTAGGTATCTCCTCTTTGTACATTGAGTGCCACATCAGATGATTTTATAATTTTTGCTTCACCCAACAAATATACTTAAAACTAATAAAATTAAATTTAAAAAGAAACACTTTCAAAACTGCAAAAAATATGATTTAATAAAATCATAAGGATAATCTATTATATTTACACCTGTATTCATCCATTTCAACATTTTTTCTGAAGTTCTAAGTCTTCTGTCAGTATGCTGTTTAGAAAACTTTTTAGCAAGCCTTCATAGGTAGGTGTGCTAACAACTTATTTGCCTACTTTTTCTTCATTTGAGAATGTATTTATTTCCTACTCATTTTTGCAGGATATTTTTGCTACATAGAAAATTTATGGTTGACAATTCTTTTCCTTCAATATTTGAAAAATGTTCCATTTCCTAATGACCTCCATTCTTTCAGGTGAGAAATCTACTGTCATTCAAAATGACATTCTTCTATAAGTGATGTGTCTTTTTGTTCTCAGTAATAACAAGATTTTTTTCTTTGGCTTTAGATTTTTCAAGTTTAATTATGATGTATTTTGGCCTAATTTCTGTGAGTTTATCTTTTTTACAGTTTGTTCAGCTACTTGAATTTGTAGGTTTTTGTTTTTGCCAAATTCGAAGTTTTCTACTATTATTTTTTGAATACTTTTTTAGCCTCAATCTCTATCTACTCTCCATATTGAAATCTGATACAAATGTTGGTTCTTTTGTTATTCGCCTACAGGTGCCTGAAGCCATCTTTTTTTTTTATCAGTCTATTTTCTTCATGTTGTTCAGATCAAGAAATTTCCATTGACCAGCCCTTAAGTTTGTTGATTTTATCATTTGCCATCTCCACTCTACTTTTGAACCCATCCAGTTAGTTTTTTGTTTGTTTATTTGGGGGTTGTATTTGTTTTATTTTGTTTTTTGAGTAAGGGGTTATTCACTTTTTGGATCTATAATTTTTATTGGTTCATTTTTATAATCTCTATTTCTTTCCTGAGATTTTTCTAATTTTTCAGTTATTTCAAGGAAACATAATTGCATGTTGGAGTAGTTTTATGATGGCTGCTTCGAAGTACTTGTCACAAAATTTCAACCTCTGATTCATCATGGTGATTGTAGATGGTTTTTTTGGCTCTTAGCATGTCTAATTTATGCTCGTATCCTGAATATTTTGTTATGAAACTCTAGATTCCATTTAATCTTCTTTGTTTAGTAGGCTGTCTCCCATTGAGATTTTATGGGGTCTGGGTATTTGTGTATTCTTAGCTTCCCACTGGGCTTTATTGGCTTGGTGGGACAGGTACAGACAGAGTGAAGCCTAGTGATAATCAGCGTCATCTTGCACCACTTCATTAAGTCTCATTGCTGCTGAGTAAAAATGGCAGTTCTATTCACTAACACCATCATTGTTATACTGCTTCCTGATGAACCCCACTGGCACTACCATTGTCATAGAACATAGAACAAGCGAGCAGTGCCTGCTCCAGCTGTCTGAGGAATAAAGGATCCCATTGAGCTTCATCAATATTTCCCAAATAGGAATCATATCACTGCTACCTGTTCTTGCCAGATGAGGGATGGCAGATCAGTGCCCTGCTAGACCTCACTGTCAACATCCAGAGCAGAAACTAGAACATGTCACCTGCTTCCAAGGGTGGTGAGAAGGTGGTGTGGAAGATCAACTTCTGCTCATCCTTAGTGAATCTGCCAGAGTTGAGGAGCATGGTTTTTCCATTACTATTTGACTAGATTAAGGTAAGTATTGCTATAAAAGGTTTTCTGTCACCAGACCACTCTTTCTTGTCCTTTGTCTAAAGGTAACAGACTTTTCTTTCAGGTCTATTTTTTTCTGTGACTGTAGGTGGTTCTGGATCTAAGGTTTCTTCAGCACCCTGTCTGAAATATATGGGAGGCACTAAAAGACCCAGGGAACTCACCACTACACTGTTCCTCAGGTCCAGAGGGAGGTTCCCAAGCAGACCATTTTCCTCTTTCTACATTTCAGAGACTTACTATGCTGGATTATTGTGTTTTTTAAGGGTTTTTTTAGTTATAAGGGAGAGAAACTTGGAGGAATGCAGTGACTCCATTTTGGCAGGACCAGAGACCATGAGAAGTCATTTTTAAGGGCAGCATTTTTACTCTCAGGTGACTACATTCCCTACATAGTTCCATGGATGAATGTCTAGGAAGTTGCTGTTTCACTAAACACCCCATCAAAATTTGGGATCACTCCACAACAAAGCACAACAGAAAAGAGAAGAGATGCATTTTCTCCCCAGCCTTTCCAACGAGCTCCAGAAGAGTCCTTACCCAGGGCAGCCCTTGACAAGCTCCCAGCAAGATCAAGTATAGATTGACAGAAAATAAAACTCCCCACTAGCACTAGATTTTCCCAATATGATCAGAGATTTGGAGAGCATTATCTTCTTTGAAACATCAAGGTGTTCCTAAGAAAGAAGTTCTTGAAAGCTAGAAGGGCTTGTGCCAACCAAGAACATTTATTCTCAAAAGTTGCTGAAGACTGGAAGTTTATATTATGTAATATTTCTGAGGTTATTGTATTTTAATCTTGTCTATACTCTAATAAATATAATACAAACATTATATCTCTTCATAATTCAGCAGATGTGGCACAGACAATTTCCCAGGTATGTCACAGTTCAGTTGAATTTAAGTTTCTGACTAGTGCCTTGAGGTGTTTACTTTTTAATTGCTAGTGAAAAAATATAGTAAAACATCTAATAGTGAGCATGAAAGGATCCTTATTTAAATATTGTAAAATAAATTTTCACAACTCCCAAATGCTAGGCTGTTTCATTGTGGCAATAGAGTACGCTGGCGTAATGTATTCAATGATGATTTATATAAACCAATTAAAATACTATGTTTTTGAATCTCCATCTCTAAACATATTTCTCCCCAATACTTTTCTACCTAAATTCTCTGCTCTGATTAGGCTCATGTCCTTACAGCCCTCTATGGCATATTGTATATCTCAAAAAAGATCACAGCATTATTTCCAGTCCCACATGTTCTTCTAGAGCCTTGCCAATCTCTATTAATTTCTTTCCCTCTTGAACTACAGAAGATTCTGTGACTGCCTTGATGAATACGATGTGACAGAAGTGACAACATATGACTTCCAAGGCTAAGTCATAAAAGGTTATATGGCTTACACTTGCTGTCTCAAGATGTCCACTCTTAGAACTCTGTCACCATATGGTGAGAAGGCACAGAGTGCATGGAGAGACCATACATAGGTATTATGGTCAACAGCTCCAGCTGAAGTCTTAGACTACACCCAAAATTAATTATCATATGTGAATAAAGTGAGTTTTAAGATTATTCCAGTCCCCAGGCTTTGATTCTTTCAGTTGAGACCTGAGAAATCATGAAACAGAAGCAATCCATTGATGACAAGCTGTCTGAAATCCTGATCTAGAAAATCTGTGAGCACAATAAATTGTTGTTATACCACTAAATTTGGGGGTAATTTGTTAAGGATCTATTGTAATTCTATTATCACCTCACATGCTCTGAAAACTGGAGCATCATTTTCTAAAATATGTTTTAAAAAAGAGTTATAGATTTTTACCTTAGTTTTCAGTGGTCATTAACTTTGAGTAACACTGAAATAGCATGGAACATGAATCTTCATGAAAAAGATATAATTTGAAGTATGTCTCAAAGTGTCCCAAAAATTTTAGACCATGGAAACTTTTTCCCCTACATTTGATCTTAATACTTCTATAAAACATACTTTGGAAAAATCATCTGAAGGTGGCTACACATCAGCCTCTCTCTCTCCCCTCCCAAAGAGTGAAAACTCTGGTCAAGAGCAAAATGGAGTCCTCAGAGACAGCTAAAGGTCAATCTTTGTTAAGAGAGAATTTAATAGATTGCAACTGACCTTGACAGGGCAAATTTGCTTTTAACTCTGTATTTCACTACTGTCTCGTACTTGTTTTCATCTTCCATGTTTGCAGCTCACTCTTTCATGAGATTTGTCCTTACACTCTAATATCAAATGAGAGCTGCAGAGAGGAGGGTGAGCAGGAAGAGGCTTAGAGGAAATAGGAAAAGAAATTTGCATGACGGGGACATGACCCTTAAATTTGACACTTGTTCAGACCACTTAACCTTTGTAAAGAGCAAACAAGGAATTAGTGATAAAGATGTAGGAATTAGGAGAGTATATTTACCAGGAGTATATGTATGAGTCATATATCCCTCCTTAGAAATATCTTTATGTGTGTGTTGGAGGAGGAGGAGTGGATGTCAGTGAAGGGAAAGATAGAATATAAGAGAAAGGAGGAAGATGATATGATTGTTGTATTTTCAGGTTTGGCCTGGTAGTAGAGAATCAAATGTCCTTACCTAGGACAATGTTTTCCATAGTGACATCCAATACATGACTTGCTCTATTTCTCTATTTCTTCTGCCTTGGGGTGTTTTCTCTAATATTTTTCACTCATCAGCATCCATCATAAAACATTCACAAAGCCCTAACTTCTGGTTCTTGGCATAGATAGATAAATGAGTAAATTCAGTTCCCATCCTTGTTGATGATACCAAGGCATGTGGTAAATCATTTATGAAGGGGGACTCAATTATCATATCTTCGTAATACGACTTCCACCCTTTGTGTCTGGTAGGTCTTCAGTCTTTCTCTACCAATACAATGTGGCAGAAGTTGCACTGTGGCATTTCCAAATCTAGACTTCAAGAGATCTCCTAGACTTCTGCTTTTTTGGAATTCTGCCACTAATCATAGTAATAAACCTAGGCTAGCAGGCTGAATTTAGGAAAGATATGTGACCCCGTTCTTCTGTCCCCCTACCAATAGCCATGTAAGTAAGGCCATCATTAGTCAGCCAGACTCCAGGTTGCACACAAACTGACTACAGACATGGGCGAGCCCAGTTGAGGTAAGCCAAGTCCAGCTTGCATCAGCAGATCTGCTCAGCTGACTCAGATTCATGATCAATAATAAATGATTGTTATTTTAAGTTTTCAGTTGGTTTCTTAAATAGCAAAAAGCTAATTGGTCCAGGGAGATAGAAGCATAAACAAGTTAGATAAGTGAAATTTTAGAGATAAGGCCAGGATTCTTGGGTACCACAAAAGAGAGTCACTAATCAGTCCTATAGGGATTATGCACAGCTTAAAAGATAACTTGTAAGGAAGAATTACAATCTAACTAGGTGGTAAGTATATTAGATAAAAGCAAGAGCAAAAACACACAGATAAGAAGTTCAAATGTGAGTAAAAAAAATGCAAGCAATTTGAAACATATTTAAATATGCTGAGTCGTCAGAAAGTCAGGTTAGAAAGGGAATCAGAGACTCGCCTAGCTAAGAAGTTTGCCTTCCTAATCCAGTCACCCTTCAAGGTCCAGTCAGTCCTCTACTTCCTAAAGTTGTCTTGATTGCTCTCTATCCACAGCTGGTATTCACCATGGTGGCTTCTATAGTTTTCTGTAATATTTCTGGGCTTCGTCTTTCACTGGGCAGTCACTCAAACTGTGGGAAGTATTTAGGGCCCATACTTGTCAGCTATGAGACAGCTTTTCCTTCCACAGACTCCAGATTTGTTTTCACCTCTGTAATATCTCTGCTTCATGTCTATAACAATATCAGTTGATGAAAGGGATGATAATTCACCTCAACCAACATTTGTTGGTCATTAATTATTTGTAAAACAGTATATTCTTTGCTTTTCCTTCACAGAGAGTGAGATAAATTTGATAGGAAGACGATTTCCCTGGGGCTCTTTGGGGTCTAGACCTTTAGCCACTCTCCTAAACAAGGCTGAGCATCAAAAACAAACAGAAGCATCCATACATCCCAGAGACAGGGAAACCAAGCACTTATAGAGAGACCCATAGCACCAGCTTGGCAAACAGTCCTAGGTTTGGATCCTGGTTCTGTCACTTGCTAACATCCCAACCTTGGGGGAATGGCTTGCTTCTCATAGCTTGGTTTCTATATTTATAAAATAGGAATGTTATTAATGTTTTTATTTTTAATTTAAATATCCAAATATGATTAGTGGATACCATATTGGACAACACAACTCTAGAGTCTGATTGCACTGGATTCAAACCTGTTTATATAACTTAGTAAATGTGTGACTTTGGAAAACTTATTCATATTTGGGAAACTAAATTCTGTTTGCTTCCTTATTGTGCTCGATCTTGCTGAGCTTTGTTTTTCTAATCCATAAAATAATTAGAAAAAAACATTTAAAAAGTTATTGAGGGCTAAAATGAGATATGTGGATTTAGTAGGTGGTACACAAAGAGTATTCAATAAACGTAAGTTATTATTTTCTTGCTTTATGACTTCAAACTTTCATAATTTTACAAACACATTGATTATTTCTTTATCTTTCAAGAAAAAACAAGACAGGTGAAACAGGTTTTATTTATCGATTCTGTGTTATTGTCAAGGTGCAAGAAATTTAAGTCCCTAGCTAAAAGGAAGAGGTATATACTCATTGAGTAATGCTCAAATATTTGTTTTCTGGGTGCTAAGGATCTTTGTACTGCTGTGTTATGCACAACAAGGCTTAGAAGACACATGCAATGCCAACCATATTCTCAAGCTGCGTAGGGTCCAACAGCAAGGTGAAACGACACACACAAAAAAAGAAGAAACCAATGTTCTTTTGGGTACTATGGTTCTGACCTGTTGTAGCAAGGGTCCAGCAACATCCACATAGCTTGGAAGCCTTGGAAAGGATCCAACCATTCAACAATGCTTCAGAAACTAGAATAGACCCTTAACATTTAATAACTCATTAAGTGCTCATGCCAATCCTTCAATAGTACTACTGTCTATATTCTACAGATGAGCAAACCAAGAATTTAAGGAATAAAATAATTTGATCTCTGACATTACAAGTCTGGGATTAGATAGTAAGTTAGTAATTTAGTAACTTACTAACTTTCCAGCTAGTAAATTAGCCTACTACTATTTCATGGATGCTGGCAGAAGACACAGGACTCCTGGATCAGAGACAAAGAATTTTGTTATTCGCAGCACAGCAAGCAGCAAAATTTGCCCCAAATTACCCCTTGGTTTCTTTGCCTCAAGTCCCACCATAAGCTATGCATGCAGTGGGTTTGTATCAAAGCTGAAAACCACTAGCTTTGAGAAATCCACCATTTTATAACAAGCAGTAAGCAAACCTCCTCTTAATCTCCAGCAGAGACATGATCTCATCTCTCATGGTTGCTCACTGAAAACACAACCCTGGAAAATGTTTCAGCAGAGCATGGTCAGGACTTTGCATTTTTTGGCTTACTCAGCTAGAAGGTTTCAGGGAGACTCGAGGCTGCAGCTGATTGCCTTTCCCAAAGAATCCATGTTAGAGGTGATGAATGTTCTCTGGCTTTAAATTCCCACATGCCCCACTATAATATGATGCCTAATGGCCATATAGACAAGCACAGCTACCCTGCTCCATGATCCCCACTGGAGTGTGCTTGATATCACCTTGTGCAGGTGAAATTTATATTGTCGTAATTAGTTTAAAGGGAGCTGTATCATTTACCTGGTCACTAAGCAATATATTATTATTTTATTATATATATTATTTCTGATACTCATAAAATATTTTGAACAAAATAGTACCCTTATTTACATGAGATACAGAGGAAATAATTTAAGTAACTTGCCCAAGGTGACTCAGAAGCTTTACCTTCAGGGAAACATATTTTGGTTTATTTTTCTCTCCTTCCTTCTCTCTGCTGTCCTTATTATACTAATTCCCAACTTTCTCTCATAGGAGAAGGTAGTCCTTCACTGCTGTCAGGGTTCACAACTCAAATATTCCAGACCTGGGTTCATTTCCCTATCATGTCTAACATTGAGCCTAATGATACCAGGCCCAGAAACAATTGATACTCTGCTTCTCTTTTTGTCTTTTGTGGGTGCTGAAGAAGGTGCATGCAGTCCAGAAATTTAAAACAAAAATGTCTTCTAAAAGAACAAAGAAAATAAATCATTCTAGGTGAAACTCAGCTAAAATTGAGCAATTTTTCTAGCATTTAGAGGATTCTTTACTTCTGTTAAACAGTGTGAATGATCTAGCAGGTGATGGATTTCTTGGAGAAAAACATCATTATATGGCTCTAAAAACATAACAAAAATAGTATTATGTGCCATGAAGTACAAAAGGATATCTTTCTCAGTCAGTTCTTACTCTTTCCAAAAAGCATCTTCCGATGCCTTCGATTGGGGCTTTCCAGGGTATTTTACCAAATCTAGAGCTCCTCTTTTCCCACTTTCCACATAGTCTCAAATTAGCACCCAGGTAATCATTATAGCATACAGGGGCCCTAATGGATCCTGGCCAGGGCCAGGGTGTAACTCAGAAGAGCCATAGCTCATGGCGCTGTTTGCTTTTGAACATTTCATAGCAAATAATTCAGAGAATTAATGGCTCTAGAATGGGCCCCTTACTACTATGGAAGGCCTGAATATTAATTAGAACTCTTTAGAATAATTTTTAATGACTTTTGGAATGAGGAGAGGTGCCAGGAACTCTCTAAAACCTCTCCTGACTCAGATTTCACTAATAAGTTGGTATATTAGACCTCTCTCTAATTGAGGAAGAACATTTCCCTGCCTTCCACTTAAGTTGAGTATTCAAAGCAGAAAAGTTATTTCCTCTTTTTTAATCTTAATTGGTAAGATTTAGGTATTGTTTTATATCTCACTCATTGGATTATAAATTCCTTCAAAATGAATGGAGAGGGAGTCATCATATTAGTTGAGTATCCATTAGGTGCTAGGTGTTGTATGTTCATTATTTCTAACCCTCACAGTGTGAGGACTGAGTATTATTATCCTCATTTTTATATAAGACATCAGAAACTGAAAGAGTTATAATACTTGCCCAGGGTCACACACCTGGAAAGAGATGAGGCTGGGACCCAGCCTCAAGACTATCCCTAATTCTGTTTGCTTCTCATTACACACTGCTGTCTTGCTTCCTCTGAAGATAATACTGACTCACATGCCACAATGCTGTGCACTAGAGCAGTAATTTGTGGTCTAATGTTCACTTCATATTGTTGCCCATTTTCTACTTCAATCTCTTTACTTTATTCCTGATGGATTATCAGTGCAGAAATTTTGTCCCAGATTCAAAGATTCTGAGATTCAGAGTCATGCCTTACTGAGGAACTGGTCACCTCTGGCCTCCAGATATCATTAGAAAAAGAGCTCAAGACAGAAGTAACCTGAGTGCATATGCACTGAGAGATAGGACAGCCATAGAGGGGAATTCATGGCCTCTGTCCCACTAGCTCAGCCCAACTCGCAAAGCCTGAGTTCTGAGATGGAGTAAAAACTGAAAAAGTAAAAATTTGAAGAAGTGAAATTCAAGTAAAAACTGAAGAAGTAAAAATTGAAGAAGTCTTTTTTTCAGTAAAAATTGAACAAGTCCTTTTCATGAGGAAATGTATGGGACACAGAACAAGTTCACTGTTGTTTGAGGGCCTAGAGGACCAAGTATTACACAGCAAGACAGAAACAAGTAGTTTCCCAACTGTGTGAGGAGACAGCACCAGGAAGTCAGCAGGGATGGCAGAGCCATGTGACACCTGGAGCAGAATGACATCCCTGAACAAGAAACAGCTTTCTTCCTAACGAGGCTGAGAGTTCTGCCAGCCAGATCTCAAGAAGAGACCAAATAGGAGGATACATAAGACCCCTAGAGAGCCATACCTCAGACCTATTAGTCAGACTGCAGAAGCCAAAGATAGAACCAGGGTTTTTATTAGGCAACCAGAGGACACAAGTCAAGGATTTCCAAAAATCAATGTTATTTTAAAAACATTTGCTCCCTTAAGCCAGAGGAGTTCAGTTCATGTAACTGAAGACACAGACATGACATTAGATGGAAGTTTTTGTTTTTTTTTTTTATTTTGTTCTATTCTATTCCTTTTACTTAGGAAAAGGCTATGGTAGCAATGCCCATTCCAGGAACCACACGAATCATAGGCTCAGGGAAAAGTCCATGGAAGTTGGAATGTGGGGAATTATTCTAACAGGTCCCTCTATATCTATGTTTGTTCTTCTCTACAAGTCCAGTGTGGGGCGAAGGACTGTGAACTGATGGACACCAAACAATTCATTAAGTGCTAAGGCACCCAGCACAGTGCCAGGAGCACCCAGGTATATGTATGGAAGGAATGAACGTAGAGTAATTTGCACCATATTTTGTGCAAGTAACAGGGAGGCAAGGGCCACTATTTGTTCAAGAGTCAGGAAAACTGTCAGGGAATAAGTAATTTCAGAGATTATCCTTTGAACAAGTTAGAGCTGGTCTGACAGAACAGAGAGGATTTTAGATGCCATTCACCTCACGCCCTCCTTTAAAACAAAGCTTGTGTATATAGTAAGTTTTCATTTAATGGAGTTGATAGGTTCTGTGATTTTCAGCAAAACAACACATAGTAAACATAACTAGTTTTACCATATGCTAATTGATATAAACAAGAGTTAAGTTCTTATGGATTGTCATCAATATTATAATGAGATGACATTCATTAGATATTATTCTAGCCACACTGCCTTGACACCTGGCCACTGCAAATATGATTTGTAATCCTATCTCTATATCCTATTGATAAATAGGAAAAGACCAAGTTAGAAAGGTTAGAAATTCTTGGTCAGAGGCAAAAAATTCAAGATGAAGGAGAGTAGGAAAATATTCTCATGAAGAGGTACATTCTTAGCTGTTTCCCTCCCAGCTTCCTAAATGTTAGGAGATAAGCAAACCGTTATTTGGACCACACAGACCGGGTAAATACTATCACCACACTTTCCTACATCTTTTCCTTCACCTCTCACACTGCACACACATAAAAGTTTCAACTGAAAGGACTTTTCCCATTAAAAAAGGTGTCAGATTTCATATCGAACATTACCAGAAAAAGAAGGTAAGATTCACTCTACAGACAAATTTTCTGGAACAAACTCATTCCTTAAAGCGAGGATACCTTGACAAGTAAATATAATTGGTCCATTAATCAGTAATAAGCCTCATTTCATGGACCAGCATAAAATAATCCAGATCACTTAGGTTTTCTACAGAAACCATACCATCACTGATAATAAATTCTGGTCTCTTCTTGCTTAGCTCCTTGAGGACAGGGAGAAAATCTTTCAGTTTTGTCCCCAAAATCTAGGTTACTGCCTAAACCATATTTGTTGAATGAATGAATAGATGAGGAGTGCATGAATGAATGAATAACTGAATGGAAGTAGTTGGGAGCAACTTCTGCTTAGAGGAAAGCATTGACAGCAAAGACACAGACTCATGAATTTGACTTCTACCATCTTGAGAAAATCCCCAGCAGAAAACCTGACAAAATAGAAAAGGTGTTGCATACTCTGAGAGGCTTAGTTGCTATTCACTAACTTTATGCCATGACAATTATTTTCAGAAAGGTGAAGAGAGATGGCACATTCCTTAACCCAGAACCTCTTTCAGTTTAATTGGAGAAATGAGACAACAAATGGATGCCAAAGTAGTGAAAGAATTTACTATAAAAAAATCAGTCCTCTTTTCTCTTAGCACTAGGTTCTATAAGAATTAAATGAAGGAACATATGTGAAATTGCTTTGGATAGCTAATATCTTTTGAAAAGATTTAGTGTATGTGTGCAGTGTTCAATGTAGGGTACAGGCCACACACAAAGCATGAAAAGTAAAACTGACATAGAGAAGAGAGTGGGAGTAAAGAAGGCTAAGAAGTATGCGCCAGCTGGAAAAAAAGGCTTGAGAAGTCAAAAACATGAACTCTATCCTAAGAACTAACAAAGTAGGGAGAAGTGGAGAAATAAATGGTTAAAACATAATGGTGTAATTAGAGGATAATTTTCAAAAGTGGATTTAGGATATAATTGCAATATACTGTTATCAGACATTAGCACTCTAACTCAAATGTGCTAATGTAAAAATCATATCTGACATTGGAAATTGGAGAGCATGACCTTGTGAGAATGATTGGTGAGACATGTAAGTTTATCCTGAAAATTGAAAGGATAGGATTGTTGTATTTCTCCACAGAACTCTTGGTGGGCACTTAATGGGAGAATGGCATGGCACCTATTATAAAGATAGACTCAAGGGGAGAAGGGAAGTATTGTCATAGATCAACAGTATGGACTATGGGATAAAAGAAACAAGGGTTCTATTTCAGCCCCATCATTTATTAACTGGTTGATCTTGAGAAAATTGTTTAGCTTCTTAAGCATCAAAGTATTAGTTTTCTCAAAAGTAAAATGGATATACAATAATAATTGAGATAATGTCCAGCTATGGAGGCTTGAAGACAAATTCCCCAATGGTTCGGCACTGTGTTGCTCATGGTCTGTATTTTGCTTTGGAAGTAAGAAGTGATAAGATTGCCCACAGTTTGTATTTTTGCTCTGTGTGTGTGTGTGCGTGTGCGTGTGTGTGTGTGTGTGTGTGTGTGTGTGTGTGTGTGTGTGTGTCTGGTGCAGAGATGACTAAGTGTAAATGGAGTCTCTGCTCCCTATCACTGGCCAACCAGAACTCTTCAAAGATGACCAGAGAGAATCCATGGTTTTGCTCTTTCCCTCCCAGACAACAAGGTTTGTTTTCTCTAATTCTCTAGTTAGTCTAGGTAAACATTCTATTTTTAATAGGTAAGCAGAGCCTGCTTCTGAATATGTCTCTAACATCATATGTGCATTCTTCATCACCTTTCTGTGTAGATTTTTAATAGGCATTGGAATGGACAATGGAACAGATATTGTTTTAAAACCCTTCTGTGGTACAATCAGAATGTTCCCAGCCTTCAATTTGGGTTCCACTGCATACACATCAGAGCTCCTAACATTTACAAGTATTCATGTATGACTGTTTCCAAAATGGCATTTTCCTTTAGGTTCTTCAGAATCAAATTTAGCAAAATTTTCCCCAAAGAATATGAGGCAAGGTTCCCAGCCCCGAATGTGAAGTGGATCCCCCACAGGGGAGCTGGAATATGGCCCACAGGCTCCAAAGGATTCATGTCCTTTGCCAACTCTGCCAACTCTCCACAGCAAACCCCATATTGCGCTCTCTCAAAATCTTGAAGCGAGTGATGCATTTTATTCCAAGCATTTGACAGAATATGTAGGAGTTCTATTTCGGGATGGGTTTTTTTTTTTCTTCCTTTAAATGATTTAGAATCCCAAACTGAATGTGCTTAATAAGAAAAAGGAGCTGATCCTAATAGGCAAGTTCATGCATTGCACTTATTTCCAGCCTCTGAAGAGAATGCAGAACAGTAGCTCACACTTTGCAAAGGAGATATAGGTTTGGTTTAGTTTGTTTTTTTGCATTTTCAGTAGCTGTTTTTTATTTTTTGCTGTGAAGGTAAATTGCTTTGTGAAAGTATTAGAAGTGGCCTTTTGACAGCCAGATGGGACTGAAGTAAAATTTCCATTTTAGTCAAACTGGCCTCACACACTATGCAATTTTCTTTATCCCCCAGTTTAAATTCAAGGCTCCTGTAGTGATATCACACTCAATCAAAGCCGACAGGTTATTTCTATTAAAGTTTGGGGTTGAATGGAGACTAACTAGAATGGTGCTTCAATTGCTAATATTTCATTCCAGTGGCAGAATGCAATACCTTGGGTGGAGTTAAGAAGATAAAATTTTGAGGACTGCTGAAATTGAAAAACAGATTGTTAAGATAATTTGGTTTATTTAAATAAAATCGCTGTTTATTTTGATTTCCCTAGAATTATAGTGCTTCCATATCCCATTGTTCCTCCCACCCACTTGCATCTTCCTGAGGATCTTAATTATTGCTTTCTCAGGAGATCTGGTACTTTGGACACCAGGATGAGAGGACAGCAGTGATAGAGGCTACCGACCTGCTAATTCCTGGTTATTGTGCGGATAATCTCTGAAGGGGAGGGGAAAAATACACAGTTCTGCTTTCCATAGACTTCAATTACGTTTTCAAACCTGTTCAATCTTTTCCAAGTGTAATAAAAGCTAATTCCCTGCAATCACGTTGGCTTCTGTGAGAGCCAAGACTGCTCCTAAGTGGATGTTATGAATTCAGGGGTAGATGAAATAATAGTTAATTAGGCACACGTCTATGTGTGTAACTACCACTGTTCCTTTTGGAACAAAGACAAATAAAACTCAACTAAATGTTAAGACCTTTTAAAACAAGCATTTATTTGTCAGAGCTACAGAAGATTCTTTTGTGGAGGTGTAAACTTTAAAGGCAAATCAAAGAAGAGGCAAAAGTGTATTTGCCAATATAAACGAAATGAGGCCATCATTCTTTTATACATTCATCAATATTGAGAGAGCATCTTTAGACACATAACAACTGTATAAATAGCACTATGCTCAGCATTGTGGCCAACATAAATGTTGGGAGATAAAAATATTGAATTTGGAGCTCTCCCAGAGCTCAGAACCTCCACAGTTCAGATATAAAGAAAGTGGTATTGGGGGATGATGTTTCAGAGCCAAAAAGAATACTTCCCAGGTCAGTTGGAGTTCAATATATATCATTAGTTTTTGTATCATAAGTTCAGGGATCTGGGTTCTTGCTGTGGCTCTGTCTCTATTTAGCTGTGTAAAATCTTATCTGCCAATGAAAGAAAAAATAAGGGTTATATACAGTTACCTAATCTTATATGGACCTCCATATGTGACCTTTGTAAGTTCTTAGTAGAGATAAGCACCACGAATAATTCAAACAAAGGTTTAGTCAAGATTTTATGCAAAATTGGTGTTTGTGCAAGCAGATAGTACCAAACCACTTAAGCAATGAAGGGAAGGAATGAACTGTCACCTGGGGGATACTCTGCAAATATTATAACTCCCAAACTCTCCCTGGTGTGCCAGGCTGTCCCCACTTGCCTCCCATAACAAGCATCTTCTGGATAACCAAACTAGATTCAACAAAACTGCAAGAAAAAGCTCCTGTATCCCTAAGAATTCTACAGGGACTAGGTCTTTCATTCTACAGTAAGAATGAGAGTAAGTAGCACTGAGAGACTAAAAATGGAAGTTCCCTAGAGGAAAGCATGCAGATACTCTTCTCTGTTCCTGAAGCATCTGCTCAATCATTCGCACAGGGACAATGAGTGTCTACCATGGGTCAGGATGGTGCTAGTGCTGAGGTGCAACAGTGGACAAGGAGGTGTGGTTTTGGCCTGCCACCAACTCACATCCCAATGAGGGACTGAGAAATTAAGTCAATCAACATTCAGATAAAGGCAGAGTGGCAACCTAGGTTAGTTGCTAAGAATATTAATGTGGTACTAGATGAGAATCAAACAATTTACTTAAGAAATATTATTCTCAATATTATAGTACTAGTAAAAATGCTTAGAATTCATTAATGCTTTCTTCATATCATTACTCGTTGTTAAGCACTTTATGTTTATAATTTCATTTAATCTTTAAATCAACATGAGGTAAGTGTAATTGTTAAACTCATAATAAGCAGATGAGAAAACTGAGTTGAATATATTAAATAACTTATCCAAGTTAGGAAACCGTAAACACAGAATTTAGGCAGGTCTCTTCAAACCCAAACTGCATTCTTATAACAATTGTTTTTTTCTCTGCCTTCTGTTGAAATGATTTAATTTTATGAGTTTTGACACACCTGTGTGACCACCATTGTAATCAAGAGATAAAGCCTTTTCATTTCCCTCAAAACACCACTTTAGACCATATTTCAGCCTATGCCACCTTCTCCCAGCACCAAGAAACCATGGAACTTCATTCTATCATTACAATTCAAATTTGGATTTTCTAGGAACTCAAATAAATGAAATTACAAATTATACACCCCCTTTATTTGCTCAGAATGTCTACCAGATTTATCCATTTTGTTATGTATGTTGAAGTTCATTCCTTATTATCGCTGAGGAATATTCATTGTCTGGAATTACAATAATTTGTTTAACCATTCGTTTGTTGGTGGGTAGTTGGATTGCTTCTAGTTTTTGTCTATTTAAAACTTAGCTGCTAAAAACATTGATGTGTAAGTCTTCATATGTGCATATATTTTCTTTTTCTTGGGTAAATACCTAGTACTGTAATTGCTAGGTAATGTGCTAACTGTACATTTAATATTATAAATATGTTTACATATTTATAAATCTACAAAATAGTTTCCCAAAGTTATTATATCATTTCACTACCCACTAGGAATGTATGAGTCCCAATAGTTCTATAATCTTGCCAACATTTACTATTGTCACAATTTTTAGTTTTAGCTGTTCTAAAATTTGTGTAGAAGTATCCAAATTGGACTTTAATTTGCATCTCCCAATTGACTAATCATGGTGGCAAAACTTTTATCTTTATATTGGCCATTGATATACCTTCCTTTGTGCAATAACTGTTCAAGTCTTTTGATGATTATTTTAATTGGCTAGTTGTCTCATTATTGAATTATAAAAGGTCTTTATATTTTTCAGAAATATTCACTGAGATTATTTTCTCCAATTCTGGGTCATGTCTCATTATTTTTTAATTATATATATAATTTTTATTTCCTGACTTTATTTATGTTTCATTGATCTCTGTGTTTATCTCTATGCCAATATCACACTTTGTTGAATGCTATAAGCCACAATGACAGAGAGAGTAATTTCTCTCACTTTAATTTTCTTTGTCAGATTGTTTTATCTGTTCTAGACCCTGTGCATTTCCATATAAATATTAAAATAGTCTGTGTCCACTAACAAAAATTTCCTGAGATTGTGTCAAACATATAGATAAATTTGAAGAGAATTGATATCTTAATGTATGATGAGTCCTCCAGTCTATGAATGTGGTATATTTTCTTATGTATGTAGGTCTTCTTTCATTTATTTTATCACTATTTTATAATTTTCAAAATAAAGATCCCATTCATGTTTTTTAAAATGTATACCTAAGTATATCCTTTCCTTTGGAAGAAATATAAATGGTATTGTGTTATTAATTTGTTTCCACGTGTTTGTTATTAGAAATGTAATTTACTTGTGCATGTTAATCTTGCATCCTGTGATCTTATTGAATTCATTTATTAGTACAATTTTTAATTTCTCAAGATTTTTTACATAGACAACAATGTTATCTGCAAACAGAAAGGGTTGTGTTTTTTTTTCCTTTTGATCTATGCCTTTTATTTAATTTTCTTGCCCTCTTGCAGTGAGTAGAACTTCTGATTCTTCTGGAGACGACGCTAAATATGAGTGATAATAGTGGACATCCTTGCTTCATTACTGATTTAAAGGAAAAACCATTCAGTATTTTGCCATTAAGTATGATGTTCAGATTTTATGTAGATTCTCTTTATTGTTGAAAAGCCTATTGTTGAAAACAGGTTTTCCTGTTTTCAATTTCAATGATTTCTGCTTTTTTCTTTATTATTTTCTTTCTTCTACTTGCTTTGGATTTGTTTTGCTATACTTTTTCAGTGCCTTAAGATAAAAAATTAAGTTATTTTTAGATAACTTTTCTATTTTCTAATATCATCATTTAGTACAATATATTTTCCCTCAGAGTTAGTTTATCTATACCCTACAAAATTTAAAATATCATGTTTTTATTTTCATTTAATTCTTTTTTAATTTCTTTGAGGGTTCCTCTTTGACCCATAGATTATTTAAAAGTGTTTAATTAATGACGTTTATTTCATAGCTCAAGATGTGGTCTACCTTAGTGAATTTTCTATGGGAACTTGAAAGAAGTATGTTTTGTTGAGATTGTTGCAGTGTTAAAGATATGTAAATTAGATCCTACTGATTATGTTGTTGAGTTCTTTTATATTTTTGTTGATTTTCTGTCTTGTAGTTCTACTAGTTGCTGGGTTGGGAGTGGGGGGTGGGGAGGTAAAGGGTTGAAGTTCTCAACTATAATTGTGGATTTGTCTGTCTTCTTTCAGCTCTATCAGTTTTTACTTTATATATTTTGAAGCTCTGTTATTTGATGTGTATTTAGTTAAAATGTTAAATCTTTCTAGGAAATTGATTCTTTTATTGTTATGATTCCTCTTGGTCTCTAGTAATTTTCTTTGCTCTGAAGCACCCTTTGGCAGACATTAATATAGCCATTCCTGCTTTATTTGATTAATATTTGCATGCTATATCTTGTTCACCCTTTTACATTCAACTTACCTATGTCTTTGAATTTGAAGTTATATTTTTGCAAATAATATATAGTTGAATAGTGTTGATAAGTAAAAGGTTTTGATTTTGATGAAATCCAATTTATTCATTATTTTATGATCCATGATTTTTTTGCCCCTATCTAAAATAAGGTCTGATTTCTTTAAAGTTGGAAAGATTTTTCTTGTATGATATTTTAGAGTATTTACAGTTTTAGCTTTTACATTGGGTTATTGTGGATGTTATAAGGAAAAGATCAAACTTCATTTAAATTTTTTTTTTGCATACGGATATCAACTGTTCCACCACCATTTTATGAAAAGTCTGTTATTACTTACTTAATTATGCTAATATTTTGTTATAAAAACAGTTGATCATGTATGTGCAGATATACATCTCTGTACTCTTGATTTTTGTTTCATTTCTCTGTTTATTCTTATGCCAATTACATCCTGTCTTGATTACCAGAGATTTATAGTAAGTCTTGAAATTACTCATCTAGTGTACTTTCAAAAGTGTTTGGCTACTCTAGGTCCTTTGGAGATTAGATAGATAGATAAATAGATAAATAGATAGATAGATAGATAGATAGATAGATAGATAGATAGATATGGATATAGATATAAAATCTTAGAATCAGCTTTTTTATTATTACAAAATCGTCTACTTAGATTTTGATTAGAATGACGTTGCAACTATAAAACAATTTGGGAAAAAATTGGTAACATGACAACATTGAATTTTTCAAACACTGATATATCTTTCTATATGCTTAGGTACTCTATAATGTTTCTTATAATTTTCTTCAGTGTTTGGCTTTATTTTTCATATTTATTCTTACATATTTTGCATTTCTCACAATCTTATAAATTACTTTGATTTTGATAATTACATTTCTTATTGTTTATTGGCCATTATAAAGAACTACAACTAATTTTGTTTATTGAGCTTTTATTTTGCACTCTTGACAAATTCACTAATAATTCTAATAGTTCCTTTGTGATTTAATAAGATTTTTCACATTCATAATATATTATCTTCAAATAAAAATCATTTTACTTCTTTAATATGTATGGCATTATTTTTTTTATGCCTAAATTCTCTTTCTAAAATTTCTAGTAAATTTTGAATGAAAAGTGATGACATAGATATTCTTGCCTTGTTCTTGATCCTAAGGTAGAAAAATTTAGTCTTTTATAATCAGTTATAATTTTACTATTTAGGTTTTCTTTGGTAAATTTTCTTTATTGGGTTAAAGAAGTTTTCTTCTAGAGAGTTTTAATCATAAATATGTAGTTAATTGTGTCAGATGATTCTTACACATCTATTGAGAAGATGATATTGATTTTTCTCTAGTCTTCTAATTAAATGAACTGTAATAATTAATTTTCTAATATTAAACCTTGAATTCTTGGTTTAAATGCACATAATCATTATGTATTATTCATTTTATATTTCTGAGTGTCATTTGCTAATAACGTGTGCTATAGGTTGAATTGTGTCTCTGAAAAAGATGTGTTGAAGTCCTACCCACCAATACCTGTGAATTTGGCCTCATTTGGAAATAGTGTCTTCACAAAAGATCAAGGTAATTTGAGGTCATTAGGGAGAATCCTAATCTAATATGATTGGCATCCTTATAAAAAGGAGAAATTTGGATACAAACATAAACATGCACAGAGGAAAGATAATTCCGAAGATAACTATGTGACAATGGAGGCAGAGATTGAACTGATGCAGCTGCAAGGCAAGAGACACTATGGATTTTTGGCTACCATCAGAAGCTAGGAAGAGGCAAAGATGGATTCTACCCAGACTTTCAGAGAGAACGTGGACTTAGTGACAACTCTATCTCAGACTGTCAGTCTCTGAAACTGTGAGATAAATTTTGTGTTGTTTTAAGCAACCCAATTTGTGGTACTTTGTTATGGCAGCTCTAGAAAACTAATACAATGTATAAGGAATTTTTTATCTATTTTAGAATCAGTTGTTAATTTTACCAAAACATAAACCTACTCAAATTATGATTAGTACTCTGTTGAATACATAGTTTAATTTGAGTAGAATGGACATCTGAACAATATGTAGCTTCCCAGTCTAAGAATATAATATATCTTTCTACTCAATAGCTTTTTTTATAATTTATCTTCTAATGTCTTTGTCTAGTTTGACATCAAAGTAATACTGGCTTATAAAATGCCTTGGTAAGTTTTCTTCCCTTCTCTATCTTCTGAAAAACCTCCTATAGTACCAGTGTTATTTCTTTTGACATGTATGACAGACTTGATCAGTGAAACTATCTAAGACTGAATATTCTTTATGGAAAGGCTTTGATTTACAACTTCAACTTTTTAATAGATATTATGCTGTTCAGGTTTTCTACTTATTCTTGAGCTGGTTTTGGTAATTGTGTCTTTGCAGGAATTTTCTATTACAATGTCATAGTATTTATTGGCATTAAGTTGTTCATAGTGTACTCTTATTGTCTTTAATGTTTGCACCATCTGATGTGATAATTCCTCTTCTATTCCTGATTTTAATAAAGATTTGTCTCTCTTTTTTCCCTCCTGAGTTTAGTTAAAGATATATCAATTTTATTAACCTTTTGAAAAATGGACTTTTGGAGTTAACTTTATTGTTTCTTTTGGAGTTTCTTTATTGTTTACCTATTTTCTTTCCATTCATTTTGTCTCTTATCATTAGTATCTTATGATATTTACTCATTTTTGGATATGCTGTATTTTTATTTTCACTCATTTTGTAATATGTTCTAATTTCCTATGTGATTTAATATTGAATTATTTAGAATTGCACTGCTCAATGGCCACCTTTTGGGAGTTTTCTAGATGTATTTCTGTTATCAATTTATCTGAATTTGTCTAATCAGAAAATATATTTTGTGTGATTTCAATCATTTTAAATTCGTTTAGACTTCTTTTGTGTACCAGTATTTCCCATATTTACTTGAAAAGCTTTTGTGTGTTTTTGTGTTTTAGTGCTCTAAAAATGGCAATTAGATCAATTTAGTTGATACTGTTATTGAAGTCTTCCATTTTCTTATGATTTTTTTTTTTTTGTCTAATTGTGTGCCAACAATTTCTGAGCAAGATGTGGTCAAGTATCTAAATATAATTATAGAGTTTCTTATTATCTTTTTCATTTTGAAAGTTTTTTCTTAATGTATTTTAAAGATTTGTCATTAGCAGCATAATGTCTAGGATGATTGTTTATTCCTGATAAACTGACCCTTTTGTCATCATGAAATGTTTCTCTTTAACTGTGATACTTCTTTTTTTTTCTGAAGTCACAGTAATATAGGCCTTTCAGCTTTCTTATGCTTATAGTTTTTTTTCATAGTATACATTTTCCAATCATATATTTCTTATTTGTCTTTATATTTTAAAAGCACAGGCAACATGCATTTGTTTGAGATGAAAAAAGAAGATATTCAGGAAGCACTGATTCAGGCAGAAACTCAAATATTGTTCCCAGTAGGACACAAAAGTAAAGGGGATTTATAAGTTAATATAGTAACACTAATTATAAACAATGTATTTTTAATTTTCATTTTGAGTAATCATCAGTATGGTAGTCATAATATCTGCTTTCATGTTATCCTTGTAAACAGTTTTTTGGAGCATGATGTTACTTTAAACCTAGTACAAAGTTTATTTTGCCCTGTTTTAACATTTCAAACATTTGAGGCATGACATGCACAGAGGGTTCTCTGGGATAGCAGCTCCGACTACATTTTAAAGTGGTTCTATATAGATAGACAGATGGATAGATAGATAGATAGATAGATAGATAGATAGATAGATAGATAGATAGAGATAGAGATAGAGATATTTGTTATGTTTTTCTCTCTTTTTTTTAATTCTTTGGCTTATTTTAGTATTTTTATGAATTTAACTCTACTATTGCTTATTAGCTATATTTTTTTCCTTTGTCCCTTTATTTTATTTTCTTTCTTCTTTTCTTCCTTCTTGTGAAGTTTATATTTAAAATACATATATTTAATTAATCAAAATTTACCTTCGAATATTATTATATGACTTCAAGCTTAGTGTGTGAATCTTATGAGAGTATATTTCTATCCCCCATCATTAGTTGTGCTACTTCTGGCATGTGATTTATTATTACATGTGTTAAAAACACTTTGAAACAGTGCTATTATTTTTAAATAGCCAATTATTTCTTTAAAAACTAAATGTTGAAAAAACAATGATAGTTGATTTTTTCTCATGTATATGCCACTTTTAATGTTTTCACTCCTGTGTACAGATCCAAATTTCCATCTGGTACAATTTTCATTTCATATGAAGTGCTTCCTTTAATATTTCTTCTAGTCTAGTTTCGCTGGTGATAACTTGTCTTATTTTGAATAGTTGGAAAAAGTTTTATATTTGCTTTCATTTTGAACAATATTTTCAGTGAATTTCTAAGTGATATTTTTTTCTGCCACACTTTGAAGATATTCTTCTATTGTCTTCTGGTTTGCACAGTTTCTCAGAAGTCTGAGATTGTGCTTATTTTTGTTTCTCTGAACTAATATGTCTTTCTGTAGATGTCTATAAAATTTTTTTCTCTATCATGAGTTTTGGGTAATTTCATTATGGTTTGCCTTGGTGTGATTTACTTATATTCATGTTGGTTGCTCTTTGTTGGGATTTTTAGCTTTGTGAGTTTAGAGTTTTCATCAATTTTGGACAAATTTTCAGTCACTATGTCTTCATATATTTTTTTTTCCCATACATCCTCTTTTATTTTGATTTCAGTTACACAGGTAACAGAGTGCTTGCTATTAACCCACAGATTGTGGAGGTTTTGTTTTTCTATCATTTCTCCACTCTGCACTAAATTTTCCATAAAGTGCGTTGCTATGACTTCAAGTTTACTGACATTTTTATTTGCAGCATTTAATATAATCTTTATCCTATCATTTGTACTTTGAATTTCAGGAAAAAAAATTCTTTTTTTTATTTCTAGTTATCTTCAATTTCCCTTCTCATTTTATTTGTGTCTGATTTAAAATCTATAAGAAGATAGTTCTGAATGTAAGATGCTTGGAAGTTAGCACACCATCCAAACAAGTAAAAAGCTGAATTGACTGAAAAATCAACTCCTCTTGGACCTGTAAGAGAGGGGAGGACAGAGGGAAAAACTGCTGTCCCATAGTTGGAGAGACAGACAGATGAATACAGAGAATCACAGCTTACTAGAGGAGACACTGGCACATGGAATTCACCATAAGATGTCACTGACATCCAAATTTATAAGGAACTCATACAACTTAACACCAAAAAAAAAAAAAATTCCCCCCAAAATGGGCAGAGGACTAATACACATTTCTCTAAAGAGGACATATGGATGGCCAACAGACATATGAAAACATGCTCAACATCATAAATCATCAAGGAAATTATACATTAAAACCAGAATAAGATATCACCTCATAACTGTCAGGATGGCTATCACCAATAAATTGACAAACAAAAAGTGCTAACGAGTTTGTGGAGAAAAAGGACCCCTGTTGCACTATTGGTGAGGTTGTAAATTGGTACAGTCAGTATGGAAAACAGTATGCAGGTTCCACAAAATATTAAAAATTGAACTACTATATGACCCAGCAATTCCATTTATGGATATTTATCTGAAGAAATCCAAAACACTAATTTGAAAAGGTATATGCACCCCTATGTTCAATAGTCAAAATATTGATGCAACTTAAGGTTCTGTCGACAGACGAATGAATAAAGAAATGGTATATATATATATACACAATGAGATATTACTCAGACATAAAAAAGAATAAAATCTTGCCATTTGCAACAACATGTATGGATATAGAGGGTATTATACTAAGTGAAATGTCAATCTGAGAAAGACAAATACTATGATTTCACTTACATGTGGAATCTAAAAAACAAAATAAATTAACAAATAAAATAGAAACAAACTCACAAATACAAAGAAAAAATTGGTTGTCTCCAGATGGGAGATGGGTTGAGGGGGGAGGGGTGGGTGAAAAGGTGATGAGATTAAGACATTTAAATTGTCCGTTATAAAAGTAATCACAAGGATGTAAAGTACAGTGTAGGAAATATAGTCAATAATATTACAATAACTATGTTTGATGTCAGATGAATACTAGACTTATCAGAGTGAGCACTTCATAAGTTATATAAATGTTTAATTATTATGTTGTACACCAGAAACTAATATAATAGTGTATATAAACTGTAATTGAAAAGTTAAAAAAAAAAACAATGCCTGTGAAGCATAACTAAAAAAAGAAGAGGCTTCAGCAACAGAGAGGAACAAAACACCTGAGAGTAACACAAGATATAGAATAAAAAAAAAGAGTTCCATTTTGCCTGCAGCATTTCATCCTCGAGGCCAGCACTCCTTGGAGCCAAATGGAACACCCAAGCCAAAAAAGTTCCCCTCATTAGGCAAGGGAGAGAGAGTGACCAGCTTCCTCAGTCTTTGGCACAAAGGACTCTGCAGAGTTCACCAATGAGGACTCCTCAAGATTTTGCATTTTTAGGCTACAGCAGCTTGAGCTGGTCTTGGTCTTTACTGACTCCACCCTTATTGGAGCCATACTAGCCAACACTGCCACAAATTCCTCAGACCCCAAGATTTACATTGGCTGCCAGTCCTGGTCGAAATGATTGTACACATACATGATGACAGCACAAGGCATTGTGGCTGCCCTCCCCACCACTGTGCTTGTACCCTTGGTTAGCTCCTACAGCCAAACAGTGTACCCTAATGGCCCAGGTACCCACAGCTGTTTGGGCCCCAGAGTTGGCCTCCTGTCACTGGCCAGCACTGCTACATGTACCAAAGTTAGCTCCCACAGCCATGCATCAGCATGTCAGCAGCTCCAACTTTTGTCACTAGCCTCCGAGGCTGTGTGCATGTCCACGTCTAGCCCTTGTAACCACACAAGTTCATACTTCCAGCTAGGTCCTCTGCAACTGCTGTAGGCCTGGATCTAGTCCCAACTCCTGACATTGGCTTATACCCCTGTGTGAGTTCATAGATAGACACTGCAGCTGTCACTTGCACACCATAGGCTCAACTTCTGTTATGAACATCCACTGGCATGTGCACATTTGCAGCTAGCCTCTGCAGCCACATGAGTGTACACTGACATTCAGGGCCACTGAAGCTACCTGTGAGCTGCATCCCAACCCTTGTCACAGGCTTGCACTATAGCAGCTAACCCCTGTAGCCACATACCTGTATAGTACTGGTCCTGACTCTGATCACAGACTCTACTGACATACTTGTGTCCATGGGTAGTTCCTGTAGCTGCATGAATGCATGCTGATAGCTCATGTCCCCTTAGATGCTCAGGTACCCAACCCTGACCTCTGGCTGGAGGTACCTGCACTAGTCTCTGTAGCCATGAAAGTGAATGCTGGCAGTCCAGGTTTACACAGCTGTTCATGTGCCCACAGTTGGCCCAAGGCCCTGCCACTAGCCCAGGCCTTCATCACTGTATGCATGCCTACAACTAACCTTGCCACCACACAGGCACCTACAGCCAGCCCCTGCATGTAAGCACATGCACACCACAGCTTTAGAAACCCTGGTCCCATGCTACTGGACCTGGAAGGTGTAGCTGAAAATTCCAAGACCCCTTGTAGCCACCACAGACTCCCTGAAAGTCTTGCCATCAATTATGCATCGTTGATGCCATGAATCCCAGCTGCCACAAAACACCATGCCCCACTGGACCAAGAGCCACCATATACCTCTACACTATACAAATAGACCCAGGACCACAATACATTCCAGCATCTCCCCATTACAGGAAAAAAAATCTTTTCTTACCAAAGACAGTTCATAAAATATGAGAAAAGTGACTTTGTCTTCAAGTGGACAGACACAGGCAACAGAGATCACTAAGAACGAGGGAAACATAACACCGCAAAGGGAAAACAATAAACTTCCAGTAACTGACCAAAGAAATAAAGTTATACAAATTGCCTAAAAAAAGTATTTTAAATAATTGTTCTAAAGAACTTTAGAGAGTAAAAATAAAACACAATTAAAAATTTAACAAAATCAGGGAAACAACACAAGAACAAAGTGAGAAATTCAATAAAGAGATAGAAATCATTTTTTAAAAGAACCAGATAGAAAATTTGAAACTGAAAGCTACAATGACTGAATTTAAAAGTGCAATAGAGAGCTTCAACATCAGCCATGGCAAGGAGAAGAAAGAATCAGTGAACTCAATAACAATCATGTGATATTATCCATTCAAAGGAAACAAAAGAAAAAATTAAAAGGAAGAAGGCCTAGATAGAACTTATGGGACACTCTAAATCAAATATATATATATTTGGGACACTATAAAACATATTTTTTTTCTAAGAAAATCCGAAGAGTAGAGAGTAAGGGGCAGAACACTTATCTAAAGAAATAATGGCTAAACACTCCCCAAATCTTGAGAAAGATATGGATAGCCAAGTACATGAAACATAAAAGTCTCCAATTAGGTTTGATCTAAAGAAGATTTCACAAAGACATATTATAATAAAACTGTCAAAATTCAAAGACAAAAAGAGAATCTTCAAAGCAGCAAGAAAAAAAATCCTCATCACAAAGAAACTCTCATAAAGCCATAAGTAAATCTCTCAGCAGAAACCTTTCAGGCCAGGAGTAAGTGGGGTGATATATTCAAAAAGCTAAAGAAAAAATTGCCAACTAAAATATTTTACCTGGTAAAGTTATTCTTCAGAATTAAAAGAGAGAGAAAGATATCCGGACAAACAAATCGAGACAAACAAAAGCTGAAGTAATTCATTACCATGGGAACCGCCGTACAAGAAATGCTAAAGAAATCCCAGCTGAAAAGAAATGATGCTAACTAGTGACAAGAAATCATATGAAAGTATAAAATTCACTGGTAAAGGTAAATATTGTAATGATAGCGTATAAATCACTTATAATTCTAGAATAAAGTGTAAAGTATAGTATAAAGGTTAAAAGACAAAAGCTGAAAAACTATAGCTACATAAACTTGCTAATAGATACAATATAAAATATGGAAATTGTGACATCAAACACATAAAATATATGGTGGGGTAAAACCTTAAGTTTTTGTATATAAAGGAAGTTAATTATCATTTTAAATTGACTGATAAGTATTATGTAAGTTTTATGGAAACCTAAAAGCAAAAACCTATACAAGATACACAAATGACAAAGAGAAAGGAATAAATCATACCACTATAAAAAATCATCAAATCACAAAGGAAGACAACAAAAGAAGAAAGGAAAAAAGGACCTACAGAATACTCAAGAAATAATAACCAAAATGGCAATAGTCTTTACCTATGAATAAGTACTATAAGTGTAAATGGACTAAATTCTCTAATCAAAAGACATAAAGTGGTTGAATGTAAAAAAAGAAAAAATAAAAGGGCCCACTATATGCTACCTGAAAGATACTTGCTTCAGCTTTAGGACACACATACACTAAAGTAAAGGAGTAGAAAAAAGATACTCCATACAAATAAAAACCAAAAGAAAGCAAAGGAAGCTATACTTATATCAGAAAATTAGACAAGTCAAGAACTGTAATAGAGCTAAAGAAGAGTATTATATAATTGCAAGTTACAAATTTATTGAGAGGAAATAACAATACTAAACATATATGCACCCAAAATTGGAGCACCAAAATATAGTAAGTTAATATTGACAGATCTGGAAGAAGAGACAGAAATACGAAAATAATAGATGACTTCAAAACACCACTTTCAACAACTTATAGATCACTCAGATTGAAAAACTGTAAGAAAATGTTAAATCTGAATCTCACTTCAGACCAAATGGACTTAACATATATACTGAATATTTCATCCTACAGTAGCAAAATACATAGTTCTCAACCACACATAGAACACACTCCAGGACATATCATATGTTAGGCTACAAAGCAAATCTTAGAAAATTTAAAAAGATTAAAATTATGTTAATTAACTTTTCCAACAACAATGGTATAAAGCTAGAAATTCATAGCAGGAGGAAACATGGAAAATCTACAAATATGTCCAAATTGAAAAACATATTCCTGAAAGCTGATGGGTTAAAAAATCAAAAGAAAAATCAAAAATATCTTGAGACAAATGAAAATGGAAACACAGTATACTAAAACTTATGGGATGCAGCAAAACAGATCTAAAGGGGAAGTTTATATCAATAAACTCCTACACTAAGAAAAAAAATAGGAGAGAAAATAATGACATAGATGATAGAGGCTTTCTTCATCCCTCTTGCAACCAAATTAAAGTTGTGACAGAAACACAGACCAAACAGCAAGCAAAGTTCTGGGATCTAGACCAACAGAAGCACTAAAAATAGGGAGAGAAGTAATTAATCAACCTGCAATGACAAAAGTGTGGCTTTACGTGGTAGGTGTCCAGTGGCACAGTCCTGAGAGACGTTCAGCTGCAGGCCAAGTTAAGCCCCAGCCTGTGTCCCTTGGGGCCAGCTGTTAAGATTCAGCAAGCAATCCACATATTCTGTGATTATAGTTGCCTCAAGAAACCACACCAGAAACTGAGGTCAGCTGCCACCAGTGTGAGTCTAGGCGCTGCTCAGCAAGGAGCACCTGACTCATGAAGGACACACCTGGATGTTGCTCGGGTGGGGCCATGAGTTGGGGGAGATGGAGGGGGCAAAAACATGAGGCACCAGGTCCCAAGCAGCCGAGTGGGACAGAGACTGCTGCTGTGGCGGTGGCAGCCAGAAGCTGCAGAGGCCTCTTAAAGAGGCCATGTCCAGGAGCGAACTTTCCCAGTGATGGACCTGCTCACTCTGAGCACCAGAGCTGGGTTGGCTGTGTAGGGAGCATCAGGGACTTACAGGGGGACACTGAGTCCTCAGAGTGAAGGCCTGAGGTAAGGATCTCTCCCAGACAGAAATGTCAGTGGTATACATTGTTTCTCTCTTGAGCCCTTCCTCATCCCAGTTTGCTGACCCAGCACCACCATAATGGAATCATTATCAAACTGGATAACAGAGGTAGTTTCACCTAGAGGATTCCCTGAAACTCCATCTCCCCCAACTCATGGCCCCACCCAAGCAACATCCAGGTGTGTCCTTCATGAGTCAGGTGCTCCTTGCTGAGCAGCGCCTAGACTCACACTGGTGGCAGCTGACCTCAGTTTCTGGTGTGGTTTCTTGAGGCAACTATAATCACAGAATATGTGGATTGCTTGCTGAATCTTAACAGCTGGCCCCAAGGGACACAGGCTGGGGCTTAACTTGGCCTGCAGCTGAACGTCTCTCAGAACTGTGGCACTGGACACCTACCACGTAAAGCCACACTAATAAGACTGGGAAATCTAGGAGCTTTGCTTAGTACACAAAAACAGACACAGAAAGACAATCAAAATGGAAAGGCAAAGAATCAGAAACCATATGAGAGAATAGAAAGAACAGACCCAGGAATAATGAAGTCAAGCAATCTAACAGATGCAGAGTTCAAAACACTGGTAATAAGAATTCTCAATGAACTTCGGGGAAGTGTAGATGAACTCAGTGAGAACTTTAACAAAGAAATAAAAAAACATAAAAATGGAAATTATAAAAGAGAACCAGTCAGAAATGAAGAACATATTATCTGAGATTAAGAATATATTAGATGGAATAGAGTGGATAAAGAAGAGGATTGAACCACCAATATAGAGGATGTGGAAGCCAATGGACACTCAATCAGAATAGCAAGAAAAAAAAAAAGCTAAGACTATAATAATAATATAAGGAGCCTATGGGACACTATTAATTATAAAAATATCCATGTCATAGGGATACCTGAAAGAAAACAAGATGTTGAAGAGCTATTTGAAGAAAAAACATTGGAAAACTTCTCTAACCTGGTAAAGGAAATAGACAAACAACCCCGGGAAACTCAGAGAATCCCAAAAAACAGGAATCCAAAGAGATCCACACCAAGACACATCATAATTTATATGCCAAAGGTTAAATGCAAAGAGAATCTTAAAACCAGCAAGAGAAAGCAGTTAGTTACCTACAAGTGAGCACCCATAAGACTGACAGCTGATTTCTCAAAAGAAACTATGCAGGAGAGAGGACTTGGCACAAAATTTTCAAAGAGATGAAAACCCAGGATCTTACAACCAAGAATACTTTATTCAGCAAAGCTATCATTTAGAATCAAAGGACGGACAAAGAGCTTTCCAGACAAAAATAAGCTAAAGGAATTTATCAACACCAAGCTAGTATTACAGGAAATGTTGGAGGGACTTTTTTAAGAAGAAAAAGTACCAAAAACAAGAATAAAGAATAGTAATAACTACATTCCTATCAACAAGTGCCTCAGATGGAAAAGAATTAAGTACTCCAATCAAAAGATAGAGTGGCTGAATGGATAAGAAAACAAGACCCCTACATATGCTGCCTACAAGAGACTCACTTCAGATTAAATGACACATACAGACTAAAAGGAAGGGATTGGAAAAAGATATTGCCTGGATAGACCTAGAGGGTATTGTACTTAATGAAATGGGTCAGATAGAGAAAGACAAATATTGCATGATTTCACGTACATGTGGAATCTATAGAACAAAATCAACAACAACAACAACAAAAGCGGAAATAAACTCATAGATACAGAGAATATTTTGAGGGCTACTAGATGGGAGGGATGTTGGGGAAATGGCCAAAAAAAGGCATAGGAATAAAGAGATACAAATGGATAGTTGCAGAATAGACATGGAGATATAGAGTGTAGCCTGGAGAAGATGGTTAATAATGTTGTAATAAATATGTAAGGGGGAAGAGGATTACTAGATTTAGTGGGGTGATTGCTGTGTGAGTTATGTGGATCTCTGATCACTATGCTGTACAACTGAAACTGTTCATTATTGTATGCCAATTATAATTGAAAAAAACTCATTGAATTGTATAATGTAAATATAAGCAACTAATTGTCTATTGTGTTTCAATAAAGCTGGGGCAAAAAACTAACATTATACCTCAAGAGATCTAAAACAATATCCCAAGGTTAGTAAAATAAAAATAATATTATTTTAGTAGATGTAGAGAAAGAATTTGACAAAATTCAATATATTTTCATGATAAGATCTCTTATCAAATTATGTATAGTAGGACCATGCCTCATCATAATAAAAGTTATGTATGACAGCCCACAGCGGATATCATATTCAAACGTTTTCCTCTGAGATTAGGAACAAGACAAAGGTGACCACTCTTGCCACTTTTATTCATGACTGGTAGTTATGGCCAAAGCAATTAGGCAATAAAATGAAATAAAAGTCATACAAACCATAAAAGAAAAGGTAAAATTGTCTGTTTGCAGATCATATGATCTGAGAACTATAGAATGCTAAAGACTCTACCAAAAAAACTGCAAAATAGAACTAATAAAGAAATTTAGTAAATTTGCAAGGTATAAAACTACATACATATATTAGTTATGTTTTATATACTAACAATGAAGTATCAAAAAATTGAGAAAACAGTTCTATTTCAACAGGAACATAAAGCTTAAGAATTAATGTAATGAAGGAGGTGAAAGTTCTATATAATGAATACTATAAAATACTGATGAAAGTAATTGAAGAAGAAATAAATAAATGGAAAGATATCCCATGTTCATGGATTGGAAGAATACTGATGAAATGCTCAACATCACTAATCATCAGAAAAATGCAAGTCAAAACCACAATGGGACATCACTTCACACCAGTTAGACTGGACATTATCGAAAAGGCAAGACACAGCAAGTGTTGGTGAGGATGTGTAGAAAAGGAAGCCCTTGTATACTCTTGATAAGAATGTATATTGATATAGTCACTATGGAAAACAGTATGAAATTTTTCAGAAACTTAAAAATTGAACTATCATATGATCTAGCAATTTCATTTCTGGGTATATATACAGGGGAAATAAAATCACAATCTCAGAGGGATACTGCACTTCCATATTTAAAGCAACATTATTCACAGCAGTCAAGACATGAAACAATCTAAGAGTCTGTTGACAGATGAACAGATAAGAAATATGTAATATATAGGGGTGGCTCCATGGTGTAGTGGTTAGCACGTCTACTTTATGTGCAGAAGGTCCTGGGTTCACGCCCCAGGTGGAGCCATGGACCGTACCCCAGGTGTGCCAGGCCCTGGGTGCGCCAGGTCTCCCAAGTGCACTGGGGATGCCAGGTCCTGGAAGCACTAGGCCCTGGGGATTTCAGGCCCTGAGTGCATCAGGCCCTGGGTGCACACCACAAGCGAGTGGGAGGAGACACCCCACCTTCAGAGATTCAGTTCTTAAAGGGAAAATGGCAACATCCATGGGTCAGGGGTGGAAGTGGTGGTGGAGGGGGGATTAAAAAGGGGGAAAAAAGAAAAAGGAAAATGTAATATGTAAAAAATGAATATTAGATAAGAAAAATAAAATGGAATATTATTTAGCTTACAAAAGAAGGAAATCTTGCTATTTGCATTAATATGGATGAACCTGAAGGACATTATGCTAAGTAAAATATACCAGACACAGAAAGGCAAAAATTGCATAATCTCACTTATATGTGTAATCTAAAAAACAAATTAAACTTATAATAACAGAGTATATAAAGTATAGAATAGCAGTTACCAGAACCTGGGAGTTGGAGGTAAATAAAAGATATTAACCAAAAAGTATAAACTTTCAGTTATAAAATCAATAAGTTCTAAAGACCTAATGTGCAATGTGTGATGGCAGTTAATAATAATGTACATATGAAAATCTTAAGAGAGTAAATCTCAAGTATTTACGCTACAAAAAGTAAGATATTAACTATGGTCAGTGATATGTAGTTTGATTTTGGCAATATTTCACACTGTATGCATATATTAAAAATCACATTGTATACCTTAAATATATACAATTTTTTATTTGTCAAAATAAACTAAAAAATAAACAAAAAAGTGAAGGAGAAATACTTTATCAGTCAAACAGATATTGAGGGAATTTTTTGCAGTAGACCTTCTTTGAAAGATATGTTAAAAGAAGTTATTTAAAGATAAGGGAAATAATAAATTGCAGAAATTCAGATCTACATAAAGGAAGAGTATTTAAGGAGAAATAACTGAAGATAAAATAATACATTTTATATTTCTTATTGTTAATTGGTCTAAAGAAAAGTTGGTTCAAAATTGTAGCAGCAATGTAGTAAATTACATAAACGTAAGTTTATTTGTTTATATAAAGTGAAATCAAAGACAGCAATGATACAAGGGACAAGAGGGGAGAATTCAAATTATTTTGTTTTTATAAGGTTCTCATTTTACCTGTGAAATGGTATATTGCTATTTGAAAGTGGAATTGTATTAGTTCTAAATGTATATTACTAATTCTAGGGCAACCACTTTTTTAAAAAAGTAGAGAGTATGGAATTATATAAAGTGCTCAATTAAAACCACAAAAGGCAGGAAAAGAATAAAGGCAAAATATAAACAAAGAATAAGCAAAACAGATAGAAAACTAACAAATATGGCAGATATTAATCCAACTATTTCAATAATCACTTTGAACATCAGTGATCTAAATAGACCAATTAAAAGACAAACAGCATCAGAGTGATTAAAAAATAAGACCCAATTATGTGTTGTCTATAAAAAATCCCCTTCAAATATAAAGACACATATGGAGTAAAAGTAAATGTATGAAGAAAATATACAGTGCTAACATTAATCCAAAAAAAACAGAGGTATTAAGAGTAACTTAATAGTTGGTTAACTTCAAAGCAAGAAAAACTATCAAAGATAAAGAAAGGTATTACATGATAAAAGAGTCAATTCTCTAGGAAGACACAATAATCTTGAACAGGTATGTGCCTAACAACAGAGTGTCAGACTTTGTGATGCAAAAAATGACAAAACTGAAAGAAGTAATAGATGAATCTACTATCTTAGTTGGAGACTTCAACACCCTTCTATCAGAAATGAACAGATTTAGGAGACAGAAAATGATTAAAACCAGAGTTGATCTCAAAAGCACCATCAATCACCTGGATATAATAAACATCTAAGAAATATTTCATCTAAAAAGAGCAGAATATATATTTTTCTCAACCTCATACAGAATATTTACCAAGATAGAACACATTGTGGGCCATAATACATACCTTGCATTTTAAAAAATCAAAATTATATAATATCTGCTTTCAGACCACAATGTAATTAAACTAGAAATCAAAAACAGAAAGATAACTGGAAAATTACTGATTATGTGCAGATTAAACAATCAACTTCTAAAGAACACATGGATCAAAGATGAAATCTCAAAAGAAATTTAAAAGTTTTTGAACTGAATAAAAATGAAAACACAACTTACTAAAATTTGTGGAATGCAGCAAAAGCAATGCTTAGCGGGACATTTATTGCATTGAATGCATATATTAGGAAAAAAACAGACCTTAGTCAATAACAGACAATGGTCTAAGTTTTCACTTTCAGAACAGAAAAAAGAAAAACAAATTAAAGCCTAGGTAAGCAGAAGAAAATAAATGATAATAAGTAGAAAAGAAATAATAAAATTGAAGAGGGGAAATTGAGAAAATCAACAAAATCAGAAACTTATTCTTTGAAAAGAGCTACATAATTAATAATCCTTTAGCCAGGATACCCAAGAAAACAGAAAGAGGACACAAATTGCTAATATCCAAAATGAAAGAGGAGATATCACTATAGTTCTTATGGATGATAAAATGATAATAAAGAAATACTATGAACAACTTTGTGCCAATAAATTTGATAATCTAGATGAAATGTATTAATTTCTTGAAAGACACTGTCTGCCAAAAGTCACACAAGAAAAAATAGACAATTTAAATAGAACTCTATTAAAGAAGCTGAATCCAATCTGAAAAGGCCACATACTATATAATTTTAACTGTAGGACATCCTGAGAAAAGCAGAAAATATAGAGACAATAAAAAGGTAAGTGGTTAGGGGAGAAGGGAAGGTATGAATATGTGTAGCACATATAGAGCAGTGAAAATATGCTGTATGACACCATCATGATGGATACATGTCATTATACATTTTTTTCAAACCCGTAGAATGTACAACACTAGTTATCACTCATAGTGCACTATGGGCTTTGAGTGATTCGGATGTGTCAATGTAGGTTCATTAATTGTAACAAATGTACCACTCTGGTGGAGGATATTGATAATAAGGGAGGCTATGCACATGTGGGGAAAGGGGGACTATAAGAAATCTGTACCATCCTCTCAATTTTGCTATGAACCTTAAACTGTTCTAAAAAAAAAGTCTTAAAAATCTAGAAACATAATACTTGTAATAGCTGTTTTAATTTTCCATCTGCTAATTCCATCACCTCTGACATTTATGGGTTCATTTCTAATGAATGAATGATACCAAACTGTGAGTCACAATTTACCACATCTTTGCATGTCTAATAATTTGTAATGGGAGACTGGACATTGTGTTGTTATGTCACTTTAAAGAATGCTAAAGGGAATTAAATTATTTTGGATTAGGTCAATCTATTTGAAACTTGTTTTAAGCTTTGTTAAGGTGGGTCTAGTGTAGCCTTTACTGTAGTACTATTTTAGCTATTCTGTGAATGTGATCGTTTTTAGATTTCTATTGATTATTCAGTGTCCTTAGTGTGGTTTATCTTGTCTAGCCAGACAAAATTCACGCATCTCCCGACCTTATGTGAACTATGGGAAGGATTTACTTTATAACTCCTCAGAAGTTATTCTTTTTCTCACCTAGTGGAATTTCTACCTAGGCATGTGCAGATTAGTATTGAGCTAAATATTTAAGAAGAGCACCTATGCAAATTGCTGAAGACTTTCCTGAATATATCTCTCCTTTTTGGTACTCTGTCCCATAAATGTCATTTACCTCAGCTTTCCTGACTTTGTTCTCAACTTAATAAGATTATTCTGCTTTGCTTATGTTCCCATCCCTTGGTTATGGTCTAGAAAAATGCCTTCATTATAAAGCTAGGGCATTCTGAGGGATTATCCCGTTGGTTTTTCTTCTTTCTGGGTTCAGTCGTACACTACTTAACAGTTTTCCGGGAGGCTTATTTTTTATGACAGGCAAGTAATTCTGATCCTGGTTACTACTTCATGATCCAAAGCAGAAAAATATACTGAGAATTTATGAAATTAATGTATAAATGAATTAATGACAATCTGTGGTTAATATGTTGAATTTGAAGTGTTCATGGAATACTCACTTGAAAATAATCATCAAACGATTAAATATTCAATAATTCATAACAGTGATATGGACAAATATATATTGAAAATTTATTTTCATGGACCTGAATACTTATGGCAGAGGAGTCAGAAGTCAGAACAATTATAGTCAAGAGATGGATACATTAAATAAATTGTTGAATGTTAACAAGTCATTAGTAGTAAGGAAATAGTGACTACATTTTATGAATTCAATTTTATAAATTTTCCTGGGAGAATATGCATATAATGATGAAGAGATAGCAATTTGAAGGAAAATGACTGCCCTGTTATATATCATTTAAATCAGTAATTACTTATCTTCCCCATCTCTTATTAGAGAATCTTTATGTACATTCTGAAGCTCATTCTGTTTTTATGGATACGTTGCTCAGGAGCTCAACCAAAATGAAAAAGAAACAAATGAATTAATTGAGATAAGCTAAAATTACATTAAGTGACATAGACATTATATATATATATATATATATGTATATATATATGTTTATGTGTGTGTGTGGATTTGAAATGTTTTGTGTAGGTATGATGTATCATTCAGGATGAATATTAAGATATAGGACAAAAATATAATAACCCACAACTAAAACTAAATGGTCTTTTTCTATCTATCGATCTTCTTATCTTTTTTATAGTTAATATAAATTTATAACCTATTAGTGTCAGAAGTTTTCTTAGGAATCAGACATTATAGTTTATTACCCATATGAAAATCAATGTCAGAAGAGGTTAATCAAATGGAAAGGCCATGTATTAAGTTAGTAGCAGCATTAGAACTAGGTAGGGCTCATTCTTTCTGATATCTTGTCTGCATCTCTTCTTTGAGTAAGCATGTGCCAACAACTGGCTAAAGGTCTTTTCATTCTTCCTGAGCACACAATTCCGCTAAATCCCTACCCTCATTTGAAGTTAGGTACATTCATCTGTCTTTCTCCTATCTGCTGGCATCTATGAAGTAAAGGTAAACCTAAAAGCCACATTTTGGAATGGCAGAGCTTCTGTTAGTTTGGACTCTACATAACTGTGAGCATGTTTTCCTCCTACCACCACCATTTGAACTTTATGTAAATGAGAAATTTATTTCTATTGTCTTGTCACTGAGATTTAGGGAATCATCTTTCAAAGCAGTGAGTCCTGCATTAATTAATAAAAGCCTACAACTTTGTGTAAAATAATAACCTGAGACATGTTTTAATAACTAAGAATAGAGGCCACTGGAAAAATGAGTGTAGAGAATGGTACATTCAAAGGTACTTTCTTCCACACGGTTCCTTTGTGCCTTGTCTGAATCTATCTCAATCATAAAGAAGGAAGACTGGTTCAAGCAGGGATGGTTTCTTTACAACCAAGGGTAGAACTTATAATCTTTATTTAATACACAGAAGATGCTAAAACTGGAATAGAGAGTTAAGTCAAATTTAAATAGGAAAGCACAGTTTTGTATTTGAAGGAAGAAGCCCCAGGAACAACAGAAAAACAAAATGAAAATATGTGAAGACATGAGTGAACTAAAAGTTTCTTGGCAAAAAAAAAAAAAGAAGAAAAGAAAGAAAGGAGGAGGGGAGGGAGGAGGGAGGGAGAATATGAAGAAGAAGAAGAAGAAGAAGAAGAAGAAAAGAAGAAGAAGAAGAAAGAAAGAAGAAGAAGAAAGAAAAAGAAAAGGAAAGAAAGAAAAGAAGAAGAAGAAGAAGAAGAAAGAAGAAGAAAGAAGAAGAAGAAGAGAAGAAGAAGAGATAGAAAGAAGAAGAAGAAGAAGAAGAAGAAGAAGAAGAAGAAAGAAGAAGAAGACAGCATTGGGCTCTTATTTTTGTCTTTATGAAAGCTATGGGACATGGTACCCAGGTAGGTTTTGTTTTCTTTACTCTATTTTAAAAAGAAGATACCTTGATGGTCACAGTCATAACAGTATCTCCCTTCTTTTGAAAATAACCTCTGAGATCAAGTATTCATCATTCTTTCCTATAAGAAAATTGTTCATCCATTCTTATTAGCAACCAGTCGCAGTCACTCAACATTATCCAAGGAAGCCACTTAAGACAAACTGCAGAACTGGGTGGTGTGGATTGGGCCAGCACATCAATTTTTTCTTGTATTGGAATTTACTCACCTAATTTCATTGTCTCTCTTAACATAGTCATCTATCTAGGTTCATTGACTGGTCTGGATTTACACAGGTTATTTGAAAGATAAAGGTCAGATACATACCATACTGCTAAAACCACATCTATTAACCGTGGCTCCCTCATCCCCTACCCCCACCTGCCTCACTGACTTTAGGTATCATCAGCGTCATCTGGAGCAAGAGAGCTGTAAATTAAATGTGGCAGAACATGAAATGGGAGACAAGAATAAAGCCACAGATTAGTGATAGATGATGCCAAGTTCAACCTTATTAGCCTTTGAAAAACCACACTGCTCTGCCAAAACAGTATCTGAACCTTGTTATATACAGAGCTCCTAGACAGTCCAATTGCTGCTGGTTTTAATCAGAGGATGACAAAGAGGCAATTAGCTATGGCTTAGAGAGAAGATGAAGTCCTTCCTCAAGGGGATTTGCTCCTGCCTGAGATTTCAGCCTACAAAGTTTGAAAATACTTTCTTCATTCTCTGCCTTGGAGCCTTGCTAATTTTAGACCACCAGCCTTCAGACTGATTTTTTTTTCAGATTCACATGTTTGCATTCATAAAACAAGGCATCTTGAAGAAAGAAAATATTAAAAGTAGCTTCTACGCAAAGAAGTGACCACACTTTGAGAAGCACTGGCTGAGATGACCAAGAACAATTGACTTGGGAATAAAAACAGGAATTATTCAGGAAACGAATTTCTAGATATGAGAACATTTCTAGGTATGAGAATCAAAAATGTCTCCAGACATTGCTGAAAGTCCCCAGACATTGCCGAAAGTCCCCAGGGAGTCACGGATGCACATTGCCCCCAGTTGCAAACCACTGACTTCATCCAATTACTTATGAGAAGAATGGGGCCTCATCATCCATTTAGACAACTGGTTCTCAAACTCTAGCATGTATCAGAATCACCCAAATTGCTTGTTAAAAGATGGATTATGGGCTCAGCCCAAGTTTCTGGTTCTCGGGTGATGCTACCATAGCAGATTTATGTATAGCAGGTTTGAGAAACACTGGTTTCCAGGGCTGAAACCAATCCATTTTTATTCCCTAGAGCTGGAGATAGGATTTTCCTCCTCAAAAGCATGTGGATTCAAGGTGGAAGACAGCTCCCCATACATAATCTGTGGCCTGTTTGAAAATAAAAAGTGGGGAGTATTATTAGAAAAGCAATCAATGAATTCTTCCACTGTTCACAGTCAGGCTGATCTGGCCAATGGACCTTAATGATCAGTGGTAGACTGGAGCAGGAAGCTATCAGAGGAAGAGCATAATTTTGATTGTGAGGTAGAGCACTGCCAGGAAACCTGGCTGCAGAGAATTGTGAGGGTAGGATTACTCTCCCTCACAGAGTTTAGGGATAAGACCTTTATTGCCCCTTCTCTCTGCCTCTGACCTGTGCCCCAGTGCTGCATGTCAACATCCTCAAATCTGAGAATTTTTACCACTATTTTGCAGCCACAAGAAAGAAAGAAGTCGGGGACAAGGATCTTGTCAGCCTGCTCAGGATGACGACAAGTTCATCATTCCACACAGGTATGTGGACCAGAGGATGCAGAAGAAAGGAGGGCAAAGAAAGAAGATCCAGAGCACAGCTACCTTTTAATATGCAGTCAGCCTTGCCAATTATAAAATGTTATCCAATACAAGTTCTGGAACTTCAACCAGATTATGCTTCCTACATCTCCTTCTGTGTATGAGAGGGGAGCAGGTGGATCATAATGATGGTTAGGAAAAAAGTACACAGAATGGATTTAGCACAAAGAGGAGAAAAGCAATTTCCTCCCATAGAACCAAGCCTTCTTTCCTGTTATAGAAAAGCTCTGCCTCTAGGATCACCTTACCAAGCCAGACCTCACTTTCCTTTATGGCCCAAGTTCTACCTGCTTTATAAAAGTCCTCCCACCCAATTTCATCCCAGTATCATCTTACTGCTTCCTAACTCTGCTGCATATTTAATTCTGTGCTGTCTTTCACTGTGCCATCATTTTTTTTAATGTAGGAAGTCTGTTTTCTCCAACAAAACTGCAAAACTATAAGTTCCTCCAAGAATACAATAGGGCTTTTTTTTTTCCATTTGTTTCTCTCATACCAGGTCAATGAACTATCTTTGAATAGCCACATCCATCCCTGTAGTGGAAAAGAGGTATCCTATTAAACACATGGAGAGCAAGGACAAAGTTATGGAGCAACTATGCCTTGAATCCTTCATTCCTTCACCTACCTTTATGACCCTGTGCAATTTAATCTGCTGCTCGGCATTCTAATAAGTCTTTTGCTGAGAAAAGGAAAATGATAATTTTCAGAATCAGATACAATGTATGCAGAAGGCCTGGTACCAAACCTGTCAAAAGTAGGACAAAATAAATGTAACAATTCTTATTACTAAAAAGTCAACATATGCACAGACCCTTTGTTTACAAGCTGGCTGTTTATGACACAGGCCAATGTTCACTTCATCTCTGATCCTAACTCGTGGTTCTCCCAGACATCCACCTCACAGCTCGTTATTTCCCTTATAAATTTACCTGATCTGTCATATATTCCTGTCTTTTTCTTCGCTGTTTCTAATGTGGATTTCTTCTTTATTCTGGAAATGGATCCCCATGTGGGACTTCTGTGATAGTATGTCTATCCTAACTTAGTTAAGGAACTTGAATTGCAGGCAGCAAGGTAGAAGTATGTGAGCTGAGGCATTAGGCTTCCATTTTGGAACGTCAGTTCCCTCTTAAATACATAGCTCTTTGTAACTTCTCCATCTCCCATTATTCGCCTATTCTCTACTGAAAACCTTTGCTAGAATGCCTTTGGACTTAGCAGGTAGGCTACATATTTGTCCCATGCTAATTTTTATCATTATGCTTGGGCTTTTGTTGGTAGGTTCTTAATTAGGTCTTGTACCACATGTGGCAGATTATTCCATGTGGTTTCACAGGAAGTGGAAAGTCTGCTGCATAGCTAGAACATGAAGCTGGCAAGCCTGCTCCTGTTCCGTGACCAGAAATAAAGGAATGTCTACTCTGTATAATATTTCCAATCTTTCTAAATCTCTCAGGCATTCAATTTATCCAATTGATACTTCTCTATCTGAAATATTCAGAACTCTGAGAAACTAGAATTTAACTTAAACATAATACTCTGAAGATTTTAAAAGGATCCCAATGTTTCCATACATTTTAGCTCATGGATTTTGTTTAATAGGAAAGCTTTGCAGGCCTTCACTGATACAACCCATTCACTCTTTCTTACATACTTTTCTAATAACTTTGAGTATCTGGCATCCCAGTTCATGCCGTTAGAAATAGCAAATTAAAGGAGATCTTCTTAGAAGTTTGCCCTCTATAAAGAAAAGATGGCTGACAAGAAAGTAAGAAGACAGAAAAACTGAAAGTAAGAAGACAGAAAGAAGACAAAGTAAGACAGAAGCTTTTCCAGCCCCTCTTTCATTCTTTTCAACTCTTGTTATTGTTCTCTTTGATGACTACAACTGTGAAAGAAATCATGTTTCTCTTGCCTTAATGATTCTGTTGCACTACTTTTGCCTTCAAGACACTTTTAAAATGTACCTGGAATTTTTTTTTTATCTCAGGTATGAAGAGGCTGACAGACTGGGAAATGACTGCCATTGAATGACAGTTTCTTACTCACAGTTTCTAAAAGAAGGGGAGCACACCATGCAGGGCAACACAGAGAAGCACCAGGGTTGGTCAGGAGACAGAAGAAACAGGGAAACATGAGCAGGAAGCTTTGTTGTGGCTTTCATAGGAAGAAACCTGTAAGGCAGAGTTAGAAGTTGAGCAGGTTTAAAATTGGATCTTTTGAATAATTTCAGCAGGCTCTGGGCTATGGGGGTGGCCCTTAGTTGTCCCATAGCTGGCTCTGGAGTGATTTAGGGAAGGGGTATAGTGTCCGAAACTGCAGGAGCCTGACAAATGACGGCAGGTGGAGGTACGATTTGGAGATTGGTTGATTACATATCAAAGGCATGTTCACAGGCAAGTAGTTTACTCTCTCTAGAAATGAGCTAACCCTGGGAGGAGCAATATTTCCAGGGTCAGCCAGGCCCCTGGATGTCAAAGCATCATAAAATGCAGATTTTTTTAAAAAAATGTGATTAATACAGACACAATTGCTTTGTTAAGATCAGAAGCTATTCACACTGCCTCTGCATGTCTTTCCCGGCCTCATCTCTAGCCACTCTCCAGCATATCCTGGGTTCCAGCCACACAGCTTTCTTCCACCTGCTGCAAGCCATCCATGCCCTCCCTACTCCTGTAGCTTTTCACATATTAGTCCATGTGTTGTTTTCAGAAATCTTTTCTTCACATTCTTTACCTAGCAGACTCATCTGGAGCTTTTATCAAACCTAATCAAATTCCCTGAGTTCCGTTGGTACATGTACATGTTCTTTCCTTCATTATTCATTCAATTCACTCTGTATCTCAACTGTACTTAGTACTTAATAAGTTGTACATCATTTATCTGTTAACATGTGCACCTCGGTCACCAAAATGGGAGTCCTATAAGTAGAGACTGCCATATTTGTCTGCATCGTCTCATTGACTAGCTTATAGACTAGACATCACAGAAACACACCTGATATTAGTTGAATGCATGGCAGACTTGAGCTCTTTCAGTTAGAGACAAGCAGCCACACGAACTTCAATAGCTTACAGGAGTTGCATCATATTGAGGAAAAGCCGCTTGGCTTTACAGTAGGACTAGACTTGGAGACAAGTCATTTGATAAAAACAAGATTTATTAATAAAGCCAAAAATCACCATTAATCTCAGAAGTTTGATTGGTTTGGATTTGAGCAAGCTTATTTTTTAGAATGAAGACATAGTTCCTAACTCCCCTCTCCTCCATCCCATAGTTCAACCAAAATGTATATGCCTAGCTTAAAGAAGAAAAGCAGAGAAGTGTACTTTAAGTATATTTTGAATCTGTTGGAACCAACACTCTGCTTTATTCCAATTGTGAAATGAGAGAAGTTTAGCTTTTTGTTGGAAGAAAAATTCTGGAATCACTCAGAGGAGGGAGAGAGATTTCAGATGGCAGCAGGCTCTTTCCATCACCATTGAAATTATACCATGTGGAGAGAGTCTGATTTTGCCTTTGAATTATTGAGGATGAAGTAATCAGCTGTTAGTTTAATCCTCCTTAGCTTCTCCTCGTCTGTTGATGGAGTGTGAGTGACACATGAGATTGTCAGGAAGGCATTAACCATTTTTGTGTTTGCTCAAACGGGGGTCCATTTTTCAGCTCAGTTTGTAAGAGACTCTCCCCAAGGCTGTTTACAAACTTCTCTTCACATAAGGAGCAAATGCTAATTGCAGGAACAGAGTACTCATTTCTGTAGAAGAAAAGTGTCAAGGAAGTTAATACACACACACTTAAACATGTGTGTATGTATGCATGAATGTATATATTATGTACATATTATATGTATGTTTACATACATATCATACATATGAGAGAAAGAGATAAATACAGAGAAGGAGGTTATAAGAACATATCTTTGTTGAGTTCTAAATCTATTTAAATTAATTTTAAACATTTTCAAACAAATCATCCTCTATAACCTAAAAAAAATATGATCTGAGGTATTTGAAATAGAGTATAAAAGACATTTTGAAACATTCAAGGTGATGTAGTCTGTAGAGCTTGTCTTTCTTGATAAGATTTTCGTAGATCAAAGGACAAGCATGTCACAATGAAGAACAGTCTATTGGCAGAATGACCTTGACTAGAAAAAAAGACCTCACCTTTACATCTTGGAACTTACTCTGGGAATTGTGGCATTTGACACTTTCCCCAACTGGTGAGAATTCAATTTGGTCTGACACTACGCTTAGGTCAAGAGAAAATGGCCAACTGTTTTATGGTTACTCTTCTCTAAAGTATTTCTAAGCACAACTGACTTGTGAGAACAAAAGAAAATAAGTTCTGGAATAGATTTGATTTATTAAGCATAAGATTATTTCTGACATTCATAGTGTTACTTAGAGAGTCCAGAGATGAAATATATGTGCTCATTACTTTGCATGATGTTTACATAAGAGAAGGAGATGTGACCTTGGGTGAGTACGACAAACTGGAAGTTGGTCTCCAGTTCCTCTCTTCTTTGGGGGGTTCTTGTTAGCATTATCCCCTTTCATCGTGAATTCTTTACAGGAGTCAAGACCCTCATTTTCTTTCTTTAAACACCATATCAAAACATTTTTACTTTTATTTTAAAAGAATTTAGAACTTAAAGAAAATATGCAAAAATAAAAGCAGTATGAAAAATATCCATGTACCATTTACCCAGATTGACCTATTGTTAACATTTTACTTATTTGCTTTATCATCTGCTTATCTATCCACCTATCTACCTACCTACCTAATTTGAGGATACGCTAAATACATCAACCTTTTTCATCTAAATTATTCAGTGTGCATTTCCTAATAATAGGGATATGCTCTTCTTATACAACCACATTACAATTATCCACTTCAGTAAATTTAACATTGATACTGTACTTTTATCTAACCTGTTATTCTGATCTAATTTTATCAGTGGGCTCATTAATGTACTTTATAACATTGTTCACCTCCAGTTTAGGATCCAATAGAGTCAGGTACTCCATTTAGTTGTCATATTTCTTTGCTCTCCTTTAATCTAGAACATTTCTATAGCCTTACTTTAATTTCTATGGCAGTGTTATTTTTGAAAAATACAATCTTCTTTTTTATTAAATACAATGTTGCTCATTCTGTATTTGTCTGATATTTCTTCACCATTAGATTGAGGTTATGGTTTCTTGTAATACTGCGTAGTTGACATGTTTCTCTCAGGGTACTGCATTTGTATGGCCAGCTGTCCTCCAGAAGTGAAGTTAATTTTGATCACTCAGTCAAGGAGTTTCTCATTTTGTCCACCATATAATCACTGACTCCCCTTACACTAATAAACAGATTCTAGGGAGACGTTTTAAGACCATGCAAATATCCTTCTCTTGATCAAAATTTCTCTACATTTGGCATCTATTGATGATTCTTGCCTGATGCAATCTTTACCATTTGGTTGCAAAATTATTTTTTCCAACTCTAGCACTACCTTCACATTAAACAGATGGCCTTTAGCATTCTATTGTAATTCCTCTCTTCAATTTATCTATATCGGTCATCTATATTGACTTATAAATTCCCATTTTAAATGGTTTATAATTTATTACTGCATTTTATTTGAATCTCAGATTGTTCCATATTTTACTTGTGGAAAGTTTTTTTATGTATTTATAACACACTTCCATCATTTAAATTTTTTTTTTCTTATTTTCTAGCATGCAAGAGGAGCCTCCAGCTCCTCTTGAAATCAGTCATTTCTCTGTTTGGCCCAGGTGCATTTTTTGGGGAATAGAATTAGAGACCAAGAATGGAGAAGTGTTATCTATGCTCATTGTTACTAGGATGGCTTTGCTTCTTGGCTCCTTCAGCAGAGATAGGAAACAGCCACATATTGTTCACATAAACATGCACATGCATACAGATGTTCACATAATCACATACATGCAAATCTATATACATATTATAGACACCTTGAGTTCACATCAACATCTTCAATTATAATTCACCTCTTATTTCATATTTGTATGTTGCTTCTGTAGAAAGAAACTTGGCTCACGACAACTTCAACACATTTACTTATTTGCTCAATTCTATATTACATCTAAAATTGCTCCAGAATTATACCTCTAAACTAAAATAAACAAATCTACTTGAAAGTTCAGAATATTGTGTTGTGTACCATACCAATGCACACACATCTCCTACCATGCCCAGATTAAGGGTATAGAGTCAAATATTGTGACCATTAGTTTCCAGGATTAGTTCTTTTCCCATTTTCTTTCTTTTCCCCTCAGTGTGTTTAGGGAATTCATTTGGAATATAATTAAATTCACTCGTTTCAATTTTCTTTTAGTTTTATAGTCTTCTTTCCATTCTTATTGGTTTGATTTTGTTTTTTGAATATGTAAACCATTGAAAGACTTTAAAAAGTCAAAATATGACAAAAGTAATACTAGAAAACTGTTTCTCTTTCCTGTATCCTTTTAGCCCAGGCTTCTTCTTGCCATCTTCTTCTAGGTAACAAACTTTTTTAAAATTTATTCTCCCTATATGTCTTCTAAATAAATCTTTTTATCTAAGTCTTCCTTCATCCTAAGTGGTAGAAATGAAGAAGAACACTTACCTTCTTTGGATGCCTGGCACCATTAATCATCAGAGCACCCCCAAAAGGAAGGTACCATTTTATCCAGAGATAGTAGAATCTTCACCTGGAAAAATGTTATTCATCTTGGATCAGAAAAGAAGAAAAGATTTGGTACATTTTCAACATTTGAGGCTAGGAGGTCAGGAGATAGGAATGGATCAGGGATCTGGGTGTCTCTGTGACTAGAAACCCTCCAGACTCAGCCATTCTGAGACTGTGGCCAAACTTTAGGAAAATGGTTTTTCAGCAGACTAAACATTAGAAAAGGTGGGCCACTACAGAGCTGTAACTTTAGTGGTCAAGATCTGGACCACCACGAGGTGAATCCACTAACATTGCAGAAGAGAGATTTCTCCTTCAGACCCAAGCTCCAACAGCAATTGTAAACTCCCCAAGTCCCACCTGTAAGGGGTGGAGATGGCACCTGGTTTCTCATAATAGGCTGGGTGGGAAACCTTAAGTCAGTTGAGTATGCCAAATAATATGATCATATTTTGTATCTAAGCCAGTGGAGGTTATGCTAATTGTATAGATGAGAAAACAGGTTCAGGAATACTAAGCAGATGATGATCATCACACATTTAGTAAATGGCAGGACTCGATTTAGAACCTTGAACTTCTTAAATACAAAGTCCATGCTCCAAGAACAATACAGAGAAAGTCAGGGACCTCAGGTCCCTAAATGCATATCCTCAGGCAACTTAAATCTCCTCTCCACTTCTCACTCTCTCCACCTGTTCAGTAAGGGGGTGGATAGAGTTCTGAAATGGAAATTTGACCTCTAAGAGTGTATGTTGAGGGAAGGTCACTTTCTACTGACACAGGCCATAAGCACAAATAATGAATCAGGTAAAGAAAAGTTCAAGGAAGATGTGAGAAAGGCATGGGTTGGTTGGGGTGGGGATATTGGGGTTTCTTAGTCCTTAATGTCATGATAGGTAAAGGTAGAGAGAAATTGAGATTACTGGCAGAGCGCTAAGAGAGGATCCATGGACAAGCATTGGTTCCCAGGTTGAAACAAGCACAGCAGGATGAGAACAAGAGATGACTGTTGAAAACCTCTTGGGATCTCACTCTGGCTAGGAGCTTTTAATATATGTTTTCCATTTAATTCTTATTGGAAGTTTATAAGTAGATAATAATTCCCATATGTATTACATATGGGCAAAATGAACCTCAAAGAGGTAAAGGCCTTGCCCATGGTATGCAGCTAGTTAGTGAGAGAGAAGGAATGCCATAGCAGCCAACCTACTAGACTCAAAAGATCATCCTCCCTGCTCTGTGCCCTAGCCCCAAGAAGAAAGAGGCAGTGAGTCAGCAGCTGGGAAGAACCCACACGGAGCATGCCCATTCTCTAGACTATGTGAAAGGGGGCCCTGGCTCCTCCTTTAAAGTTTGTCTTCCTTTCTCTCCTAGTTTTGTGGGGAGTAAAATATGACATTAGGTAATTAATTTTTCAAATCTACAAGGCCAGTGTAGAAGTCTGTGCATTAAATAATTCTCATTTTCATAACACTGCAGCCCAAAGGGCTTTACATTTCTGAAGCAATGATGCATAGATTTTATTAACCTAAGTCTCAGGATACAAACGCCTCTTGCCTCTGCTTTGCGATGAAGTTAGGCATATGAAACAGAAATATAATTGGACGTGTTTATCTCCTGATTTTTTTTATCTGAATCTACTCAACAGGGCTGTCAGAGACTATTCCCTAAGACAGGTCTACTGTATAAATAAAGATAAAAGGAAAACGGGCATGTATTGTGTAATTTCCACCTCATTCCGAAAAGACTTGAAGTGGCTTCTACAATAGATGCAGCAGAATATGAAACAAATAGATAAAGAAAACAAGGAGAGCAAGGACCCAGTACAGTGTAGTAAATTAGGACTAGGAGGACAGCAAATAAAAGGCTGACAGTGTCTAAGCAGAGAAAGGTCGGACAATGGTTTGATGCAGTTTAAAGAACAAGAGGACAGGTGAGAGTCACATTAAATAGAGAGACACACTGAACAGAGTTAGAACTAAACAATTGATGAAGAGGATTAACTTCTGGGCAGTTTTGTTTGGCGAATGAGTGGTTACAGCAGACTGAGGGTTTTGTCATTGAAACGGTGAGACAGTCCTGAGTGAGGTGTGTCCTAAGAGCAGAAAAGCAGATGTCAACTGCAGATCAGGATCTCAGGGAAGAGGGCTGTGGGATCAGCCCTTTGAACTTTCACAGAGGTCAAAGCCAAGCATAGAGTTGTTGCCTTAGCAATTTCTCATTAAGGTGGGCACCACAGGCAGAGGCCAGGACTAAAGAATTCAGAGATCAACCAGGGGCCTCATTAGGAGGTTTGAAAGTTAAGCAAGAAGACCGCTGGGGCAGGGTGTGGAGGGGAGGCCGTCACAAATGGTGGACCATCTTGTCACTCATTTCAGCCACAAGAGCTCAGTGAATATTGGTGTGCTATTGTCCCAGTCAAGGCCTTTTCTACATATTCATAGGCTTGCAGTGACATATGCTGGCATAGCCACTGAAGAGTTAAGGAGCAAGGCAATCCTGATGCTAATATGAAACCAGCTGAGTAGTTTGGGATGTATATAGTAAGTGGGGGCAAAATATAGCAAATTTAGAGAATACCTAGTATATGCCTGAAGATGCACTAGGTTCTGAGGATATAGAGATCGGTAAGATCAGGCCCCTTCACTATGTTAAGAAGGTAAAATTTATACACAGGTAACTGTTTCCACAGCTGTTATAGCAGCTGTTTTGAGTACACACAGGAGGGAACTGTTACTTCAGCCTTGGGGATTCAGGAAAAGCATTGGAATAAAAGTGACAGTTGGTCTGGATCTTGAAAAATAACAAAAAAATTTCTCTAGGAGCAGAGGGGAAAGTGAGGAAAGACATTTTAGACAGAAGAAACTGTGTTCTAGGCAAAGATTCCTGGTGTTCACTGGACTTACCCATGGCAGGAAAATCCAACTAGATATTTATATGCTAAAATTATTGACCAGAATTAAAATAGAAACTTGAGTTATTCAAAATAATTCTACTAAATAGAGTTCCTGTTATTTAAGTAGGCTTTTCACAGTGTGTTTTTCATAGTTATTTATAATTACTAAAAACGATGTGGAGGCTTGTCATTGCCAATAACTGTGAGGAAATTTCAGATTAAATATACTGAAGATCTTTTCTGCAGGACATTTAAAAGCTTTTAATATATCGATGTGCATTTTTAATTTCAATGAGGATGTGTAGCATGAAGCGTTTCTTATGTTTATTAGAAGATGAAATAGTTTATTTTTTTTTAACTCATGCACAAATGGGACACTCTAAGAAACTATGGCTAAAATATTTTTGGTAATCTAAGAATTTAGGCCCACGTCTCCATTCGTTTTACTTTGTGAAATCTTTGTCATAAGAGTTTTCCTTATGTGTGATAATTGTTTTCATCCCTGTCTCCCCACAGATCTGTGCTGTCCAGTATGGTGAGCACATGAAGCGTGGCTAGTTTGAATTGAGATGTGTTGTGAGTGACTAGAAAGTTATTACAAATTATATATGCACCTTGCATTACATTTCCACTAGACAGCACTATTTGAATGTAGAGATCATATTAATCTATATATTCTTGATGATTTACAAATTTCCTTTCATATAATAAGCATTTAACAAATATTTATTAAATGGAATTAGTAACTAAACAAGTGAAACTGAATACCTAAAATACCTGCCGCACTTAATAACTGGTGCAAAATACTTGTTCCCTTTCTTTCACTTAATCTTAAAAGCTGTTTCTACTTAGACATAACTGACTACTTTATTGATATAAATACCTCATTTGCATGTATTAATTTATCCCCTAAATTGTAACATACCCTAGAAGATAGCCCTCCAAGCAATAACATTCTCTTTTAAAACAATCCAGAATTCTAGGCTATGAAACCATTTACTACAGTTGGGAAACCCACATATGAGCATCCAACTCATATGGCTATATGACTCCTTTCACCTCTGACATTCCTCTTGCTCCATCTCTTTTTTTCCTCTTGCCCCCAAGGAAACTTCTTTCTGGAAAAAGAAAAAATAAAATAACTCCCTGATCTACAAAGCCTTGTCTTGTACTCAGAGTTCTAGGTTTTCTGAAGCATTAAGTTCTCTCAAGCAAGGCTAAAATTGTTGTAATACCCGCCCTCCCAGGCATGCTCTAATCTCCTGCTCTACCAACTCTTTCAAGGTCCTGTATCTCTCTCTTCTTTCTATCTTGACACTGATTTTCTGGGTACCTTAACAAGGCTCAGCGATCTTTGAAATGGATATAATTGTGTATGCCATGACTATCCAAGCACTTGGAAAGTTAAGTGAATTGATGAAAGTAAGGTGCCAAGTGTGAATAAGGTATAAAGTGCCACTCTTATTACATTAGAATGAAATGAAGCAAAACATCTTGATACATTTTTCTTGAATTTACCAGGCTTTCTACTCCTTTAAAGAAATTTAAACCTATCTCCATGTGCCTAGAGTTGAACCATCTAGACTGCTTTGTATTTTTATGCGTCAGACTGACATTTTTACTCAGCAATCAGATTCCTTCTTTCCTTCTCGACATCTGATTAAGAGAAGGCTATAGAATAGTAATCCTATAGTAATGAATGAACTTTCTTCTCATACTGTCCAAAATATCTCACCGTCTTCATCCTTATGTAATTATCATGATCTAACACATATAATTGCATTTATCTTTAACTGGCTATAAATATTAGTATTAGAAATTTAATATACTATTTCCCCCAGGAGATTCATTGGCTATGTAGATCTTAGTGAGATATACTAAGCTCGAAGTCATTTAGAACAGTGATTAAATGCTGGACTGTTAGATAAACTAAGGTTTGCGTTGTAAATTGAGAAACTGGGCACATTTCATCCCATGCCATCAAGAGGTAGCATCTGTTTTTCTCTAGTTTGAATCAGAGCCACATGACATGCTTTGGCAATGGACTATTAACCATTGCAATATAAGCAGAGGTGTGAAAAATCATTGGTGACGGTATTTATCCTCTTGCTAATTTGGGAATGCTTCAGCTACCAGCAAGTGAAGAAGCCTAGGGAAAATGACAGATATGTTGCCACATCACCCTCATTGTTTCAGCCAACTGTCAGACATGTAAAAGCATCCCAGACCATGCAACGACTGACCAGCCCACCTTTGTACCACAGACACATAAGAAAACCAGAAAACTGACCAGGTTACCAACAGAATATTTAAGCAACTAAATGGTTATTTAAGCTATTATATTTTGGGCTGGCTTAAAGAAGCACTTACCCAGTTAAAAACAAACCCTCAAACACATGGCATTGATTTTGTAACTGGACAGTAGATGGAGACTAGAACAGCAGTGGGAAAACCATTCTCAAGGGTGGCAGACTCTTAGCAGAGAGTAGTAAACTGATGACATATTTTGTGTAATAAAGTGTTTTGCAAAGCTGTTGCCTGGAGTAAATTGAGTAATAGAGCATGTACCTTGTAACTTTTGCAATCTGGCTAAAGAGATATCCAGACAAAATGTTAGAATTTTAGTTGCGTACAGCAATGTGTAAAAAAGTGTTATAACAGAGATAAGCTAAAGAAAGAAATGTTTAGACTGCACACAGAAGTTAGAAGATATACAGAGGAACCCACACTTGTTGGACTGAAAAATAATACTGTTCTCATTCCTACTCCCCAGGTGTTAAAACTTCTCAAAGTGAATCAAGGCCTTGGGCCAAGATCAAAGCAAAGTGTGGCTCTAGGTTCCTTTGTTAAGACTTTGGACAGGTTTGCCTTGATGCCTAGTAGATCTTTTCAGCTAAGCAAAAAGGCTTCTAAGAATCACAAGGGTATGTTTTTCTAAAAACCTAATCCCAAAATAACTATTTATAAAACTACAAGAGTGAAGTATGTCTCAAACAATTATGGATGTAACTTTCTCCAAATGAATTGGTATATAATCTGATGAATAGAAAGTCTACACAATTTTTAAGCAGCCCTAACAGCAAAAGATCACCAGCTTTTTCAGAAGGGACTGAGATTGCTCAAAAAGCCAAAAGACTGTTACCCTCTAATAACAATCTATAGGGTGAGAAAGTTACTCAGTTGTGACATGGATATTTTTTTTAAGTAAAGGAAGGACATCTGAGAAGGCAAAGCTAAGAGCCCTAAGTAAAAATCTATTCAAGGAAACAGAACCAGGCTATAGTGCAGATCATAAACTCCTCAGCTAGTATACATAACTATTAGTTAAATGCACTGTTGTTTTTTAAGCCACTATATTTCTGAGGTGGTTTGTCATATAGTAGAATCTAACTGTTGGAGTTTTGAATTCCATCCCCTCAATATCCTGAGATAACCTCCACTGTGTAACTTTAGACAAAAATTAAAAAGCTCTTCCTGATTTCTAATTTTCACAAGTGTAAAATAAGACTAACATACAAACTTTATAAATTTGTTGTATGCTAATGAGATAGTACATGCCATGGGCTCTGCTAAAAAATTTGGTTTCTATAAATTTTGCAATTATCAAGCATGTGGTTGTAAACTTAATTCCTGTTACCTTTTCTAACATGAAAAAAAAAGTGTGTGTGTGTGTGTATATATATATATATATATATATATATATATATATATAGAGAGAGAGAGAGAGAGAGAGAGAGAGAGAGAGAGAGAGAGGTCTGTAAATGTATATCCTTTCTAAATTTCATATATAGTCTCCTAATCTGAATGAATAATTGCATGCTTATATTAAGAATTCTGTATGTCTTTATAAACTATAATTCCTATGTTCTCAGAATAGTCTTTCTTGGCTGGAGGTCTCAAGATTCTTTTCTCTTCCTTGTGAACCCACCCCCTTCTCCAAAATCCTACCCTTCTCTGGAATTGTCTCAATCTCCTTTTCCCATTTGTCTTTGGCAGATTCAAATCACTTCCCTTGCAAACATTCCTCTTGCAAATAACTAATAATTACCATCACCAGTATTGTCAACAACTTTATCAAGAAGAAGCCTTCAAATGCATATATATATATATATATACACACACACACACACACACACACCCAAGAGAAGCCACAGTTGGACCACTGTGGAGGAAGGAGGCAAGAAAGAGTAGAAGGAGCCCTCCTAAGGGCCACCTGAAAAACAGACAGGAGATTGATGCATTGATGGTAAACAAATAATGTAGTGACCACAGATACCATGTGGGAAAGGGTGGACATCTGTGAACTGCAGTTACCTACGAGCGTTTCCTGGAGAAGAGAAATTAGTAAAAGTAACCCCCTAAAGATATGTATTATGGAAATGGTCATTCATCTCATTTAATGAATTATTTAATGAATAGCTGCTATGATCTAGGTGCTATACCACATAATGAGGGAATAATAAATAAGAATAAAATTAAAATAATGGCTTGTCTTTGTGTTACATTCTATAATTCATAATCCAGTCAGGAATGAAAATGTGACCATCAGGGAGGAAAGAAAAGGGATGATTGGACTGGAATTGATTAAACACCTCTGCATTCCTAGTACTGTGCTGGCACTTTACATCTGTGATTTCACAGAAATAACTCTCTGAGGTCAGTTTAATTATTATCCCCAATTTGGGGTCAAGAAAAATTAAGCCAAGAGAGATATTAGGTGACCTGACCAAATCACAGAGCTTGTGCTGATAGAGCTGTAAACTAAAGGAAGATTTGAGTTTCTCCAAAACTGCAATTCAGGAAGAAGAGTCAGATGGAGTCAGGTTTGGTTTGAACAGAGCCCTAAGGGAAGAGGAAAGAGAGGGAGGGAGGAGGAGGAGGAAAGGAAAGAGAGAGAGAGAGAGAGAGAGAGAGAGAGAGAGAGAGAGAGCGAGAGAGAGAGAGAGAGAAAGAGAAAGAGAAAGTCAGGAAGAAGAAATTGAGACCATTTCTTGCAGAAGCCAAGTGTACAAAATATATTCACCACTCACCAAAGAATATCTCCTTCCCAGGAGAGGGCTGTCAGTACACTAGTTAGTACCTGGAGCACTTTTTCCAGTCCAAAGATATTCTTTCTTATAATCACCAATTAGCACCTGTCATAGTCATTTTCCTAGGATGGTTGATGAGGATTGAGATTTTGGCAGGCTGAAGATTTCACAGAAGCCCTGCAGTTAATGGTGGTGATATTCAGAGCAGAACTAATAGCTCACACTTGGAGGATTCCTTCTTTAAATGACCAGATTCTCCCAGGACTTGTACAGTTTGATTTTCATGTGCCCAAGAACTTTAACAAGCTACTGATAGCCAGTAATGACTTGTGAAGACCCCTGGCCAGAGAGCTGGATTTTTCCCTGAAAAACCCAGCTGATTTATTTTATTATTCAAGGAGTTTATAAAAGAATGATTCTCTGAGCCAACCTCACCACACTGCCTCTTCTTGCGCCAAACCTGTGCCATGCAAAGTCCCAGACTAGAGACATGGTAGTGAGTGTGGGCTCTGCAGGGAAAGCAGTGCATTTGGTTTTCTACCATAAATTAGAGCATCGTCATTAAGAGACATGTTCCAAGCCAAGGCACACAGAACCCCTCCTGTTTCTTGCATATGCACCACCGTGCCTGCAAGACTGGACCGTACTGATTTGTTTTTATGAATCTCCTCCATGCAACTGTGCATCCTTCCATTTCAAAGACTCAGTGTGATGTAATTCCTGTACCAAACCCAAACCTAGGACCTGCGCTGAGTAATAATGACTTGAGCTAGCGTGTGTTTATTTGCTTTTCCAACATCTGTTGCCCATTTTCCTAATAAAGCCACATCACTGTTCTTTGGGGAGGGTATCGGGCTTTTTTTTCTCTTGTTCCTATTATGAGTGGGGTTAACTTTTATCAAGCTGCATCATGGGCTCTAGACATAAGAATGATCTCTCCAGTCCAGAAGGATTGGTCAGGCCTGGGCATGCTACCTGATTTGTGCAAGGAGAATTAAGGCCAGGGATACTACACAGTTATTGAGAAAGAAACTTTCTTTTTCCACAAGGACTCCTAACTTGGCAGGAAATAAGGCTGAACTATCTGCAAACATTTTTGTCTCCATATACAGAGAATCTGACTAATGAAGAAGAAAAATAGAGGAAAAAACTCTTGGAGATAGAGAGAAACAAAATCCTAAGGACAGTGTTTGAGCCTCTAGATCTACCCTTTCTTAAGGCCAGTACCCTTGACTCTGGGAAGCATCCAAAATCTACAGACCATCAGTCCTTCTCAGCACCAGATTTTGCTAGAATGCACATATTCCCTAACCATGTCAGCCCCTAACTTGCTGGCTCTGGCACTATGAGGCCAACACCTCATAAGAACAATACTTCCCTCTCCTCAGCCTGGATACCTTTTCCAGGACCACCTCTTGGGTCCATTTATACACACCCTTATGATCCATTCTGTCATCCCCTGTGTCAGTAGTCTGGGCAGTTCTGACAGGGACCAGGGAGAAATGAAGCAGGGAAAATTTCTATGGGGCTGGATCTGGAGTGCAGCTCCTCCTATCCATGAAAGCAAGGCAGCCAAGAGCTTGAAAAGACAGAAAAGCTGCACCCACAGGGAGAGTCAAGCTCCAGTGACCAGGGAGCTCATGTATGCCAACACACTCAGAAAGGCAGGGACCAGTGCCATGCCTTGATGGGGAGGACTAAGGTCCCAATGCAAGTGAGATAAGGGCTGAGCAAAAGATTAGGGCAGCATGAGTCAGGGTGATGTGTGAGTGCACTGGTGCCAGGCTGCCTGAATTTAAAAACAGACTCCATCACCCGCTGTGTGGGCTTGAGCCAATTAATTGATCTCTATGCCTCATTTCCCTCACCTATACATTGTGGCTAATGATGATGCGTACCACTCGTCCCTGCTTAGGTACTGGGAGACTTCAACAGTCAGTACATGGAAGTGCTCAGTGAGGGACAACCATGAGGATCATTATCGTTGTGATCATTCTCCACAGCTCTGTGTCTGGATGTGCCCAAATGATAAAAGTGGAACCCAGCAAGTATCTCTCATGTGTTTATTTCTCATTCCACAACTTCTGCTTTCCTGCACTTTATCCTTCTTTTGCTTAAAACTCACTCCTCTATTTCAAGCCACCTACTACTCCTCTAGGGACTGGGCTTTTTCCATGATATAGAACACTTCTAGGACCCAGCCCAGGCTTGGAGGCCCTACCTAACACTGGCCCATACAGATGGCTTGCCCACAGAATGACAATCAACTGAGAGGTGAAGATCCACAGATGACTGCAGTCCCACCAACACATGCACATCAGAGACTTGCATAAAAGTCATTTCTCCCGTTACTTTCAGAGACTATGGAGCATTTTGGTTTTCAGCATCCAGATAATTCCAGCTTTCAGATTTTCATACTGCGCACACCAGGGTTTTATTCTACTCAAGGGTGAGAGCAATTTTGTGTACTTAAGGACCCATCTAGTACTCCGTCTAGAACTAAAAGAACGAGCTACAAAGTCAGAATTTAAATAATGCTTATCTATGGGTGTGAGTGTGTGTCCATAACTATGGATTCTGTTCAGGTTCCTTTTTTATAGAAATTACATATACTACATAATAAATTCATATTGTCTGTGTGATATAATATATATATGAACTGGTAAATAGGAGTATGTCTATAGAAGCACAAAAATATTTAGCACTGTGCTATTAAAATGGAATTGGTTAAGTGTCTGTGCACTCATGATATCATGCTGGGCCCATAGACTGACTAATTAGTTGTCAGAAAATACAAAAATAAAAATAAAGAAAGAAGGAAGGAAGGAAGAAAGGAAGGAAGGAAGAATGGGAGAAAGGGAGGGAAGGAAGAAAGGAGAGTTAGTGGTGTGATGTCAGTGCTTAATTGTAATTTGCACCAGCTACCCAGTCACTCAACTGGTACACAGCCGGGCTACACAAGATGCTACTGGGGAAGCTCTTTTATACAATTGCCCGTAGGAGTCATGGATCCACTTTTGAGAGCCCTGAGAGAGCATTCAGGTCCAAATCTCGGTGATCTCTTCTTTGGTGACTCAGGGAGGTGGTTTGAGTTAAACAAATGTGTGATCATAGTCCAAGCCACTGAAAACTACATTAGCTCCATCCATGTCCCTCACATATCGAAAGGTTGCCTAAAACATGCTATACCTGAAGCAAGAATTAAAATTCCCCATATCAGTTTTCTAATGCTGATGTAACAAATAACTACAAACCTAGTGTTTTATAACAACACACATCAATTTATAATGCTTCTGAAAGTCAGAAGTCCGGTAGAGTTTTACTTTGTTAAAATTAAGGTGTTGGCTGAGCTGCATTCCTAAATCTGTTTCCTTGTTTTGTTTTGTTTTTTTCCAGTTTCTAGAGGCCACCTGCATTCTGTGGCTCACAGCTCTTTCTTCCATCTTCAAAGCCAGCAGTTAACATCTACAAATGTCTCTCTGGCTCTGACCCCTGTTTCTGACTTGGGCTGGCTGGTGCTGGTGAGATGAGAGAGGAGAGCAGCCCAAACATGAGCGACCATTTCAAGTCCTAGATTATCCCCTCCTCCCAAGATATTGACACCATCTATATCAGTAGTTCTGAAACACCGAGGTGCCTCAAATCTCTATGGGAAATTGTTAAAATATACACACCTAGGCTCCAACCACAGAGATTCTGATGAACTAGGTCTTCAGTGAGGCATCTGCAGTTTTAACAAGCTCCTTGTGTGCCCCACAGGCTTCTGATAAAGGTGGCTGGACAACCACGCCCTGAGAAATACTCTTCTGGATATTTAAACATGTCTTGTTCCTAAATTGGAAGTGGCATTGTGGCTCTTCTTAGGGTATCCCTCTCATTCACCATGGATGGGAGGACTTCTCAGAGTCTGGGAAAAGGCAGTCAACAAACAAATGCTGTATTAATCACCAGAAATATACTGAAGACTTATCTGCCACTGATGCCTCCCTCCACAGCCCACATCAGAGGAACTCTGGCCTACCCAGGTACCTGCAGCAGGCAGCACTGGACATCAGCTTGGGCACTAAGCAAGTGTGAACTGAATGGAAGAACAGAAGAAAAAAGAATAGCTGTGTGGATGCTCTAGCTAGCTTACTTGCAGAAATAATATGTTTTCTCCTTAACGCAAGGAAGAGATGTTTTATCCCAGAAAACCTTCCCTTCCTTCTCCAAAACAAACATACATGAAATCTTTTAAATCCCAAGACACTTTCCCTCAATTTCTTCTCAGGAAATTAGCTTCATGAAAAGCTTCACTCAAAATGTTAGCCTCCCAAGCACTACAAAACACGTGGGTTATTCCAAAGTTCTCATGAGATACCCACAACCCTATATAATACACCAGCAGAGGATTTAGATAACAAGAATTTCATCTATGTTGTAAAAAGGGAGAGAAATGAACCTATACAGTATTCATCAAATTACTGGTTATGTTTCTTGCTGAGATATGCATGTTCTTAATACTGAAGTAAATGCTAAAAGCCTGGAAATGTGAAGTGACCTCAGAAAAATAAAATGTTATGTTTTATTTCATATTTTTTAAGCCAACAACTCTTCATTTTCTCTGCAGAATCTTTTTTTAATGTAATGTATTTTTTCTCATTTTTCAAGAACTCTCTGTCTAATACCGCCTTCTCCACTGATCTTGGATTATTGTTAAAAATAAATGCTTTTTTAAAGTAACCTTCCACCTTTTGTGCTGTGCTTAGGAAAAGAAAGAAGAAAGTTAGCTATAAAGAAAACAATGGCTTTGGCTGGCATGAGGTGGGAATGATTTAAAATGCTTTCATCCAATTGAGAAGAAAACCTGTGGCCCTTTACAGCTGAACTCTTGAAAGCTGCACTGCACATACTTGGAATCAGTGTGAATATCACATGTAGCAAAATGAGAAAATGTCACTAACTCATCCTTCTTTGGTGAAGGAATGCTCGCCTTTCTGTTCTGAGAGCCTGAAAGGGACCAACTCAGATGAGAGCAATTTCTCCCCATTCTCTTATTTGTGAGTTCCATTTTGCTATGCCCCTGTGGGAAAAAAAAAAAAGCTTCAGATCAGAAGATATGGGGTAGCATTGCCTGTTCATTTTCTTTATAGTTGTCCATTCATGAAATACCGGAGGATATCTCCTACATGAATGAGAATGTTACTACGACTCAGCCACACAATGCATGATGAACAAGTAGGAACAATGAGGGTAGGGGAGCACTGGGAATGAGGTTTGCTTTAGGCCAGGACAAAATACTTTGACAGTTCCTTGAATGAGAGTTAAAAACGTAAAATTCAGAAGCATCTCACTATTTAAATGGGGTTATGAGAAGGGTACCAGATTGCCTGAGTTCAATTCTATATTGCTTAGAATTGCCTGATTATGTACAAAATGCCCAGTTAACTGTGACTTTCAGATAAATAATGAATTGCATGGGATGTACTTACACTAAAATGTTATAATGTTCTAAAAGTTATATGGCACAATCTGGCAAATCTAATTTTGCCACATTTGCTGTGTGACCTTAACCTCTCCATACTTTGATTTTTCTTACTGGGATAATAATATCTCCCAATAGAGAGGATAGTAGTAACATTCACTTTATAAGATTGCTATGAAGATTAAACAAGTTAATATATCTAAAGTACTAGATTAGTATCTGACACATCATAAGTACTATGTAGTCTATTTGTTAAATAAAATAAAAAAAGTATTTTTGGAAAAAAAATCTGGGGACAATCCAATCAAGTAGAGAGACTCAAGATTTACAAGTCAATGTACCAGTTACTTCTGTCTTAAAGTCTTTAAGACCGACTGATGGATCAGGTGAATGGGGCAGCTGTAGAAGAACTCAGCTTCAAACCAACAAGCACTAATAGAAGTAACTGCTGTGGGATTGGAACCATGAGGGCTATAAATAGCTGCTGAGCTCACTAAATCCACTCATGAACTCTCAAAAGCAAGTTGTACTAGATAACAGCAAAGCTCTATTAACTTTAGTTCTAATGGAGAGAAAGGCAGAAAGTTGGTCTAGAAAGATTCTTGAATCTGTCTGAGGATTTTTTTCTTTTCAGGGCAAAAGTAAAAATGCAGAAGAGCAGATATTCTTGGATTAAGATGATGGCTAGGGCTATTTTGTCTGGTTCTTCCCAAGGGATGCACAGATCTCCATGAGTAGTTACAGAACATAAATGCTTGGAGCTTTGGGGACCATAGTCCACATCATCGTGGTCCCTCTAATCCATTGTGCTGGCTACTATGGCATGATTAATACATTACTTCTTCTGAGCTATGCCTTCAAACTGGTAACATGGTTTGGTCCTCTCCCTAGGAGTAGGCAAGGTACAAGTTGGGTTGTAGGTGCAGTGCCATGTTGCAGGGCATTGTGGGATCATAGCCAAGAAGAATAACACATGTCACAAGCCAGAGTGGACAACAAGACAGAAATAGGAGAATGGGCAGCCTCCTCACTAGCTGGGAGGATCACAGGCAAGGTGAGGTGAAGAACACACTGATAGAAAAGCAAGCATTTGCAGTTGCAGTCCTGAATGCACTGGGGCAGAGCCAGCCATGGCTGCTGACAGAAGCCAGGCAAACTTAGCATCTCATCAGCCATTACTGACCAAATATGTCACGCCTGTCTTTGCATTTGTCATTTTGCACTTATTTTTCCATTGCTTTCTGCTGTGGACCATGCTTTTCCTGCCTACTTCCCCTTTTATTCCTTTGTCAATGTCTATCAGTTCTGGGAAGTAAGGGTCATCCTCAGACACACCCTCACCCTGGTACCCATGGCCCCTCTCACTCACACTCTAGTAACTCTCCACTCTCCATCTCTGGGTGTGGAAAAAAAATTTTCCTCGGTGATCAGATGGTATCTTTCAAGCCCTTGCCAAGGTCTCAAGGATCCTGCATTTAGCAGCTTTCTCTGGTTCCCACTGGGCTGGTCGGTGGTGGTCCTCTCTCAAGTCAGAACCATTCAGTTTTGCAGAGCACATCAGGCATTAAAGGATCATCTACCACACGTCTGGCCCAATGTCCAACATTGGATGCATCACCTAATACTTACTGAAACTGACCATATAATAAGCCTACAAAGAATTTTATATACATCATTTTCTTACAGATTTCTGAGGTAGGTAGTTGTTAATCATACTTTACAGGATTGTTTTACAGGATCTCATAAGTGAAGAAGAGACATCTAATTATAATATAGTGTGAATAGTTAATCAAAAAAATATCTTAGTCCCACTTAATCGGCAGTCACTCTGCTAGATTCTAGAGTCCAATACTAGACACACCAGGCATGGCCTCCACCCCCATGGCATGCATAGGCCCTCAGGACAGACAAGCAGGGACCACAGAAACAATTATGGTAGGCCTCCTCACACTTCGTGGGAGGACATGATAAGGCAGCAGTGTCTCACGTAACCTGGGAGTGATCTCTCCAGAACAAATATGTGTTCCAGTTTTCTATTATAGACTCCAAAACTTAGCAGCTTAAAACAATCATGTTAAATTATCTCCCTCAGTCATGGATTTATACTCTCAGTCTGGCATTTCTCGGTTGGAACCTCAAGGATCATTGTTGTCAGATGTTGGAGATATCTGAGGTCTTGGGTACCTAGATATTGAGATGCTCCCTCACTCACAGATCCAGCCCCTGAGGTAGTACAGCAGAACATCTAGGACTGGCCAAGTGTCTCCACTTTCATGTGACCTCTCCATGTGGCTAGCTTGGGCCTTTTTACAGCATGGTGGGCTCAGGGACTTGAACATCTTTCATGGAGTCTGACTTCCTCTGGACTCAGTGTTCTAAGAGACCACTATGGAAAGCACAGGGTTTCCTTTGTCTTAACCTCAGAAGCAACCCAAAGTATTTATGCCACATAAATGAATCCCAGACCAGCCCAAATTCATGGGGAGCAGCCCTATATTAAAAGGCATGAACATATGAACACTGGTTTATTGGGATACCATGGAAACCAGTAAGGAGTTGGGAAGTAACAATGCATGCAATAACAATAAGGTCCTAAAGTAATTATAGTAAAAGTTGTTATTAACTGAAGATCTATTCATTTGGCAACAGACACTTCATACATGTTTATATGCTAATATAGTGTATATATAATTTAAAATAATATACTTCTAATTATAACCATTTTACAAAGTGGGCACTACAACTTTTGTTTTAAAAAGTAAGGACTCAGGGTTGAAGAATACAAATTAGTAGTTGATAAATGGTCACAGGGATGGGAAGCACAGCATAGGGAATGAAGCCATCATTAATGTAATGGCTAGGTATAGAGACAGAGGAGAGGAAGAGCAATAAGGGGGATCATTTTATAAATTATATAAATGTCTAACCAATGTACTGTACGCTTGAAACTAACAATAAAATAAAATTTTTAAAAAATGTGAGGACTCAAATTCAGAGAACACAAATAATTCTTCGAGGCCACATTTCCTTGCAATAACCACAGAGGGATTTGAAACAAAGTGAGGCTGACTCTTGAGCCACATTCAGAGGTCACTTTTACTTAGACGATCATCAAAGATTTCATAAAGAATATGATGCCTTAACAGTGTGTTAAAAAGTAAATAGGAGTCTCCCAGAAAAAAAATGAAAAAAGAAATTACGAATAGGAAAAATGTACCCAAAGTATTCCTGGGTCAAAATCTTATGCTTTGTTCAGTATTGCTAAACTGTGAAGTGTAGGACACAGCAGTAGAAATGTAGGATGCACAGATAGGCAAGGAAAGGTCTTGGAGTGCCATGTATACCAAGGCAAGTAAAATTATCCTGTAGCAATGGAGAGTTGCAGAATCATTTTCAGTACGTGAGTAACATAACCTAGCCCTCTTGGTTATTCTAGAAAGATGTGAGAATTTAGGTCTCAGAATAATCCACATTCTTTTTTTGGCAGTCAGAAGGACAGACCTCTGCAGCTGGTATCACAGACTCAGCTCTTAGATGACAGGAAATGTACTTAGTCATAGCTACTTCTCTGATTCTTGGCACTAAGCCTGCTACATATTGGGGGACCAGTGAATGATGGAGGGATGGTTGGATGATGTAGGGATGAGTGAATGGATGGATAGATAAATGGATAGATGGATGGATGGATGGATGGATGGATGGATGGATGGATGGATGGATAAATGGGTGGATGGATGATTTAAATAAGCAAAATGTGTCATAACTTACAGCTCTTAAGAAATAAACCTGCAGACAAAAGTTAGCATTGTCCTTTCCTATGAAGCTGACCAGAACAATCAACTTCCTCTGCTTAAAATGCTATCTGAGCTTATAGCCAACGGCTTTATGAATCTCCACCTGACTTTCTGCTTGCATCAAGCCTATCTAGCCTGGCTGTAACTGCCTGCCTTGATGTTCTATAGGCTTTTATCCCTTTCTCTAAGCTATTCTCAGGATGCACAGCCCCAGTGTGTAATCACATTTGCCACCTATTGAGCTACTGCTGTGATCTACAGATGACCTCAAATTGATATTCCCAGCCCTGGAAATGCTCTTTATCACCACCTAATGGAAGTCTCAAACTCAACACTCAAATCTGAACTTATTGTCTCCTTCAAATCCATGCCTTCCTCCCACAGTGGGTTCTTCATAGCTGAATTAATAAGTAGTAACACCATCTGGTAGGTCAGAAATCTGAGTTAGGTAGGACTGTTTCTTCTTATTCACCATCACATAAAATGATCACTGAGCCATGGCAATTCTGCATCCTCAGTAGCTCTTAAATATTCCCTTTCCTTGCCAATGATGCTGCCAGGCCCCATGTCACACTCTCAGCATCCTGCAACTGTCTCTCAACTGATTTATTTGCCTCCAGGCTCAACTCCTCTGGTTTATCTCCAAACGATATTCCCAAAATATCCTTCTAAAAGGAAGACTCTATCATATCACTCTGAGATTCAATAGTTTGATGTAGTCAAGAAATTCAAACTCCAGAGCATAATTTTTTAATGTTTTTTGCTTCTTACTTGTGTCCCATCACCCACTATCCTCTCTACACACATACCTGTTTTTTTCGGTCACCTGCAAGTCCTCAGATACAACCACTTCATCTCCAGTCTGTCTTGCTTTTGAGCCTCTGTTGCCTTATTTTTTCTACCTCTCAAACTCTGGGTGAACGCCTACTTCTTCACAAGTCAACTTAAGCTGTGGATATCACTATTGCCTCAGCTCCACTGACCCACTTTATAATATCATAATACCTTCAAATCAATTGAAAGTGGCTGTTACTATTCATTTGCCTTTCAGAGCAATCCTGAAGAATAAAGAAAAACACATTTGAAAAGAATCACTCTTGCCACCTATTCCTTTATCCTAAAATGCCTTTCTCATTCGCATGCTTGCCCTTATATAAGGATATCTTTGACTTACACACATATCCATGGGTTCAAAATAACCTTTCTTATAAACAGTTTTAGTGGGTGCAGAGAACAAGGACGCCAAAGATATGCAGAGAAGGTTATAAAAATGCAAGTTTTGGTAATATCACAGGTTTGTTCAAGGCCACAACCTAGTGCTTTCTCACCTTCTAAATCTTTCATCCTTCAGTCCACAATTGAGCTTATGGTGAATGTCAAGCAGCTCTATACTATAAGTAAAAACTAGTTAACTCCAAACCACAGACGTTCTGTGCACAAAGTAGAAAGCTCCAATCACTGGAAGTTTGTAAAGAGACCCTGTTGACCTTTTATCAGCCCTTGCAGCCCTTGTGGCCTCATTCCCTAGCCCTATGTCCAAGGTAATTTCTGTTCCAAATACTCCAGCCAAGGAGAGGGATTCTAGGGTACTGGAATTTGGTAAAAGTAGATTACCTTTCTCTGGTACTTCACTAGGCACTATTTTATGTATTATCTCATTCAAACCTCTCTCAATTTGAAATATTTTTTTCTTCCATTATTCAAGGGACCCCAAGGCTCAGAGGTTGCAACTCGCTCAGGATCACATGGCTAGTAACTGAGGCTGATACCAGCTCAAGTCTCTCAGACTCCAGATGTCAAGCTCATTTCTACTATACCAGGCATGCTTCTCTGGCTTGCTACCTGAATTCACAGAGTATTGACATCAGCTCTCCATGTTATTTTTTATATTAACTCTATTCTTGCTTCAGCAATGATGCTATATTTAATTTCTACTGTTTGAAGATACTCACTGTGAGCAATTTTTAGGAAAACACCTCGACTGTGCTATGATAAGGTATGTGTTATTTGCTTTTTCACCTTTCTTTGTCTTTAGACAGTGGAAATTTTTCTAAGCCTCACTTTACTGTTGGTATTAACAACATCCTATTTTTAGGAAATTACTTCTTAGGGCTCTTCCGATGCACCAGAAGCTACTCCTCTCACAATGCACTTTCCATCATGTAATTCTTCCAGCAGATGCGAGAGGGCAGGAGATAAGTAGTAGTTTGAAGTGCCAGCAAAAAACTTTAATTGAGCTACAAAAGAGAAGGTTATATTGCACTCCTCAAATACAGGGTGCAGAAAACAAGAAGCTGTAGCATTAGCAAAAAAAAAAAAAGAAAAGAAAAGAAAAAAAGACACATTGGTCATTCATAGGCGGGCAGTCACTGAGGAGGAAATCTTGGTTTTACAGGGGGTGAGGAGTGGAAATGTATTCTAGACTAACTTGGGGAAAGATTCTGGGGACACAGAAAAGCTGCCATTTCCAGTCTTCCACATAAGTAAATAAAAGCATGAATTCATAACATTGTTTTAATTAGGAGGAAGTGAGGTGATATAAACATCAGTATTTATCTACTTTAGCTATTTTTTTATACCTCACTCTCAAAAATTAGAGATGGATTGCCAGAATACAAACTACAAAATTAGAAAATACAAATTTTAAAAGAACTGAGCATTATTTGTGTCACATACATGCTTAATACATATTAATTTGAGTGAATGAATGAATGAGAATTAACTAGAATAGATTTGGTGGTGTGAATGGGAGGATAATAAAGCACAGAGAAGCAGGTATAGGATACTACACATTGGTATTGTTCAGTGACCAATATGGCTACACCTTTATGTGAGGTCAACATCAATGGATGACAGCAACTAATTTGACATCTTCAGTATATCCTCTCTGGGACTCCATTTCTTCACAAATGCACAAGGTTTCTGGGGGCTCTTGGCAAGCAGAAATCTACTTTCCTCCCTCACCGCCACCTCCCAATTAAGGATGGCCCATGTAAGCCTAGTTAATATTTATGGGACAAATACTCTCCATTCATTTCTGAATGACCTATTTTCTATATTTAACTTTTTCTCTCCCGTGCTGATGCTGCAGTGAGTCCAAGATGATCTCCACTGCAGACAGGTGGGAAAATGACCAACATGGTTCTCACAGGGCTTGCCCTTAAGAGACAATCTTTGATGTCATGTGTGTGCAGCTCTTCTGTGTGAGCTGACATTACCAAAGAAATGTAATAAAAGGCACTAGAATGCAGACTCTGGAGTTACAAAATGGTTTTCCAGAGTGCTGGAAGAAAAACCCCTGAGAAAAACTACCCTTTTATTGTGGTCATCTGAGTCCCTGATTCCTTTAAGAATATTGTCTGTGATCACCATCTAAATCACTTGCTGGGATACAAGCTGAATGAAATTACAGAGACATCTAATGCCCACCAGTATTAATGCCATCCTTGTTTTGAGGGGAACACCTCAATCAGTGGGATTTCAACTTATATTGTAAGAACTAATCCTAGAGATAAATACCTCATGCTAGAGAATAGATGAACATATAGGAAAATCATCTAAATATCACATTATTCCCCCGCTCCCTATATTCTCTGAAAATTCAAAACTCAAACTCAGATACATTCTTCTAGGCAAACTTTTGGTATGGAGACCACGATTATGCATACAAACAACTTCTTGATACACATCAGAAGGGAAAAACATTTCCTAAAAATGATTAAAGATACTCAAAACTAGAAGCATAGTAGAGTGAGAGATGTCCCCAGGACTCTCCCCTTGAAACAACAATAAGCTGAACATCTAAAGCTCAACAAAAACACCCAATCTGCACACAAGCATGTCTGAGAGAGGGATCTGCAAATAAGAGCCAACACAGGTTGGAAACACGGAGTTGGGTGGTAGACTAGGAGAAACAAAGAAGCTGCCTCTCACAGACAGAGTACTCTGCAGGAGGAGGGGAAGAAGAGAAAGTGTTGTGGGTTCCCTGAACAGCCCTGCTTCAGAAGGCTGTGAGCTCTAAGCAGTGGCAGTGCCCAGGGATCAGGGCAGAAAGCAGAGAAGTGGAAACAGCAGAAAAGCAGGGACTGCAGAGAAACAACAGCTGATTATTACCAGCAACGGCTACAAAACCAAAGCCGAGGTGCAGCCCCCATCTCACAACCCAGAAGGCACCTCCCCCCAATCCTCCAAGACCAAACACCACAGAGCCCCAGGAGAATCTGAGCAAATGCTACTGAAACTGTTGCTAACGCTGACAGGGACTGAGACTGAAAGTAATGAGCATGACTGAATATCTATACCAAAAAAAAAAAAAAAGGCATTATTAAGACTTTATATAAAGCAGGGATCCAAGAGGCTTAGATGCCACCTAATGGAAACCAGAATAAAAACACTTTCTTAGCAAGAGGCTAAAGAGAGACCTTGGTGTAATAAATCTTTCTGGAAAAAAAAAAATAGTAGAGTACATTTCCACTAATGCCCAGGCAGAGAAATAGTCCATTCAACACCATGAACAACCAAGGAGACAAGGCAGCTCAGAACAAAGAGAACAATCTCCAGAAAATAACATTAAAGACATAGAAATAAGAGACTTAAATGACAGAGAATTCGCGATGGTACTTCTGAACTCAATGAGATCCAAAACAATTCAGATGAACAACTCCAGGAACTGAAAAAAACAACTAGATCAGCAGAATGATTTTTTTTTTTTTTTTTTGCATGGAGACTGAAACTCTCAAAAAGAACTGAATAGAACTTCTGGAAAAGAATACCCAAAAAGGGATGAAGAATGAAATAACAAGCTTGGGAAATAGAGACAACCAAATGAAGGAAAGGATTGGTGCTATCAAAGACAGAAATCTAGAAATGCATCAGGAGGAAAAAGAGAGAAACTGAAGAATGAAATATAAATACAGGAACTAGCTGATAACATCAGGAAAGGAAACCTAAGAATAATGGGCATTTTTGAAGGGGAAAAAGATCAGGGATTAGAAAGCATTTTTAGACAAAGAATGGATGAGAATTTCCCAAATCTAAGGAATGAACTGGAGCTTGGAATTCAAGAAGTCAACAGAACACCCAATTATCTCAACCCAAAAAGGCCTTCACCAAGACGCATTGTATTAAAGTTATCAAAAATCAACAACAAAGAATTCTCAGGGAAGCCAGAGAAAAGAATATGGTAACTTATAAAGGAAAACCCATTATTATCGTCGTACTTCTCGGCACAAACCCAACAAGCCAGAAAGGAGTGGAATCAAATATTCAAACTATTAAATGAAAAGAACTACTAGCCAAAAATAATGTATCCAGCTGAGCTCTCCTTTAGATACGAAGGAGAAATAAAGACCTTTCCATAAATACAAAAATTGAGAGAATTCTCCAGTACAAGGCCTGCATTACAGGAAATACTGAAAGAGGTCAGCTCACCTAAAACAAAATGACAAAAAAAAAATACATAACTATGAGTAAGGCAACTAGCAGGCAGATAGCAACAAGGAGTGCAAACCTTAATAAGAACAAGACATTATAAGCTCAAGCAATAAGAAGAGTTTTGCTATTGTAAGATAGTCATGAACGTTAATCATACATAGGGACAAATCGAGACAGTAACAGAAAAGGGGAGTATTCAAAGATCTAAATTCACAAAGGCACACGCAAAAGAAAATGGATTACTATGCATATATAACTGTTGTTTACATATTCATAATGGTAACCGCACATAGAACATTCAGAACTAAACTGTATAACATAAAACAAGAAGGACCAGAGTGAGAATGCACAAAACCCAACCAAAATTTAAATAAAAATAAAAAAGATAAAAATAAAAAAAATAACATAAAAAAAAAACAGAAACACAAGGACAAAGAAGCACTGGAAACACCAAGCTACCAGAAAGCAAAGATAAAATGGCTATAGAAAAAAAATCATATTTCAATAATCACCCTAAATGTAAATGGACTGAACTAACCAATAAAAAAGGCACAGAGTTGCAAAATGGATCAAAAAACAAAACCCAACCATATGCTGCCTCCAGGAGACACATCTAAGCTCCAAAGACAGATATAGACTCTAAGTGAAAGGGTGAAAATGATATTTCAACAAATGGCATTCAGAGAAAAGTGGAAATAGTGTTACTAATATCAGACAAAATAGATTTCAAAATAATAAAGTTAAATAAAGATACTGATGAACACTTCATAATGATAAAGGGAATCATACACCAAGAAGACATAACACTTACTAATATCTATGCTCCCAATCAGGGAGCCCGAAATATATAAAGCAGTTATTAACAGAACTAAAGGGAGAAACAGACCAAAACACTATTGTAGTAGGAGACCTAAATACCCCACTGTCGGGTGTGGACAGATCATCCAAACAGAAAATCAATAAGAAAATAACATTAGAACAACTGGACATAATTGACATTTACAGTTTTTCATCCCAAAACATTTGCTAATACATTCATCTCAAGGGCACATGGAACATTCTCAAGAATTGTCCACCTACTTGGACACAGAAATAGTCTCAACAAATATGAGAGGATTGAAATCATACCAACCATATTCTCTGATCATAATGTGTTGAAGCTGGAAATCAACTGTAAAAAGAAAGCAAGAAGAACCACAAATACATGGAGATGATTAAACAACATACTACTAAAGAATGACTGGGTCGGAGAACTAAAAAGAGAGATCAGGAGATACAAAGAAATTAATGATAACGATAATACAACATATCAAAATGTTTGGGACATGGCAAAAGCAATAATAAGACGAAAGTTCATATCATCACAGGCCTATCTTAAAAACAAGAACGAGCCCATATAAACAACTTAATGCTTCATCTTTTTAAAAAACTAGAAAAGGAAGAACAAATGAAGCCTAAAATCAGCAGAAAGAAAGAAATAATCAAAATTAGAGCAGAAATAAATGAAATTGAAAAGAGAAAAACAATAGAAAAAATAAATGCAACAAAGATCTGGTTCTTTGAGAAGTTTAATGAAAGTGACAAACCCCTGGCTAGGCTCACTAAAGAAAAAAGAGAAAGGACACAAATAAACAAAATCAGGGATGAAAGAAAAGAAATTATGACATACACCACAGAAATACAAAGGATCATACAAGAATACTATTAAAAAGAATATTAACAACAAATTTAATAACCTGGAAAAAATGGACAAGTATTTAGAAAGATACAACCTTCCTAGACTGAATCAAGAAGAACTGGAAAATCTAAATAGACCAATCAGTAGTATGGAAATTAAAACAATCATCAAAAACATACCAAGAAGTAAAAGTCCAAGACCTGATGGTTTCACCTGTGAATTCTACCAAACATTCCAAGATTTAATTCCTATTTTCCTCAAACTCTTCCAAAAAATCTAAGAGGAGACAATACTTCCCAACTCATTTTATGAGACCAATATCACCCTGATACCAAAACCTGGTAAAGATAACACAAAAATAGAAAACCACAGGCCAATATCTTTCATGAACACAGATGCAAAAATCCTAAATAAGATACTGGCAAACTGAATACAGCAACATATTAAAAAGATTTTACACCACGTTCAAGTGGGCTTCATCCCAGGGACACAGAGATGGTTCAGCAAACACGAATCGATTTGTGTGATACATCATGTAAACAAATCAAAAAATAAGAATCATATGATCATATCAATTGATGCAGAAAAAGCCTTTGACAAGATACAGTACCCATTTATGATCAAAACACTTAACAAAATTGGTATAGAAGGAAAGTAACTTAACATAATAAAGGCCATATATGACAAACACTCAGCCAACATTATACTTAATGGTGAAAAACTAAAAACCTTCCCTGTAAGATCAGGAACAAGGCAAGGCTGTCCACTATTGCCACTCTTATTCAATATAACATTAGAGGTCCTATGAAGTTCGACCAGAAAAGAGAAAGATATAAAAGGCATCCAAATAGGAAACAAAGAAGTCAAACTGTCACTATTTATGGATGACATGATTCTCAATATAGAAAACCCTAAAGACACCACAAGAACACTACTGGAAACAATAAGCAAATACAGTAAAGTCTCTGGATATAAAATTGACATTCAAAAATCCATAGCATTCCTATACTCTGATAATGAAGTTTCAGAAAAAGAAGCGGAAAAAATAATTCCCTTTGCAATAAAAAGAAAAAAATACCTAAGAATAAATTTAATGAAATTGGTGAAGGACCTATATAATGAAAACTATAGGAACCTATTAGAAGAAATCAAAGATACAAAGAAATGGAAAGATATTCTGCGTTCTTGGAATGGAAGAATGAACATAGTTAAAATGACCTTATTACCTAAAGCTTTATACAGATTTAATACAATCCCCATTGAAATCCCATCGGCATTTTTTAAAGAAAAAGAACAAAAAATCATCAGATTTCTTTGGAAGCACAAAAGACCCCAAATTGCCAAAGCCATCCTGAGAACAAAGAATAAGACTGGAGGCATCAATCTGCCTGACTTCAAATTATACTACAAAGCGACAGTAATCAAAATGGCATGGTATTGGCAGCAAAAAGACACATAGACCAGTGGAACAGAATCGAGAGTTCAGAAGTAAACCCATGTTTACATGGGCAAATAATTTTTGACAAAAAAGCCAAAAATATACAGTGGAGAAAGGAAAGCCTCTTCAATAAATGGTGCTGGGAAAACTGGAAAGCCAACTGCAAAAGAGTGAAATTACACTGTCGTCTATCACCACACACCAAAATTAACTCAAAATGGATTAAGGACCTAAATAGGAGACCTGAAACAATAAAATAGATAGAAGAAAACATAGGAATGAAACTCAAGGACCTTAGACTTAAAGGGGATTTTATGAATTTGACCTCAAAAGCAAGAGAAGTAAAAGCAAAAATAAATGAATGGGACTACATCAAACTAAAAAATTTCTGCACAGTAAAAGAAACCATCAACAAGGTAAAGAAACAATTATCTGAATGAGAAAATATATTTGCGAGCAATGCCTCTGATAAGAGCATAATATCCAAAATATACAAAGAACTCATATAACTCAACAACAACAGAAAAACAAACAGTCTAATTAAAAAATGGGCAGAAGACCTAAACAGACACTTCTCTCAAGAAGACATACAAATGGCCAATAAATATATGAAAAGATGCTCAACATCACTAGCTATTAGGGAAATGCAAATCAAAACCACAATGAGATACCATCTCACACCTGTTTTAATAGCTATAATCAATAGAAAAATTAATAACATGTTGGAGAGGATGAGGAGAAAAAGGAACCCTCATACACTGCTGTTGGGATTGCAAATTGGTACAGCCACCATGGAAAACAGTATGGAGCTTCCTCAAAGAACTAAGAATTGATCTACCATATGATCCAGCAATCCCTCTATTGAGTATTTGCCCCAGAGACTTGAAAACTCAGTTCCGAAAAGATATTTGCACACTGATGTTCATAGCAGCATTATTCACGGTGGTCAGGACATGGAAGCAACCAAAGTGTCCTACGATAAATGACTGGCTAAAGAAGCTGTGGTACATATACACAATGAAATATCACTCAACCATAAGAAGAAATGAAATACTGCCATTTGTGACAGCATGGATAGACCTTGAGATAATTATGCTAAGTGAAATAAGCCAGATAGAAAAAATGGAAAACCACATAATATCACTTATATGTGGGATATAAACCTAAAAGCAACAAACAAATAAGACAAACAAACAGAGACTCATGGACATGGATAATAGACTAGTGGTTACCAGAGGGGAAAGAGGGAGGGGAGAGGAACGAGGTAGATGGGGTAAAAGGATCAAATATGCGATGATAGAAAGAAATCTAACTACGGGTGGTGAACACATAATGCAATATATATATGCCTCACTGTTGAATTGTACACCTGAAACTTACTAGATTTCATTAACCAATGTCACCATAATAAAAAATAAATAATTTTTTAAAAGAATAAATACATAAATAAAGATACTCAAAGCTAGCTGTTTAATGTGAATTAAAAAAGGGCTAGTTTTCTTTTTGTTAATATTTGCCAGAAATGTTTAGCATTTTGGTGGTAGACTAGCACTTCATTATGAACCTATTGAGATGAGATGTTTCTGGAAGTGGGTGTATAGTCAAAACATACACTCAAACACTCTCTTTCATATGCATGCACATAGTTTCAACTTGTGATAATATGAAGAGAATCCGGATGTTCAGATATAACACAAGACTTCAGAGAAATTAAAACAAATCTGTTCACTTATGAAGTCTGTAGGAATATTTTCTGTAGGTTCTCTCTGTGGGTAATGCTAAATGTAAAAAGAAAGATATGCGAATGGTGGCAAAGCTATTAAAATATGGCAGCGCCAATAGAAGGTGTGTAGAAGGGGAAAGGGAAGGATGAGAAAGAAGCTGTGTGATAACTGTGAATGAAAGGAAAGGAAGGCCCACTTTAGAGTCTTCAGCCTGATGCCAGGCTGTGGAGGTTCAGGAAAGTGGAGACCTGCAACTTAATTTGGGGTGAGTATCAAATACAAATAGGTTGAAACTTCAAGGACAACATTTGACATTCTAGAAGTTATATGCATTTGAAGTTATTTAATAGATCATACAGGACAAACATTTTTTACTCATGCTACATTTCCATATACACGTAAATATATAAATATATACACACACATTCCCATATACACATAAATATATAAATGCATGTATATGTATATAATATCATAATTAGGGCATACTTCTTGTAGAAAGTTTTTAAGAATTGAACAATGAAATAATGAAAAATTAAAATTCCCTGTCATGCCACCATTTCAAGTTATCTCCCAGTAGCATTTTGGTGTATTTTGGGGGAGTCTTCTTTGTCTATGTAGTTAGATAATAGAAAAACAGATAAAAATATGAGAATTTGATAGGTAGATAACTCAATAGAAAGAAATAATTTAAAGAGTTGAAACTATATATTTATAATTTTATTATAAATGTATACACATGTATTAACATATACATTAGAAATCATGCTATATCCACAACTTTATATTTTACTTTTTTCCTATATTTTTGCTTTTGTCCTATGTATCTTCCTATGTCATTAAATATTCTTGTAAATAGAACTCTTAAGGGCCGATTGTTTATCTATCAGTGTAATTTATTTAACTATTATCCTTTCGTGGATCATTGTTCCTGTTTCTATTTTTTCTATGATAAATATTTAGTAAATATCCTTGTACAAAATAACTTGAGTATTTACCATATGATATATTTATCCTATTTAAATGAAAACACTACTATGAAAAGATATATTCACCACTAATGTTCATCACAGCATTACTAGCAATAGTCGAAGATATGGAAGTAACCTAGGTGTTTATCACTAGATGAATGGATAAAGATGTACATATACACAATGGAATATTACTCAACAGTGAAAAAGAATGAAATCTTGCCATTTGTGACAACATGAATGGACCTCAAGGGTATTATACTAAGTGAAGTAAGTCAGACAGAGAAAGATAAAATACCGTATGATTTCACTTATATGTGGAATTGAAAAAACAACAAAACAAACACAACAAAATAAAAACAGATTCATAGAAACAAATATCAAACTAATAGTGCTGGGGGGCAGGTGGAAGGGTGGATGAATAAGGTGAAGGTGGATACAGTTAACAATATTGTGATAAATTTACACTATGACAGATGGTTACTAGACAGTGTGGTGAATATTGTAGGCAGATTCAACTTAAGTCAAAAAAATGCGGGGTTGGGGCAGGCGGAACACCGGCTCCAGTTCCATATCACTTAAATCAAATCCCGGCACTTCTGTTACTCTGTGACTTTTAGAAATTTAAGTAAATAATCTGTGTCTCAGTTTCTTCATTTGTAAAATGGTTATAATCATAGTATTTATTTTATAGAAGATTTATGCACTAACTCATAAAATATATAGAACACTGTCTGGCACATGGTCAGGGTTCAATAAATGCCAGTACAATTAGCTATCTGTGTACCGAATACAGTTATACATTTGAACATTTTTTCCACAATTATTAAATTATGTGACTTTCTCAATACTCTGTGAGGTGAATGTGGAAGATTATGTTTCCCACTGGAAAAATGAGGACAATAATTCTCAGAAGGTCAAAATATCTTGTAGTTTACAGATAGTCTCAAAATTGAAACATGCAATTCCTGGGGCTGTGCTTTCCACAATGGCAAGCAATATTTTGGAGACCACCCTGTGCAAGGAAAACAAATAGAAGACTTGGAAAATATATATACACTATGTATACAATAGGATGATATACATATACACATATATAATAGGGTTATATATATGTATATGTATGTATATACAGATGTGTGTATTTATGTTTAAGACACCATATTTGAATCTATTTAAATATGTCAGAAAGTTACAAAGTTAGAGAATGTTTACCTCCAAGATTGAAGAGAGAGATGGCAAGAGAAACAAGATCAATATTTTGGCACCACTTTTCCCCTTGAGTAATTACCTATTTCAAAAATAGCTGCAGAGAGGCTGAGAAGCTGAATGGGGGATTCATCCATGCCTTGGGGCTAAGAACACCAAGAACAGATATATTGGTAAAAAGAACAGGCTTTTGATTAGGAATTTTAAGAGCTACACCTTTAGAATAAGAAATAATTAGAAATAGACAAGCCCTCACAGAGAATGAACCCTAACTTTTAATCATCCTAATTCCTAATTATATTAAGGCATATTGCCCCTAGTCTAGCCACTTGCCATGGCAAACATAGGTTCCTCTATGAGTAAAGATAACATGATTAAGAGCTTCAAAATATATCTAAAAAATTTTCAAATAGAAGATGCAACCTTAAAACAAAAATTATCCTGAATATGAAAATATAAGACTTAACTAAAAAGAAAAAAATCAGAAAATAGAAATAGAGACACAAGAAATCTAGTATACTGGAAGGGTACTTGAGGAGATAGTGGCTGAGACTATAAGAAAACTGATAAAATACATCAAGCCTCAGATTGAGAAATATAAATGTTATAGACTGAATTTTTTGGCTCTCAAAATTAATATGTTGAGCCCCTTGCTCCCACTGTGGTATTTGGAGATGGGGCCTTTGGAAGGTAATTAGGTTTAGATGAGGTCATGAGGGTAAAGCTCTCATGGTGTGAACAGTGCTCTAAGAGGAAGAGATGCCAGAACTTCTGAAGATGCATGGAGAAATCAACTGTCTACAAGACAGGAAGACAGCTCTCACCAAGAACTGAATCTGCCAGCACCTTCATCCTTTCCTTCCCAGCCTCCAGGACTGTGAAAAATAAATGTCTATTATTTACTCCACCCAGTCTATGGTATTCTGTTATAGAAGCCCAAACAAAGACAATAAGGAAAGCCCAAATCTAGGAATCTCATAAATGCTACTAAAAACAAAAGGCTAAGAGTAAAAGACATATGACCTTTAAGAGTAACAAGGAAACTGAGAGCTAATTTCTTTACAAAAAATACGAAAGCCAAAAGACAATGGAACATGAAACTATATGTTTAAATTTATAGTGATAGAAAAAGAACTGCCAAATAGAATTCAGTATCAAACAAAGTATCCTTGAGAAAAAATGAAATAAACACATTTTTACCAAATATAAAAAAAAATAAAATACTACAACTAGATGTACACTAAAGAAAATATGAAAGAAATTTCTTTATGCTTAAAGAAAATTATATCTGTTCGAAGTTCAGGAAAGATAAAGAAATGGTAATAGATAAGTCGAAATAAATAATGACAGTATAAAACAATAATAATAAAGACTTTGGAGAATATTAAAATGCACCATAATAATGGCACAATGCATGAAAGAGGATTAATGGAATTAAAGTGTAAAGGTTGTTACATTAACAAGAAAGTGGTTATTAAAAGCTAGTAAACATTATATTTTAAGTGTTAAGGGTTCGTGTTGCAAGATCTAGAGTAGCTGCTCCTATGGAGCTTTCCACTACCAGGTAAGATCTGTGGGTTTCAGAGCCTGAGTCAGAGACAGGGCTGAGTTCCCAGGTACAAAAGACAACCAGAGAAACCTGAGCCTCCAAAAGACCAAAGACAATTAACCTCTCAATAACTTATTCTGAAACTCCCCTACTTCTACTGACAAGTCTGAATGTCAATTCGAGCAGAGCATCCCTCTCTTTCCCCTCTGCATACCAAAAGGATACAGGAGATTGTCAACAGGAATGTCAGCTCCAGAGATGAGAGAGACCAAAGCAGGAATCATCTAATGTTTACAGAAAGTCAAATGTTTGGATAGCTGAAAATAGATTCAACGAACAAAAGAACTTCAAATCCATGTGAACAAAGTAAATAGAGAAAACCGAACAAGATAATATCTTCAGAATAGAGAAATTAATTACAACCAAAAAGCCTATCAGAGATCCTGAAAATTTTAATTATGTTTACTAAACAAAAGTAATAACTGGGATGAAGAGTAGAACAGTCGAAAGCAAATACCAACCTAGATGCCTAAGGGATACTCCCTGAACATAGTACAAATGATGTAAATATGAAAAGTGTACAAATGATGTAAATATGAAAAGTGAGGGACACTCCTTGAACATAGTACAAATGATGTAAATATGAAAAGTGTGTAAAGAAACATAACATTTAAAAAAAAAAGAAAACAGAAGTTGCAATATCCACCTAAAAGAAGATTGAAAAAGAATAAGTGGGGGGAAAAGTCATTAATAAAAGAAATACTAGTAGAGTGTTTCATATCAGATAAGTAGAAAATTAGAAAACCTTCCCCATTATAAAACATGTAAAAGTTATAAGTGAAATATAATGAAAAGTAATTCAAATGCTACATAACATTACAAAAATGACAGAAAAATACTTTTTCCAAACCAAGTAAGGTACTTACTATAAGGCCTCTGAAATGTGGCTGCCCTCAATCCATGCATTGTTTGTAATATGGCATTGGGTTTGAAAGGCCACACAAGCGAAAGGCCTTGAGGTAGTACCAGATGTAGTTTGGGGACTGGGACCCTAGCATCAACACATGCCTGCAAATGGCTTTAAATACAATAAAATGTGGACTACAGAAATTCCATCCCTTAAAAATGGAAATATTAAAAACATGTTAAAGCCGAATCCATCTCAAACTGGACTGTAGGTAGAAAAAAATGTCTCCTCTGAGCTTTTAAATCATAGGCATGGAATAAGAGGTATAGTTTCACATTACTACATGATTGACTCAATGTCATCACAGATGAAGAGAACTTAATTAAAGCAGCCTTTGATTAGTACAAGTCTGGAGCAACTAGCAGAACCAAAACAATTAACCCCTATGGCACAGCCAGGCTTCATTGAATTTACTACAAATATATATGTAATCTGAAGTGTGTGTGTGTGTGTGTGTACAGGCAAGTCAGCATGATTATATATCAGCAGAAACAACTGACCAAAGTTTCAACTAATAGAGTCCTCAATTATAGAACATAAAAATGTTTAAAATAACTAAAGAAATTTTAAAAGTAAAATTCAAAAACTGAGAAAGAAAAAGAACGCCCAAAAATATCAGCCAAATACAACTTCGAAACAACTAGCATGGTTTAGATTACAAAGAATGCCCAAATCAAGTTTGGTGCCATTGTGGCACAATTGGAACTCTTAAACATTTTGGATGGAATATTATTTGGCACAAACTAAACATACACCAATTCTACGATCAAGTATGACTCTAACTTGCTTCTAGGTATATACCCTATAGAAATGTGCAGAATATTCATCAGATGACACTGACTGGAATCTTTATAACATCACTATTCACAATAGCCCCAATCTAGGACAAACTAAATGTCTTTACCAGTAGAAAGAATAAATATATACTCAAGAATTCCTGACAGCAATGAAAAATAATGGAATATTGTTAAGTGCAATGATATGACAAATCTCATAAAGATAATATTGAGTGACAGAAGACAGACTCGAAATTGTATATATAGTGTTGACTCCATTTGTTAGAAAGTGAAAAAGAGGCAGAAGTTCTCAATTATGTTAGAAAAGAAGGGAAAGGTTGCCTATGGGAAGGAAGCAGATGATTCTTTGAAGGGATCACAGGGAGTTGTCTGGGACACTGTAAGTGACCTACTTTTAAAATTTGGTACTGTTTTTAATATAGAATGGCTTTAATTTGTGAAAATGTGCATTATACTTCAATTAAAAGGCTACCAGGAAGATTTGAAATACAACTAAATAGAACTACTTCAAAACAGCAGATTAGATAGGATAAAGAATAAATTAGAAATCAAAAATACATCTGAAGATTTTATCTGGAGTGCAGCACAAAGATGCAAGGAAATGAAAAATATGAAAGAGGTTAAGAGATAAAGAGCATAGAAAAAGAACATCTGAGATACACATTTAAACAGAGTTCTTGAAGAAGAAAATAGATAAACTAGAGTATGTGCATTATTCAGAAGGACAATTAACTACCTGAAACACCAGATTCAGAAAAATACAATTCATTCCAAGCAACATATATAATAAGAAACATCGGTACAGGGCAAAGAGAAACAGCAGAACACCAAGGGAAGAGAGATGCTACCAGACAGGAAAATCAGATTAATATGAAAGGATAAAAAAATCATATGATGAATGATTTCTCATAAACAACAAAAGCCAAAAGATAAATGATACTATCAAAGTCCCTACTGAAAATGATCATATAGAATGTTGTACCCAGAAAAACTACTAATAAGAAATAAGGAGTAAATAAAGGGCAATTCCAAATAAACAAAAACCTAGAGCAAAAATGTAGGAATGTACTATGAGAAAAAAGAAGGAAAATGATCTGAGAGACATTGCTAACTGCTAAGATAATACTAAACAAACTCTGCTGATACAGTAAAATTAGTGGAAAAATATACAATTTTGTGAAAAATATGATTTTTAAAAACTAACTGAAGAAAATAAAAATAATTAATGCTCTATAATAAATGCAGGCATATATTATAGTTTGCTGATATCAGTTCTAGTCTGAGCCTATTGTCCCAGTGCATATATTAATACTGACTTTTACCACTCTTGTATACACATACACTGCTTTAGATAACAAATTTTATAGTCAATGGCCATAATTCCTAAGGCTTTAGTGTCGATTATTAAAAAACACTCAAATAACATATCAAATACATAAGAGCTTTCAAAAGTAAAAACACATGTAATATACAACTAATGTGAGGTGATAACATAACACATTACAAAACAAAGCCTGCACGATGAGAGGTAATGATAAGTCAATTTTATTTTGAAATTGTGTACAAATTGCTAAACAAAATGTAGCAAACAGTTTCCAGCAAACTATTGTAAAAAAAAAATAAATAAAAAAGACCAAAAATGCAAAATGGTTTATACTAGAAAATATAGATTTAAAAAAGGATTAATGTAATGGTTTGAATATATGTAGAAATGCATTAAATAAAATTTTAAAAATATTTATGATTAAAAACAAATAACGTTCATAGAAGAAAGGAAACATGGCAGAATGAGAGATATCCCCAGATCTCTCCTCTTGAAACAACAATAAGCTGAACATCTGAAACTCAGCAAAAACAACCAAACTGCACACCAGCAAGTCTGAGTGTGGGATCTACACATAAGAGTTACAGGACAGAACCCCAGGTGTGGGCAGTGGACTGGGAGAAATAAAGAAGCTGCCTCTCGCAGCTTGAGCTCCATGTAGGGGGACAGGAAGGGGAGAAGGGGAAACGACATCCCTGAACAGCCCTACCTGGTAGAATTTGTGAGTTCCACGAGCCAGCGGCAGGGCCCAGTCATCAGGGCAGAAAGCAGAGAACTGGGGATGGCAGAGAACAACATTGATTTTTACCAGTCCAGGTTGCAAATCCAAGGCTGAACCACAGCCCCCATGCCCGACCCAGAGGGCCCCTCCCCCTCATACCCTCAGACCAATCACCGCAGAGCCCCAGGGAAATCTGAGCAAATGCTACCAAAACTGTTGCTAACACTGACAGGGACCGAAACTAAGGGTAATGAGCATGATTAAGTATCTACAAGAAAATAAAGGTATTATATAAAGGCATTATTAAGGCTTTATATAAAGGAGAGACCCAAGAGGCTTAGACAGTACCTACTGGAAACCAAAAGAAAAGTACCTTCTTTGCAGCAGGCTAAAGAGAGACCTTTATATAATAAATCTTCTTTCTGGAATAAAAGCAGAATACAATTCCATTAATGCCCAAGTGGAGAAATAGTCCATTAAACACCAAGAACAATCAAGGTGACAAGGCATCTCAGAAAGAAAGAGAAAAATCTCTGGAAAATAAGATTAAAGACATAGAAATAGTCATCTTAAATGACAGAGAATTCAGGATGGTACTTCTGAAAAAACTTACTGAGTTCCAAAAAGAGTCATATCAACAATTACAGGAATTGAAAAACAACTAGATGAGAATAGCAAGGACATTGAAACTCTCAAAAAAAAAAACAGAATAGAACTTCTGGAGATGAAAAAAAAACACATACTGCAAGAGTTGAAAAATGAAACAGCAAGCTTGGGAAATAGAGTCGACCAAATGGAGGAAAGGCTCAGTGATATTGAAGACAGGAATCTAGAAATAAATCAGAAGGAAGAAGAGAGAAACCAAAGAATGAAAAATAATGAAAGAGACATAGAACTATGTGATACCACCAGGAGGGGAAACATAAGAATAATGGGCATTACCAAAGGTGAGGAAAAGGAGGAAGGATTAGAAAGCATTTTCAGACAAAGAGTTGATGAAAATTTCCCAAATCTAAGGAATGAGCTGGAGCTTGGAATTCAAGAAGTCAACAGAACACCCAATTATCTCAACCCAAAAAGGCTTTCACCACGACACATTGTATTAAAGTTACCAAAAATCAATGACAAAGATTGAATTCTCAGTGCAGCCAGGGAGAAGAAAACTGTAACTTACAAAGGAAAACTCATTAGATTATCATCAGACTTCTCAACACAACCTCCCAAGCCAGAAAGGAGTGGAAGCAAATATTCAAACTATTAAATGAAAGGAACTACCAGTCAAGAATAATGTATTCAGCTAAGCTCTCCTTTAGATATGAAAGAGAAATAAAGACCTTTCCAGACATACAATAATTGAGAGAAATCTCCTCTACGAGGCCAGCACTACAGGAAATACAGAAAGAGGTCAGCTCATCTAAAACAAAATGACAAAAAAAAGAAAAAGAAAAAACCATAGTTAGGAGTAAAATGACTATCAGGCATATAAAGCAGAGGAGTGCAATCCTTACTAAGAACAGGGCATTATTAGCTTAAATAATAAGAGGAGAATTGCTATAGCAAGATAGTAATGAATGTTCAGCATACATAGGGACAAACTGAAATAACAAGGACAGAAAAAAGGAGGATTCAAATATCCAAATTCACAAAGAGTAATGGAGATAAGGCACAAGCAGAAGAAAATGGACGATAGTATATATGTAACTATCCTTTACATATTTGTAATGGTAACCACACACAGAAGGTTCAGAACTGAAGTACATAACATAAAAAGAGAAGAACCAGAGGGAGAACCCCCAAAAGTGAACCAAAATAAAGAAAACGGAAACACAAAGACAAAAAAGCAATGGAAACAACGAGCTACCAGAAAGCAAAAGGTAAAATGGTTATAAGTAATCCTCATATTTCAATAATCACCTTAAATGTGAATGGACTGAACTCACCAATAAAAAAGCACAGAGATGCAGAATGGATCGAAAAACAAAACCCAACCATATGCTGCCTCCAGGAGACACTCTCAGCTCCAAAGAGAAATATAGACTCAAAGTGAAAGAGTAGAAATGATATTTCAAGCAAATGGCATTCAGAGTAAAGTGGGAATAGCGTTACTAATATCAGATGACATAGACTACAAAATAAAAAAGGTAAAGAATGATACTGAGGGACATTTCATAATGATAAAGAGAATCATGCACGAAGAAGACATAACACTTATTAATATCTATGCTCCCAATCAGGGAGCTCCGAAATATGCAAAGCAATTACTAACAGAACTAACGGGAGAATCAGACCAAAACACCATCATAGTAGGGGACCTAAATACTCCACTGTCAGATACGGACAGCTCATCCAAACAGAAAATCAATAAGGAAATAACATTAGAACAACGACATAATTGACATTTACAGAGCCTTCCATCCAAAACAGCTACTTATACATTCTTTTCTAGTGCACATGGAACATTCTCAAGGATTGACCACATATTGGGACACAGAGATAGCCTCAACAAATATAAGAGGGTTGAAATCATATCAACCATATTCTCTGATCATAATGCTCTGAAACTAGAGATCAACTGCAAAAAGAAATCAGGAAGAACCACAAATACATAGAGATTAAACAACATGCTACTGAAAAATAACTGAATCAGAGAAGAAATAAAAAGAGAGATCAAGAGATACATAGAAATGAATAATGATAGTATAACATATCAAAACTTTTGAGACATGGCAAAAGCGATCATATGAGGAAAGTTCATATTAGTACAGGCCTATCTCCAAAAACAGGAATGAATCCAAATAAACAACCTAATGTATCATCTTTAAAAAAAAAAAAAACTAGAAAAGGAAGAACAAATGAAGCCTAAAGTCAGCAGAAGCAAAGAAATAATCAAAATTAGAGCAGAAATAAATGAAATAGAAAACAAAAAAATAAAAATAAAAAAAATAAATGCAACAAAGAGCTAGTTTTTTGAGAAGATTAATAAAATTGATAAACCCTAGCTAGACACACTAAAGAAAAAAGAGAAAGGAAACAAACAAAATCAGGGATGAAAGAGGGGAAATTATGACTGACATTGCAGAAATACAAAGGATCATACAAGAATACTATTAAAAAGTATGTAACACCAAATTTAATAACCTAGAAGAAATGGACCGTACTTAGAAAAATGGACCAGTACTTCCTAGACTGAATCAAGAATATCTAGATAATCTATATAGACCAATCAGCAGTATGGAAATTGAAACAATCATCAAAAACGTATCAAAAAGTAAAAATCCAGGACCAGATGGCTTCACCAGAGAATTCTACCAAACATTCAAAGAAGATTTAATACTTATTCTCCTCAAACTTTTCCAAAAAATCAAAGAGGAGGCAATACTTCCTAACTCATTTTATGAGGCCAATATCACCCTGATACCAAAACCTGGTAAAAATAACAAAAAAAAGGAAACTACAGACCAATATCTCTCATAAACACAAATGCAAAAATCCTAAATAAGATACTAGTGAACCGAATATAGCAACATATAAAAAGATTATACACCTCGATCAAGTGGGCATTATCTCAGGGGAACAAGTATGGTTCTACATAAGCAAATCGATTAATGTGATACACCACATAAACAAATTTTTTGAAAAAAGAATTATATGATCATATCAATAGATACAGAAAAAGTCTTTGAAAAAAACGGCATCCATTTATGATCAAAACACTTAACAAAATTGGTATAGAAGGCAAGTACCTTAACATAATAAAGGCCATATATGACAAACACTCAGCCAACATTATACTTAATGTTGAAAAACTAAAAACCTTCCCTCTAAGATCAGGAGCAAGGCAAAGCTGTCCACGATCGACACTCTTATTCAATATAACATTGGAGGTCCTAGAAAGTGCAATCAGACAAGAGAAAGATATAAAAGGCATCCAGATAGGAAACAAAGAAACCAAACTGACATTATTTGCAGATGACATGATTCTCTATATAGAAAACCCTAAGATTCCATAAGAACACTACCAGAAACAATAAGCAAATACAGTAAAGTCTCTGGATATAAAATCAACGTTCAAAAATCCATAGCATTCCTATATTCTAATAATGAAGTGTCAGAAAAAGAAATAGAAAAAATAATTCCTTTTGTAATTGCAACAAAGAAGAATAAAATACCTAGGAATAAATCTAACAAAACATTTGAAGGACCTATATAATGAAAACTACAAGACCCTATTAAAAGAAATGGAAGAAGATACAAAGAAATAGAAAGATATTTCATGTCCTTGAATTGAAAGAATCAACATAGTTAAAATGACCGTATTACCTAAAGCATTATACAGATTTAATGCAATCCCCATCAAAATCCCATTGGCATTTTTTAAAGAAAAAGAACAAAAAATCCTCAGATTTCTTTGGAAGTACAAAAGATCCCAAACTGCCAAAGCCATCCTGAGAAAAAAGAATGAGGCCGCAGGCATCACTCTGCCAGACTTCAAGTTATACTACAAAGTGATAATAATCAAAATGGCATGGTATTGGCAACAAAAAGACACACAGACCAGTGGAACAGAATCAAGAGTTCAGAAGTAAACCCATGTTTACATGGGCAAATAATTTTTGACAAAAAAGCCAAAAACATACAGTGGAGAAAGGAAAGCCTCTTCAATAAATGGTGCTGGGAAAACTGGAAAGCCACTTGTAAAAGAATGAAACTAGAATGTTGTCTATCGCAACAGTCACACACCAAAATTAACTCAAAATATATTAAAGACCTGAATATAAGACCTGAAACAATAAAATGCATAGACGAAAACATAGCAATTAAACTCAAGGACCTTAGACTTAAAGGAGATTTTATGAATTTGATCTCAAAAGCAAGAGAAGTAAAAGCAAAAATAAATGAATGAGACTACATCAAACTAAAAAGCTTCTGCTCAGCAAAAGAAATCATCACCAAGGTAAAAAGACAACCATCCAAATGAGAAAATATATTTGCAAGCAACTCCTCTGATTAGGGCCTAATATACAAAATATACAAAGAATCATACAACTCAAGAACAACAAAAAAGCAAATGATCCAATCAAAAAATGGGCAGAGGACCTGAAAAGACACTTCTCCCTAGAGGACATAGAAAAGGCCAAGAAATATTTTTAAAAACACTCAAGATCTCTAGCTATTAGAGAAATGCAAATCAATAATACCACAATTAGATACCATCTCACACCTGTTTTAATAGCTATAATCAACAGGACAAGTAATACATTCTGGAGAGGATGTGGAGAAAAAGGAACCCTCATACATTGCTGGTGGGACTGCAAATTGGTACAGCCACCATGGAAAACAGTATGGAGCTTCCTCAAAAAACTAAAAATTGATCTACCATATGATCCAGCAATCCCTCTACTGGGTATTTACCCCAAAGACTTGAAAACTCAGATCCGAAAAGATATTTGCACACTGATGTTCATAGCAGCATTATTCAAAATGGCCAGGACATGGAAGCAATCAAAGTGTCCTACAATAGATGATTGGCTAAAAAACCTGTGGTACATATATACAATGGAATATTACTCAGCCATAAGAAGCAATGAAATACTGCCATTTGCGACAATATCGATAAACCTTGACATAATCATGCTAAGCAAAATAAGCCAGACTGAAAAAGATGAAAATCACATGATATCACTTACATGTGGGTTATAAACCTAGAAGCACCAAATGAACAGGACAAACAAACTTATGGACATAGACTATAGACTAGTGGTTACCAGAGGGTAGAGTGGGGAGAAAGGAGAGGGGAGGTAGATAGGGTAAACCAATGTTATAGGGGGTAGGGGGAGGGTGAAGTGCGGATAAAGGAGATGAAGCCATGTGGGAAGCCGGAAGGAAACTGACTTTGGTGGTAAACACACAGAATACCATACAGATGTCAAATTATAATGTGCACTCAAAATTATATAATTGTATTAACCAATGTTACCCCTAATAAACTTAAAAAAAAAACTCTCAGCAAATTAGGCATACAAGGACCACCCCCAAGGATATCTGTTGAATACTTATATTGTAACACATATATATATATATATATTATATATATATTATATATATATATTATATATATATAATACATATATACATATATTTTTTTTTTAAGGAACCTCATTTACATTCCTCACTTGACAGTTTCAGAAGACCTGAAACGTAGCTGCCAGTGTCCACTTTGGAGTTGTTTATATATAACAACTCTTTAGCAGTCATAGCAGTACTATGAGATATCTAGTTAGCTGAGTAGTTAGTTAATGTGTATGTATGTGTGTGTGTGTGTATGTATATACAAACAAACATGCATATAATTTATGTTTATATATAGTATCACATATAATGTAATTCTACACATATATAGGTATAAAAATTAAATTAAGATATTATTGTAAGTTTTTCAGTTTATAAAATATAAGAGAATCTAAATAAAAATTATTAGAATTACTTTTTTAAGTTCAAAAAAGAATGATGTCAGCAAGATGGCAGAGTAGGAAGCTCCAAACTCATTCTTCCAAGGAAACATTGAAAAAAATTATCTAAACAACTTTGTCAGAAGTCCAGAAAACAGTGAAAGGTTTACAGTAACCAAGTGAACACTGAATCAATAAAAAGACAAGTTAAAAATAACAGGAAAGCTTTGTGGTATTTTTACTTGTTCTTGCCTCACCCTTTCCCCAGATGGTTGGTAATCTGGTAGATGGCAGCCCATGTTCCCAGTGTGAGACCTGGGCCCTGATTCCAGAGGGAGCAGAGCAGACTTTATTCACCACTTATTGTCTGTCTAACCGTCTGAGGGCTACCTGAAGAACTGACACAAGATACATGTCTCTGTTTCACTAACTCTGAATTCAGTCAGTATGGAAAAGCAGTGAACGTTGTTTGAAACTATTGTAAGGTAAACAGAACACCAACAGCTTACTGGAACAAAAAACATATAATAGACTATGTAAAACTGGTGATGAAAAACTTGGGAAAGAATTTGAAATTATGTAATTTAGTAGTTCCTGTGTATACTAGGAATTTATAAAGTCATGCAGATTCTCAGGGAAGGATGGATGCTTGGGAATTATCTGTGGATACCCTAATCTTTCACATCTGGCTGAATGCTAGGCTCAGTGTAAGCAGAAACTAAATGAAGGCTAAGGCAGAATTGTCAACACCCTGCTTAAGTATTAAAGAAACATCGCAGCAGAGATCCAATCTTCAAAGACTAAGGAAGTAGGGTTTTTTTTATTTTATTTTTCTTTTTAGCTGCAGGTAGGTATTCAAGAAAATCTGTCAAAACATTAGCTGAACACAAGCTAAAAGAACAGAGACTTAGTGATAACACACATTGAGAATTACAGTCTTTGTAAAAATATGTTGGAAAGGTCACTAGACAAATAAGAAACTATATAGACTTCAACAATCAAAACCAGCAAACTCAGGAAAAGGGAAGAATTTAATTTCCTGAGTTGCCACATTATAATACTTAAATGTCTACTTTATAACAATAACAAAAATGACAAAGCATACAAAAGAGCAGGGAAACATGGCTCATTCAAAGGAACAAAATAACTTGACAAAATAAACTTTCAGGAAGAGCCCAGATCTAAACTTACTAGACTAATACTTTAAATCAACTATCACAAATATGCTCAAAGAGCTAAAGGTAATTATAGATAAGAACTAAAGGAAACTAGAAAAACAAAGAATAAACAAAATTATAATATCAATAATGATATGGCAGTTATAAATGGGAAACAAACAGAAATTCTGGGTCTGGAAAGTATGGTATCTAAAATGAAAAATTCATAAGAGAGGTTCAACAGCAGACTTGAGCAGCAAACAAAACCAGTGAATTTGAATGCAAAACAATTTGAATTATCCAGTGGGAATGAAAAAAGAGAACAGAGCCTAAGGGACCTATGGAACATCAAGAAAAGGACCAAAATATATATGATGAGAGTCTGAGAAGGAGAAGGGAGAGAGAAAGGGCATAAAGAGTATTAAAAAAATAATAGATGAAAACTTCATATGTTTAATAAAAGACAAAAATTTACACATACAAAGAAGCTTCAAAATAATAAACACAAAAAGGTCCACACAAGGCATATTTTAATAAAACCATCAAAAGTCAAAGACAATTTTGAAATCAGGAAAAGAGAAGCAGCAAGTTATGTACAGAGATTCTCAATAAGATTAACAGCTGATTTCTTATCAGAAGCCACAGAGTGGGCTAACATATTTAATGTACTGTGAAAAAAAAACCTGCCAACCCCTTCCCCCAAGAAAATGCAATGCAATCCTAGTTCCTATCAAATTTCATTTATTTGCCAAGATTTTAGAAGGCATTGATTTCCACCTTTACAATCTATTTCCTTTCCACTGGCAGAGTCTTTACATGCACATATACAGTTGTGTTTGCCTTCTTGTTCTTCTGTCTTCATCACAAGAAGAGCAGTACCAGGTGGGATCAAGCCATGTGGAACAAAGCCATCCAAGTCTACTGGCATAATTGCAGCCTGAAGTAGTCCCTAAAGACACTGTTGTCCCCTGTAGACCTGTGAAAAGGTTTCCATAGACATATCTGGAAGGCAACTTCTTAACTCAGTGACTTTTTTAGAGACAGTATTTTCAAGGCCACCACTTGATGTCAAGCACATTTTTATACTCATCAGTCTCTGGTCTCAGAGTACGTGAATAATCCCATAATCCACCAATTATGTGAATGCAGCATTCTCCTGGTAACCTGTCTGCTTTTGCTGCCATTCCTAAAACATCTGGCATTAGAATAAAAGTGTCACTTTTTAGATTGTCTACTCAAAACCCACCTATTAGAGTTTCCCTGATAAACTCGTGTAAAAATAGCCATGTGCTGTCTTTATACTTAACATTTCACTTGTTTATTAGCTTATTGACTGTCTCTCCTCAGAAGAATATAAGCTACTAAGGAGCAGGAATGCCTATGTTATTCAATTTTGTATCTCCAGCACCAAAAGTAAAGTACAGAGTAGGAATGTAATATTCGCCGAATGAACAATGCAAAAATCACTTAGTGATGCAAGCATCTAATTTTCATGAAAACACTAAAATGTTTTGTTTAAATCTTGTTTCTTCTCTCACTTCATAAACAGCAAACTGAGACTGAGAGTAGTTCATAAAATTACAGGTAATAGAATATATCGAATCAGAGTAGAACAAATTTGTCTTACGCCAATCCAATCCAGTGCTCTTTCCACACATTATTAATATTTCTCAATTCATATCGATGAGTAACAGAACTTTAAAGGTAGACAGGATGAAACGTCAAAAGAAATTCCAAGACTCTTGATGCTTACAAGGGGAAAACTAACTTCCCCATATCCAATTTAACCAATAGTTATCACCTCCCCAACCATGAATAGCCTGAGATTTCAGGTAGAGTGAGAGGAACTCATGTCTCAGTCATACTTATAAGCAATTAGCCTTATTTAATATAAATAAAACGTGTAACTTTTATTTTAGGAACTATCTGCAATATTTGTATTTGATTCAAGTTTGTTATAAATGGCCACAGCTTTGCTTTATCCACTTCAAGTACTAGGATCCTTACTGTAGAAAGAGGAAGAAAGGACCCTATCGATATACTCCTATCAACACTCAGAGGAGTCATTTAATTCAACCCTCTGTGATGGAAACAATTAGATGAGAATAATGGAGAGTAAATTTATAGAATAAGGATATACACACTATACTCTTAAATGAGGCAAAAGCACTTACCAGAGAACTCTATACATATCCAGAGTTATATCTCTTTTCATTTTCTCATCACTTGAGGACATCTCTCTTCTGATTTTCTGACTTTTATCTGTATTTCTCTTTGAGCACTGCAAAAATTTTGCTGATACTCTTTTTTCGTGTCCTGCTTTATACTTGCCCCATATAATCTGCAATAAAAGACTCTCTTAAATATTATGTAATTAGTACTATATCTAGGTTTAAAGTTATCATTTTACCATTTGTTTTCATTTTTCTATGTGTTCTAAAATCTTTTGTCATCCTTTTTTGCCTTCTTTTGGACCCATCGAATAACATTTTTATCATTTCATTTGTTTCTCTATTCACTTATGATAAATTATTTTACTTTTCTTTCAGTGGCTACACAATCTTTGACTTATCAAAATAAGTGAGTTTTTGTATACATCTGAGATATCATCAATACTTTAAAACAATTTTAACTCTCCTTAACAAATTCAGCATTATTTTATGTATTTTAATTGTACATAGACAGTGAAGTCTACAAGGCATATTGTTTTCTGTAATCGATATGTTTAGATTTACTTTCCCCATACATACTATTACTAATACTATTTATTCATATCTGTATTTCTATACTTTCATAGTTTTCTTCTGCCTAAACAAGCCTTTTATAATTTCTTTTAATGCAGATCCAGTTATGAATTTTCTCTTTCTGTTTGTTATTTTATACCATTTTTGAAGGCTGTTTTATTAGATATAAAATTATATGTTGGCATTTATCTTTTATTGATATTTTTTAAATAGTATTTTATATCTCTAGCTTCAGTTATTTCTATTAAGAAAGCTCTGACTTTCACTGTTGCCTTTTGGATGTAATATGTTGTAGTTTCTCTAATTTAAAATCATCTAAATGACTTTGGTTTTTAGCAGTTTAACTTCAATGGGCCTAATTATATATTCCTTTGCATTTATTCTACTTTTTTTGTAAATCTTGAATCTGTGGTTTGATGTCTTTAAATAGTTTTGGCAAATTATTTACTAGTATCTCCTCAAATATTGCTTCTACCTCATTCTCACTCTCCTCTTCTTCTGGGACTCCAGTCATATTTACATTAATCATGTCCACTGTTTTCCATGTGTCATTTATGTTTTCCCATAGTTTTATTATTTTCTCTCCATGCTTTAATTTAGATATTTTCTACTGACTATTTTATAGTTTTCTCAATCTCCTTTTAGCTATTTTTTCAATTTGCTGTTAAATTAACACATAGAGTTTTTAATTTATTTTTCATCTCTATAATTTCTATTTGATTTTTGTTTTATGAATTCCAAGTCTCTGTAGAAAATCTTCTACCTATCACTTATTTTGGTGAACATAGTATTTACAGTTATTTGAAGCCTGTTTTCATTAATTTTGACAACTGAAGTTTCATGTGGGTCTGTTTTTATGGCCTATTTTCCCCTCCTTTTAAACAAATTTAGTCCAGAGTCCTGGTAAACCTAATAATTTTAATTGAATGACACACAGTATGTATTAAAATTTATACAGATAACTTAAAAATTGGGCTGATACCATCTTCCTCTGTTGTGGATAGCCTTATTTCAGTTCAGTTTGAGCTTGTCTGAAGGTAGATTTCAGAGTTTTCTGAGAGCTGGCTTATGTCTTTATTCCTCCTACTGGAGTTCATGCTTACTCCTATACTAGCAGTTGGGGTGTTTACCAGGGTACCTTCTCTTTGGCGAACCCAGAACTTCCATTAATCTCCTAAGCACAGAGAGACTACTGATAGCTCTGCTCATGTCCCTATTCTCTTATCTATTGCTTTCCTCTTGCCTTCTAACTCCTTTGCCCACTGGAAGGGTGGGCCAATGGTTTTGTACATCTCAATACACTTCTTTTTTCTCTGGTATCAAGATCTTGGTCTATCTTCCACTGGGTGACTTGGAGTCCAAGAGTACATATTTAATTTCACAGCCTCATGAAACTACATGAAGCTCAGGTCAGTGTCTCAACCCACAATCACTGTTTTCAGCTTGGCTCCTGAGCCTCTGAGCCCCATCTCACTTATGAACTGTCAACTGCCCCAGTGGGAAAACTCCTTTGGAACTGGATCCATCTCAGTGTGCTTTCTTTCCCTCTCACATTCTGGCCTTTTAAGTTCTGGCTGGCTTAGTAGTTCTCTAATACTTTCAAAGGGTTTTTTTTTTTTTGTATTTTTACATTTTGTAGTTTCCCTTAGAAGGAGCATTGTCCCATAACAAGCACTTTGTTCTTACTGGAGAAGGAAAATCCAAAAGTTAGTTATAGACTCCAGCTTTTATGATCAATATTCTTATAGTTGGATTCCCCCAAATGCTCTGTGAAAAATCAGCTTCCTGCTTTACTTAATACCCAGGAAAGACAAAACCATCTTTCTCCGTGTGTGTTCATTTCATATTATTTGTCTCCCTGAACATTTACCCAAATAATTGTTGTTTTGCCTTCTATTACCTTCATTCTGTGTTGATAAAGGGTTGTAGTTTATATAGGAAAAGCCATTACCTATTTGGGGTCTTGGCTGAAAACCACTCATTTTGAAGAAACATGGATGTTATTACACTATTAAATCTTCCCTCACAGCTGTGAAAGCTTAGCAGTGCTATTTTTTAATCATTACACTCCTTGAAACGTAACAAGCGCAACTGTACACTCTCTAACCCTAAGTCTTCCTAACTTACTGACCATAATGGATTCTCTGAAGCTCAGCCCAGATATTTACTTCAAGCCTAAATATGCATAACCCAGATGTCAGGATTTTTTGGATGCTGAAAGTTCAAGCTCTATCTATAACTAGGGATTGCCCTCAGCTATAGGGAACTGTATGTCTAAGGTTATGCCACCACCAAGGAAGCTGATACAGGGAAACAAAGGTTCTGAAAAGCTGTCCCAGCTCAAGAGCCTTCCATGTCTTGTCTGGGGCCTTAGTTGAGACCACATTACAGGTCAGCTTTTCCTTCTGCTTAATTCTGAATTCTCACTTTATTAGATGTTTAACTTCTGTGATCATAACTCAGAAAGTCTTTTGCACATCATTCCTATCTCAGAGTCTATTTTCAGGGAACCTACTCTAAGACTGTGTCACCTAATGTTTGCTACAATCTGTGACTACTGTCCTTCCTCGTCTCCACACCAACTTAGTGTCTCTAAAATGTCATCTTTAATCCTAGGCAGATGACGTCAAAATGCCTGGATGTGGCTTGCTTGCTCAGGGGCAATTTGGGTCAAAGTAGGAAATTTTTTTTAAGAGTTGGTGAGGAAATCATAACATTCCCATCTAAGCTAATTTTTAAAAATCACAGCTGTGCAATTTACAAGATAAACACAGTAGAATGAATAACAGGGATTAGTTGAAGCTAAATGTCTATTTACCAACTTTGAAAATGAGCCTATAATAAAAACAGGCACGCACGAGAATGTGAACTGAGAAGATAGTTCAGGGTAGACTGGTGAAGATCTCCATCTTGCTATCTCTAATAATTACTGGGCTCAAAAGAGCACAATTATAATTGGTTTGATTTATTCCGACCTTCTGGACATCATGAGGTTAAGGCATGACACTGGAGAAAAATATCGAGCGAATTTCACTTTAGAGAAAATTCAAAATTAAAAAGTAATCAAAATACTAATAATTAACCAGTTGACTAAAGATAGTTATAACTCTCAGTTATCTGGTATCTTACAATACAGGTAAAAGACAACTGGTTTTTATGGATTCTGTGCAAGCAATTTGAACAGGAGAAATGTTAAATTTGTTGCAAACACTTAGCTAGAAATCTCCACACATATTGATGGATGGTTGATTTGGGAAGCAGTCAATATTTCTGTAGATATTTAACCAGCTTGTAAAATGCCCTTTCATATTAAATGCCAAAGTGGCCTATATTACACAACTTGTTTCATTTTCTTTCTGTGTTTTTCTTTTTAAAAGTCTTGCATTTGGTACAAATACTTTTAAATTATATTCTGATCCAAGCTTAAATTATGTTACCTTGGAGCCCTGATGCATTCAATCTTTTCCTGAAAGCTACTCTATAAAATGTTCAGCATTATTTATAATTAATCAGGAAAACTAGTATCTTATCAAATAAAATCCTCATAGGACTAAAGTACAAAGAGAAAATAATAGAATTTGAAGTTAGTGAAGGTAAGCAGTTTAAGAAGCCTTTACAAAGGAGACCCATGGAAGTCATGCAGATTTAGTTGAATAGTCTTCAACTCTCATTAAAATGAAGATAAGGGTTTTTTGTCTGCCACTTAGTGCTTTGCACATAGAAAGGACTCAATGAATATAGACTGAATTATTAAAAGAAAAAGTGAATGAAAGCTATTTGACTAGTTTTCCCTAACAGTGAAAAAAAAAAAAAGAGGCATCAGATTTACATCAAAAAGTAGAAATTAAAATTTTTATAGGCATAGGCTCTTACGTGTTCAATATTCTTTTCATGCAATAATAGCCACAACAGGATAAAAATCATAAGAATTCCTACACCTGGTAAAACTGATGATAGTGTTGATAATGAGAGATTGTCTGTGGAACATATCCTGATATCCCGGTTTAAGAGAGCAGGATGATGATGCCTTCTTAGAAATAAACTTAGAAGAAAGAAAAACAACAATTAAAGATAGTAACTATTAAAATAGAAAATACCTAAATCCACAAAATATGATATATGAAGAACGCATGCTAAATACTATAAATATTGGTCCAGGGTAATACAAATCACCTAGTGAAAATATGTTATTTTCAAGTCCATAAAAAGATTTGAAGTCTGCAAAATGTGTTTTATATTCCAAGGAACAAAATAATTCCTCTTTGAATTAGAACAAAAAATTTAATTCTTTGGAAATCTATACTCCTGAACCCTGTTTGCTATTCATGGAATGACAAATTATGTGGTGTTAGACAAGAAGGTACTAGATATTTGGGGAAAATATTACTGTTGACATGGAATAATGGAGGAAAGATCATAGATGGTGAAAAGCCCTGCAACTATTCGGTCTTTGTTAAGTTAAGAGAAGTATAGATTAAATAACACACACAATATCTTCACTTGGGACTTTATAATTATAATTATTCTACAGAAGAGTCATGTTTGAGGGCAGATGAACTTTTTATGCACAAAAAAGTGTCCCTCAAATTGCTGAATTTCTGCAATAAGTACTTCTAATATATTCTTAACACTATATTTTCCAAAAAGTTTTTTAAAACTTACTCTCCAATGTCCCTTTCCTCCACTCCTTTTAAGATTTGAGTGAGCATTGAAAAGAAAATGTTAGCATGCCAAATAAAAATAATTAAAGAAAAAAAGGAGGAAAAGAAAAATCACCTAGATATTTATTAATATTTACCAGACATATTATACAATCTACATGATAAAAGTTGTGATCAATATTTCTCCATGAAACTAAAGAAATAATACATAGTCTTTATAAAGCAAGAGCTCAGAAAAGATACAAGATCTCTGATTAAAAAATTATATAGCAACAAAATTAAATAAAGAGTGGGTTATTAAAATATAATCATTAGGATTTCAGAGAGATATTAAGAATGGCAATATAGTTTTTTAATTTCCCTGATTCCTTTAAAATACTTTCTCTCTCTCCCTCTCCCTCTCTAATGCACACAGGGAAACCAGAATAACCTAAATAAAAACATACAGACAACATTTATAATAAAAGTTAGTAAGCCAGTAGCTTACATATCCCAAAATAGAAGCAAGAAAAAAATACTGACACCTATAATATCCACATGGAGAAAGACAGCAGGGTTTATCATGACTATGAGAACTGATAAACTCCAAAACTAACAAGTATTCACTGAAAACTATGACAAACCAACTAAGAAGAGTAGCCAAAATTTGAAGGTAGTTTTGAAGTGTTCAATACATATTACTCCCAGAGAACCTTGATGCTGGAGTAATATTGGAATCTCCAAATTTATGAACCAAATTTCCATTCCTGGAAAAATTCCTCCTGTAAGAAGAAACTACTGTGGATAAAACACACATTAGCCAATAAAGTCAAATAAAAAAGAAGATCCAAATAGAACCAGGAATGGAAGAGAAGGCATATCTCAGACAGCATAAGAGCATATTTTTATCTCTGTGAAAAAAAACAGAAAAGGGATTGCCAAAGCAATAAAGCTGTAAGAGTTATCCTGATGCATTTTTTCTATTCAAAGTTTTAGGAAATTTTCATAAAATGAAAACACCCCCAGACATATGTACTTGCAAAATTAACCAAGAGAAATTAAGAGGTAGATAAACACTAAGTAAAAGCAACATAAATTACAACTAGAAAATACTAAAAAAATGATTAAAGAATGGTTTAAAAATAGAGGTTATAGAATTCAAGAAAGTTATAAAAAAAGAAAAACTTCATTTCAAAAATAAACTAACAAAAAGAATACAAGATAAACAAGCATAACATTATGATTTGTGATAGTGTTAGGTAGTTAGGTAGACATGAGCAATTGGGGAATGAAGACCTCCTCCCAAAGATCTCTCTTAGGACCTCCCTAGGATCCCCATTTTATGGTTATAAATTACTCCGACATCTTGAGGTACAAAGAAGTGAAAAGCCATAATATAGTAGCCATTATAATAGTAGCCTCAAGCACAAGCACAATCAGTCCTACACTAACCTCCTCCTGACCTAACCTCATTAAACCATCATTATAATATCATCGATATGCCTGAAGTGCATGAATTCAATTGTAATAAACTGAACTCTGGGTAACCGCATACGCAATAGGCAAAGGGTTATGTAACAGCCACATGCCAATCTTCTAGCACCACCCTCATAACCTCTCATCATGGCCCTAATATAATATAGACCTCCCCTCTTCCACGGAGCTACAGCCTTCTTTGGCATAGCCTGTTTCTCCCTTGAAAAGTACTTTAATAAATCTTACTTTTTCTAAATCTTCCTGGTCTATAATTATTTACTGTGTCAATGAAAAGAACCAAAGACCCCTCAATGCTACTGGAGCAACAATGAATTTTAAATTGCCCCAACAGTAACAATTGAAAGAGGAAATTATTTTAAATTTAAAATAGAGACAAAAAGCATTCAAGAGAAAGTAGTTGTTATAGAAAAGATACAAATGAAAAGCAATATACATAAATTTGGAGTTCCTAAAAAAGAAAACACAAATAATGAATGAAAAAAATACTAAAAATATAATTCAAAAAACTCTTTGAACTAAAATTTTATCTGAATCTATATAATAACTCAGAAAGTCTTTTGCACATCATTCCTATCTCAGAGTCTATTTTCAGGGAACCTACTCTAAGACTGTGTCACCTAATGTTTGCTACAATCTGTGACTACTGTCCTTCCTCGTCTCCACACCAACTTAGTGTCTCTAAAATGTCATCTTTAATCCTAGGCAGATGACGTCAAAATGCCTGGATGTGGCTTGCTTGCTCAGGGGCAATTTGGGTCAAAGTAGGAAATTTTTTTTAAGAGTTGGTGAGGAAATCATAACATTCCCATCTAAGCTAATTTTTAAAAATCACAGCTGTGCAATTTACAAGATAAACACAGTAGAATGAATAACAGGGATTAGTTGAAGCTAAATGTCTATTTACCAACTTTGAAAATGAGCCTATAATAAAAACAGGCACGCACGAGAATGTGAACTGAGAAGATAGTTCAGGGTAGACTGGTGAAGATCTCCATCTTGCTATCTCTAATAATTACTGGGCTCAAAAGAGCACAATTATAATTGGTTTGATTTATTCCGACCTTCTGGACATCATGAGGTTAAGGCATGACACTGGAGAAAAATATCGAGCGAATTTCACTTTAGAGAAAATTCAAAATTAAAAAGTAATCAAAATACTAATAATTAACCAGTTGACTAAAGATAGTTATAACTCTCAGTTATCTGGTATCTTACAATACAGGTAAAAGACAACTGGTTTTTATGGATTCTGTGCAAGCAATTTGAACAGGAGAAATGTTAAATTTGTTGCAAACACTTAGCTAGAAATCTCCACACATATTGATGGATGGTTGATTTGGGAAGCAGTCAATATTTCTGTAGATATTTAACCAGCTTGTAAAATGCCCTTTCATATTAAATGCCAAAGTGGCCTATATTACACAACTTGTTTCATTTTCTTTCTGTGTTTTTCTTTTTAAAAGTCTTGCATTTGGTACAAATACTTTTAAATTATATTCTGATCCAAGCTTAAATTATGTTACCTTGGAGCCCTGATGCATTCAATCTTTTCCTGAAAGCTACTCTATAAAATGTTCAGCATTATTTATAATTAATCAGGAAAACTAGTATCTTATCAAATAAAATCCTCATAGGACTAAAGTACAAAGAGAAAATAATAGAATTTGAAGTTAGTGAAGGTAAGCAGTTTAAGAAGCCTTTACAAAGGAGACCCATGGAAGTCATGCAGATTTAGTTGAATAGTCTTCAACTCTCATTAAAATGAAGATAAGGGTTTTTTGTCTGCCACTTAGTGCTTTGCACATAGAAAGGACTCAATGAATATAGACTGAATTATTAAAAGAAAAAGTGAATGAAAGCTATTTGACTAGTTTTCCCTAACAGTGAAAAAAAAAAAAAGAGGCATCAGATTTACATCAAAAAGTAGAAATTAAAATTTTTATAGGCATAGGCTCTTACGTGTTCAATATTCTTTTCATGCAATAATAGCCACAACAGGATAAAAATCATAAGAATTCCTACACCTGGTAAAACTGATGATAGTGTTGATAATGAGAGATTGTCTGTGGAACATATCCTGATATCCCGGTTTAAGAGAGCAGGATGATGATGCCTTCTTAGAAATAAACTTAGAAGAAAGAAAAACAACAATTAAAGATAGTAACTATTAAAATAGAAAATACCTAAATCCACAAAATATGATATATGAAGAACGCATGCTAAATACTATAAATATTGGTCCAGGGTAATACAAATCACCTAGTGAAAATATGTTATTTTCAAGTCCATAAAAAGATTTGAAGTCTGCAAAATGTGTTTTATATTCCAAGGAACAAAATAATTCCTCTTTGAATTAGAACAAAAAATTTAATTCTTTGGAAATCTATACTCCTGAATCCTGTTTGCTATTCATGGAATGACAAATTATGTGGTGTTAGACAAGAAGGTACTAGATATTTGGGGAAAATATTACTGTTGACATGGAATAATGGAGGAAAGATCATAGATGGTAAAAAGCCCTGCAACTATTCAGTCTTTGTTAAGTTAAGAGAAGTATAGATTAAATAACACACACAATATCTTCACTTGGGACTTTATAATTATAATTATTCTACAGAAGAGTCATGCTTGAGGGCAGATGAACTTTTTATGCACAAAAAAGTGTCCCTCAAATTGCTGAATTTCTGCAATAAGTACTTCTAATATATTCTTAAGACTATATTTTCCAAAAAGTTTTTTAAAACTTACTCTCCAATGTCCCTTTCCTCCACTCCTTTTAAGATTTGAGTGAGCATTGAAAAGAAAATGTTAGCATGCCAAATAAAAATAATTAAAGAAAAAAAGGAGGAAAAGAAAAATCACCTAGATATTTATTAATATTTACCAGACATATTATACAATCTACATGATAAAAGTTGTGATCAATATTTCTCCATGAAACTAAAGAAATAATACATAGTCTTTATAAAGCAAGAGCTCAGAAAAGATACAAGATCTCTGATTAAAAAATTATATAACAACAAAATTAAATAAAGAGTGGGTTGTTAAAATATAATCATTAGGATTTCAGAGAGATATTAAGAATGGCAATATAGTTTTATAATTTCCCTGATTCCTTTAAAATATTTCCTCTCCCTCTCTAACGCACACAGGGAAACCAGAATAACCTAAATAAAAACATACAGACAACATTTATAATAAAAGTTAGTAAGCCAGTAGCTTACATATCCCAAAATAGAAGCAAGAAAAAAATACTGACACCTATAATATCCACATGGAGAAAGACAGCAGGGTTTATCATGACTATGAGAAATGATAAACTCCAAAACTAACAAGTATTCACTGAAAACTATGACAAACCAACTAAGAAGAGTAGCCAAAATTTGAAGGTAGTTTTGAAGTGTTCAATACATATTACTCCCAGAGAACCTTGATGCTGGAGTAATATTGGAATCTCCAAATTTATGAACCAAATTTCCATTCCTGGAAAAATTCCTCCTGTAAGAAGAAACTACTGTGGATAAAACACACATTAGCCAATAAAGTCAAATAAAAAAGAAGATCCAAATAGAACCAGGAATGGAAGAGAAGGCATATCTCAGACAGCATAAGAGCATATTTTTATCTCTGTGAAAAAAAAACAGAAAAGGGATTGCCAAAGCAATAAAGCTGTAAGAGTTATCCTGATGCATTTTTTCTATTCAAAGTTTTAGGAAATTTTCATAAAATGAAAACACCCCCAGACATATGTACTCGCAAAATTAACCAAGAGAAATTAAGAGGTAGATAAACACTAAGTAAAAGCAACATAAATTACAACTAGAAAATACTAAAAAAATGATTAAAGAATGGTTTAAAAATAGAGGTTATAGAATTCAAGAAAGTTATAAAAAAAGAAAAACTTCATTTCAAAAATAAACTAACAAAAAGAATACAAGATAAACAAGCATAACATTATGATTTGTGATAGTGTTAGGTAGTTAGGTAGACATGAGCAATTGGGGAATGAAGACCTCCTCCCAAAGATCTCTCTTAGGACCTCCCTAGGATCCCCATTTTATGGTTATAAATTACTCCGACATCTTGAGGTACAAAGAAGTGAAAAGCCATAATATAGTAGCCATTATAATAGTAGCCTCAAGCACAAGCACAATCAGTCCTACACTAACCTCCTCCTGACCTAACCTCATTAAACCATCATTATAATATCATCAATATGCCTGAAGTGCATGAATTCAGTTGTAATAAACTGAACTCTGGGTAACCGCATACGCAATAGGCAAAGGGTTATGTAACAGCCACATGCCAATCTTCTAGCACCACCCTCATAACCTCTCATCATGGCCCTAATATAATATAGACCTCCCCTCTTCCACGGAGCTACAGCCTTCTTTGGCATAGCCTGTTTCTCCCTTGAAAAGTACTTTAATAAATCTTACTTTTTCTAAATCTTCCTGGTCTATAATTATTTACTGTGTCAATGAAAAGAACCAAAGACCCCTCAATGCTACTGGAGCAACAATGAATTTTAAATTGCCCCAACAGTAACAATTGAAAGAGGAAATTATTTTAAATTTAAAATAGAGACAAAAAGCATTCAAGAGAAAGTAGTTGATATAGAAAAGATACAAATGAAAAGCAATATACATAAATTTGGAGTTCCTAAAAAAGAAAACACAAATAATGAATGAAAAAAATACTAAAAATATAATTCAAAAAACTCTTTGAACTAAAATTTTATCTGAATCTATATACTAAAACAGCATGCCACATAATTGTGAAAGTCTACCCAGAACAACCAACACTGAGACGCAGTGAACTAAAATTATTGAAAACAAACAAGAAACCATCCTTTGGCTAAAGACCAAATGACTTACAAGGGAAAGAAACTCATGTGGCCACCAGATTTTTGATAAAAACATTTTATATCACAGAATATTTAAGATAGTCAAAAAAATAAACTATAAATCATGGATCTTATATCCAGTCAAATTGACATTCAATTACAAAAGTCACAGCACAGTTTTATTTCTACACAAGAATATAGGAAATATTATTTTCATGATTCTTTCCTGAAGAATCTAAAAATGAGCTTCAGACGACCTACATAACTGAAATTACATCCTTAAGACAGGTTGTGAACTATGCATTTTCCCATGGACGTCAAATTCTGTAAACATTGCATTCTTCGGGATCATGATTAAAAAGAATATAGTAAAGTTAAGTACTGAGAATATTCTTTCACAATGAAGATTTAGCTTAACTATCAAAAATAGGAGGGAGTGAACACCAGAATAATGCAGCGATTACCTCAGTGAGCTGCTCTCTCACCAAAAAAAAAAAAAAATTTAAATATACTGGCAAAACAAAACTAACCAGTTACTATTTCAGACATCAAAATTAACTAAAGCCACAGAAAACCGAAAATCATTTATCTATGAGAAACTACTGAACCTTCTTAACACAGCAAGTTATGCAACATTTTAACTTGGGGCTATTCCCCTATCCCTTCATCCCCTCCCTGCTCTGTAGTGCAGTAGTCATGAAAAGCCAGTGTTCTTGTAGCCAACTAAGATGACTGACCTGTTCTGAAATTCCATTAAAATCACCTTTTTAAGAGTATAGTAAATATGTTGTCTGAATTTCCAGCTGCTGGGAAAATCTCTATTCCCAGGTGTTATGGCTATTCAGTTCAACTCAGAGCTCAGCTCATCAAGGGGAAAAAAAAATCCCTACATATCCTTATGTTACCAAAGCAATATCAGTCACTTGACAACAGCTGCCTAAGGCTACGACTTGATTTGCTTATGGCAAACAAGAGCCTAGCCAGGAATATAAAAGGAAATGAGGAAGAACAAGATAACCATAGGGAACTTAAAAAGCTCTGACATACCCTTGGAGATCTCAAAGACTGCTCACACACCAGGCTGTGCACAGCCCCAGGAAAAACTTGGTCAAAGATAAGATCCACTCTGTTCTGGCTGAAATAGAAGCCCTGAACAGGGAGGGAGTGAAAGCTAAGTCTTGTAAACTGCCTAAAGTTTGAAGGTATGCCTTCTTACACAGAGCCCTTTGGCAAATGGAGGAAGACAAATTTGCAAGGCATTTAAGGAGATCTTCTGACCTGAAATTGCTGACTACTACATTTTACTGACATAGGGATGAACCTGAGGAAGCTAAGCATAAATGAAAACAAAACAAAAAAGTAGCTGACAATTTAGTGGTTTCAATTACTGATAATACAGAACCTACAGAATTAGTCTGGGTAATTCTCTAAACAAAAAAGCAGCAACAATAACTAACAGGGAAAAAAAAATACCAGTAAAGAGGGAGAAAGGATCTGACTAGAATTGCTACAATATATTATCTAAAATACCCAGTGTTCTACAACAACAACAACAACAATTATGACAAATGCAAAAAAATAAGAAAGCATGCCACACATACAAGAGAAAAGAAGACCCAACAGAAAATATTCATGAGAGAGGCCAGATATTGGACTTAGTAGATAAAGACTTCAAAGCAATTATTGTAAATATATTAAAATAACTAAAAGAAATGATGAAAGAATTAAGGGAGAGTATGAGAACTATGTCTTATCAAATAGAGAATATCAATAATAATATTGACTAGAATATCTTGATATTGATAATGACATGGAAATTGTAAAAGTACACTAAATAGAAATTCTGGAGTTGAAAAGTCCAATAACTAAAATAAAAAATGAACTTAAGGAGGCCAGTAACAGGTTTGGGCAGGCAGGAGAATGAATAAGAGAACTTAAATATAGATCAAAAGAGATTACCTAGGCCATTTTGTGGATTTTAGGTTGGTGAGAGCATATGAGGAAGCAGGTGGAAGGGAGCAGAAGACCAGTCTGAGGCCAAGGGTGTGTGAACTTGAGCCTCTGCATTTCTAACCCAAGATCTTGAAAAGCATCATGGATCATAAGGTTTATGTAGATAATCTTGGAAACAATGGAAACAGGGCTGAACAGAAATGACTTTTTGGCTATTATAGAACACTCCAAAGTGTGTGGGTTGCTAGAAACCTCCCGCCTTTGCTCCTGTTGAATTTGAAGATGCTGGAGATGAAGCCGATGCTGTCTGAGAGCTAGGTGGGAGAATACCATGTGGCTGTCCAGTAAGAGTGGACCTGTCCATTGACGAAAAGTCGAAATCATGGCCCACTTCCCTCTTGGGGTCATCATCATAGAGATGATTATAAGAGAAAGAGTCCTCCACCTCGCCACAGATCCCAAGATGAAGAAGCTTCTCCTGTAGCCAGAGCAGGTCTTTTTCTAGAGATAGAAGAGAGAGATCACTGTCTTGGGAGAGAAATCACATACCGATCTGATCTTTCTTTTGGTCTTACCGCTGATCTAGGTCAAATGAAAGGCAATAGGAGACCAGTTTGCAAGAGGAGTGGTATATATGAAATAACTTCATTTGACAGGAGAATGTATGGAAAATTCAAGTTTTGTTTGACACTTTCTAAGCTTGGCACATTTTTAAGATGTTTTAGCTGTTCATATTTGTTTGTCTTGGAACAGTGACACATAAGGATGTAATTTTCTATGGTTTGAAATGGATCATATGAGGCATGTAATATCAAGAATTATTACTTTACAGTGTTCCCTTAAGCAATATTGAATTTGCTTTGAATTTTATTTACTCTTGCATCAACTGATAATAAACCTCTAACTCCTGCACGGTTAAAGTGTAATGTTTAAAATTATGGAAACAAAACTGGAAAAAATTGAACTTAAGACTTATTTTTCCATACCTGGGATATAGTATGTGACTGTAGTTGAACAAGCAGTCTTTAAAATCTGCTGTGAACACAAGCCAGATGGTAAAACTTAAAGCTGTTCCCTTGGACTAGATTTTAGAAGTTAAAAAAAACGCACACATGACTATTCTTCACACTGGGCAGAGATTGTCCAGTTGGTATAGAATCTAAGAGGTTTCAAGAAAGTTAGTTTACCTTTGTTTTAGGTCAAATTTTCTTATGCGATTGCTGTATATAAATACATAGCTTTTTGTGACATTCTTTATTTGCAAATTTGAAACTATTCAAGATACTTGTGCCCTGCCAGTTCAAGGGTACACTGTATAGCTGAACATGGAGTTATTGTGCAAAATTTATTTTTTTGCGCTATCATTTGTAACATATTTTATGAGACTCTTTGAGATTATGTTTCAGTTACAAGTTGTTGTTTAACCCAAAAAAGAGAGAGATAGAGGTTACCCGGTTTGAGGAGCAGAAAGGGAAAGAGTAAATAAAAATGAACAGAGACTCAGAGATCTGTGCAGCATACAAACATATGCAAAGAGAAAGGGTCGAAAAATATATTTGAAGAAATAGTGGCCTAAAACTTCCAAAATTTGACTTAAAAAAATCAACTAGAAAAAATTATCGTCAAACCGATAGAAGGAAAAGCTTGAGAGCAGCAAGGTAACATAACATCACATAGAGTGATCCTTAATAAAATTAATAGCTTACTTCTTATTGGAAACCATGGAGACTACAAGACACTGGGATGTCTGTCTTCAAACTGTTGAAAGTAAGACTATCAACCAAGAATGCCATATTCAGCAAAACCAGCCTTCAAAAAATGAAGATGAAATTCAGGCATTACCAGATAAACAAAAATTGAGAAAATATGTCACTAGTAGGAACTTCTCCTATATAAATATTAAAAGTAATCTTGTAGGTTCAAATGAAAAGATATTAGATAGTAAATTGAATCTACAAAAAATAAGTAAATAAAATAAAGAATACTGTTAAAGTTAATCAGACAGATATTTTGAAAGATAGTATAAGTACATTTTTGTCTATAACTTTTCTTCTTATATGTGATTCAAAAGACAACAACAAAATGCAATAATTATAAAATGTTGAAGAGCTTAAAATATTAAAAGTTGTCATTTAAATGACAATAATAGTATAGAAGAGAAGCATTAAAAAAGAAAATATATTGGAGGAAATTTTATGTATACTATTGAAATTGAGGTAATACTAATTTAAATAAGATTGTTTTAACTTAAGATACTAATTGTAATCCCCAAGAAAACTAGTATAAAAAAATAATTCAAAAAATAGTAAAAGAAACAGCATGGAAATTAAAATGTTACACTAAGAAACTCAATGATTTAACACAAAAAAACTGGAATCAAAAACTAAAAACACAAAACAGAACAAAACAAAGAAAAAATGTCAAATATGGCAAATAAAAATCTTACTTGATTAGTAATTTGTATATTTCATCTATTCAAATTTGATTACAAATTTGAATAGATGAAATATTCCAATCAGAAGGCAGAGATAGGGAGAATGGATTTAAAAACACACCCAACTCCATGCTGTCTACAAAACACATGATTTAAACTCAAAGACAAAAATTAATTGAAAGAAAAAGATGGAAACAATATACCATTTGAGTACAAAAGAGAGCTATAATGGCTTTGCTTAAATGAATAAGATAGATTTTTATTCTTTAAAATCTATTTTAAAAAAATTGTTACTAAAAACAAGAAAATACATTTAATACATTAGGGAGTTATAATAAATATATATGCACCTAACAACAGAGCCTTAAAATAGATGAAGCAGGAACTGACAGAACTGAAGGAGGAAATAGGCAACTCAAATAGTAGTTTAATAACCCTCTTTTAATAATGGACAGAACAACTAGACATAAGACCAACAAGTAAATAGAACTGTAAAACATGATTTAGTAACTAGAGCTAACAAAGTTTACACAATACTCGTCTCACACACACAAGGGACATTTTCCAAGATGGATCAATTGCTAAGCCGTAACAGAGCCTCAATGAACTTAAATACTTGTAGTCATGCAATATATATTCTCTGACCAGAATGAAGTTAGATTAAGAATCTATAATAAAACTAAAGTTCAGAGATTCACAAATATGTGGAAATTAAAGAACATATTTACAAAAAACTTAAGAGTTAAAGAAGAAATCATAATAAAAGTTAGAAAATTATTTCAAATAAGTGAAATAAACAACATACCCAAACTTATGGATTGGAGGTAAAGCAATGTTCAGAGGACAACATAGTTATATAGCATATATTTCAAAAAGACAGATCTCAAATTAATCAATACAAGCAGAAGGAATAAAATAATAAATATTAGAGTAAAAATAAATGAAACAGATTATAAAAACAATAGAGAATATCAACAAAACCAAAAGTTGCTTCTCTAGAAAGATCAGCAAATTGACATATGCTTAGCTTACATGGACCAAGAAAAATAAAGAATGAAGACACAGTCAATAAATCATAAATAATGAAGGGGATATCAGTACCAACTTTATAGGAAAAAAAAAGAATTATAAGGAAATACCATGAACAACTGTATGCCAACAAATAAGTTAACTTAAATAACATGAACAATTCCTAGAAAGAAACAAATTAGTGAAACTGACTCAAGAAGAAATTAAAAATCTGAATATACCTATAACAAGTAGAGAAATTGAATTAATAATTTTAAAACTTCCTAAAGGAAGAACATAGGCCCAGATGGCTTAACTAATGAATTCTATCAGACATTTAAATAATCAATACTAACACTCCACTAATTCTCCCATGAAATAAAAAAGGGGAGAACACTTCTCAATTTATGAGGTCAGTATTATTCTAATACCAAAGCCAGATAGAGACATTACAAGAAAACTACAGACGAATATAGTTTATAAATATAGATGTAAAAACATTCAACAAAATACTAGCAAATTGAATCCAGCAACATAAAAAAAAATATTTTTTACATAATTACCATGTGGAATTTATCTCAGGAATTCAAAGATAAATTAGTATGAAAAAATGAATCTGTATAATATTCCATACTAATAGAATAAAGGACAAAAATATCATTATCATCTCAATAGATACAAAATTACATTTAACATAGTTCATAACACTTTAATGGGAAAAAAAGAAAAGAAAAACATGCAAGAAAGTAGGAATAAAAGTAAATTTCCTCAACCTGATGAAGAGCATCTAATAAAGACCACGGCTAACGTCATATTTAATGAAAAAAATATATTGAATACCTTCCCACTAATATCAAGAAAAATAGAAAAAATATCCGCTTTTGCTACTTCTATTCAACATTGTATGGATGAGCTAGTGAAATAATTAAGCAAGAAAATAATGTTTTTAAATCCAATTTGGAGGAGAAGTAAAACTTTCTTTACAGATGTGATAGATAGAGAGATAGAGAGATAGAGAGATAGATAGAGTGAGCCACTGAAACACTATTGGAACTAATAAGAAAGTTAGGTAAGGTTGAAGAATGTAAGAACACTATATAAGAAGCACTTATACTTCTTTATATTAGCAATGAATAATTCAAAAGTGAAATTAATAAAACAAATCAATTTGCAATAGCATCTAAAAATGATTTAAAAAATTTAGGAGTAAATTTTTTAAAAAATAAATATGACTTGTATATTGAATATCACAAAGCATTGTTGAAAGAAATTTAAAAGATCTATAAAGAGAAAAATATCTCATGTTCATGGAACAGATGACAATAATATCAAGATGGCTACATTCCCCAAATTTACCTATAGATTCAGGGCAATCTGTATCAAAATCCCAGCTAGCTGTTTTGCAGAAATTGACAAACTATTCCCAAAATTTATCTGGAAATTCAAAGCACCCAAAATAGCCAAACAATCTTGAAAGAGAATCACAAATTTGGAGGACTCACATTACCTGGTTTCAAAACTACAGTAATCAAGACAATATGGTACTTGCATAAGGGTAAATATATAAATCACTGCAATAGAATTGAGAGGCCAAAAATAAACCCTCTTATTTCTGGTCAATTGATATTTTACACACGTGCCAGAACAATTCAATTTGAAAAATGTTGTTTTTTAAAAAAATGGTGGTGGGACAACTAGACACCCAAATGCGAAAGAATATAAGTAGACTCTTTCCACACATCACACACAAATTGATTTAAAATCAATCGTAGACCTAAATGTAAGAGCTAAAACTTCGTAAACTCCTAGATGAAAACATAGGATTATTATGACGTTGGGTTGGGCAATGGCTTCTTAGATGTGACACCAAATGTGTAAGCATCAAAAATAAATAAGTAAACCAGACTTAATCAAAACTAAAAGCTTTTGTGATTCAAAGGACAATAGGAGGAAAGATTTGTAAATTATAGTCATATATGTATATAAAGGACTTGTATCTTTAAAAAAACTCTTACAGTTCAATAATAAAATAAAGGTAACCCAATTAAAATAGGGTCATATCATTCAATTGATATATTTCTAAAGATGATAATATAAATAGCCAATAAGCACATGAAAATATGCTTGACATCATTAGTCATTAGGAAAATGTCTAATGAAAACCACAATGAGATACCACTTCACACCTATCAGTGTGGCAATAACAAACAAACAAACAAAAATTGGTGTGGATTTGAAAACATTGAAACTCATACATCACTGGTTGAAAAATAAAATTGTGCAGCCATATTAGAAAAAGGTTGGAAGTTCTTCAAAATATTCAGCATATTGTTACTATCTGACCCAGCGACTCATTCCTAAGTATATGCAAAGAAAAATCAAAACATATATGGACACAAACACTTGTACCTGAGACAAATGAAACATATGAACACGAAAACTTATAGAGAATGTTCATAGCAGCACTGTTCATAATAGCTCAAAAGTGGAAACAACCATGTATTAGTTTCTTGTAGCTGCTATAACAAATTACCAAAGACTTGCTGGCTTAAAACAACAGAAATTTTTTTTTTCCTCACAAAGAATACAATCAGTATCACTGAGCACAAATCAAAGTATCAGCCTTGCTGCATTCCCTGTAGAGACACTAGAGAGAATCTGTTCCTTGTATCTTCCAGAAAAATTATAAATGCTAGTAAGAATTTATTGTTATTTTAATAAATAGAAAGACTCTATCTTTGAGAAGAAAGTCAATATTAAAAGGCTATCAAGGCTGTAAGAATCAATACATAAATCTGTATAAATCTGTAAGAATGTCAAAACCTTATCTATAAATCTGTAAATGTATCTCTAAATAATATTGACATTTTTAGAAGGGAATGAGAAGTGGTAGAAGCAGACAAGCTAATTCAACGTGTTCATATTGAAAAGTGAACATAGAAGTATATCCAGAATAATTATGAAGAAGAAGATATAGTAATTACAAGCTTAATACTGGCACTTGAAGAGAAGACAGACATCAACAAAATGAAGAAAGAGTTTACAAATAAGTGAAAATTTACTACTAAAGATGATGTCAGTCAAACCAGTTGGGCAAAGATAAATTTCTAGATAAATGGTGTTTGGGTAGATGGCTAACCCTCCAGAAAGTAATGGAAGTTGGATCCCTACTGCATTCTTTTTAAGGATAAAGTGGGTCAAATATATGGCGGCAGGAGATTTGACTTTGGGTGGTGAACACACAATGCAATATACATAAGATGTATTATAGAATTGTACACTTGAAACCTACATAATATTTTGTCACCCCAATAAATTTAATTTAAAAAAATTATTTTTATGTGAATCATTAAAAAAAGAAACTGTAAAATACTAGAATAAACATGAAAAAATTTTTAAAATATTATCACCCAAATTGATCTGCAAATTAATTCCAAGACTAATTAAAAACTCGACAAAATTTTTCCATGAAATTTGACTCCTAAAACTCTTACGAAACAGAATATGATTGAGAATGGCGTGAAACTTTTAAGTGAAAGAAAAGGTAGACCAAAAGGCCCTATAACCTCTTTTCTACTCTGTTATAGCTATTATATTCAAATAAAAATAAAAGCCATTCCTCTACCTACTTGTTCCCCCTTCTTTACAAACAAATATTCATCCTGTAAGTGCCATATTTATCCTCTCTGACCTTAACTGAACTCTCTGTAAAATAAGGTCAGTAACAAATTTCCCAACATAATTCACAGTTATAACCTCTTTTTCAGTTACATATGAGACATATAATTTATAACTCCTTTGAAAGTACATATTTTCTGTGCTTGTGTTTAAGAAGAATTGAAATTGACTGTCAACTGTTGACTGTCTCTGATTAGATGTTAACTTCATGATATCTCAGGCAGAGCTTGAGCACACATTGTATTCCTATTGGCAGGAAGCGATGAACACACACATAGCTAAACCAGACCCTTCCTTCTGTAAACTTATACTTTTCTGATTGAGGACAGAGCCTGTTCCAAGGTTCCTGCCTGGTAACATTTATTTCTCCCAGTGCTTTGTTGACAAATGAGATGCTGGTTAACAGTAAGTAGCAATGAAATATGCCTCCCAGTATTGAGGTGACATGTTTGACCCTCTTTGTTTCAGTGATGCATATTACTGAAGGCCCTTCAGGACATTTTACTTCAAAATGAGTTTTTTGTTGTTAAAGAGAGAAAAGATGCATTCAATAGATTTATGAGCCTTGCCTGTCTGGCTAGGAAACTAACTATTTTGACACCATCTGCAGGAGGTTCCTTGGGTATTGAATTAACACAATTGCAAGAGGCAGTCACATTGGATAACCAAATTTTACTCTTTTTACCAGCCACGAACAGTGCCTTACCCAAATTGCTTTAGCCTCCAAAGGGATGGCTATGATTGGCTGAAAACTTCAGGGACACTCGCTTATTCACTATTTACTGAACACATAAGTCAGATATTGTTCTAGGTGCTGGGGATGCAGAAATAAACCAATCAGAACAAAATTACTACCTTCAAGGAGCTTACATTCTAATAAGATGTACAGAGTCACATTAATCATGTATATGTGACTGATACTAGCAGGATTCAAGCAAAAAGTAAGACTAGATCTCTGCAGACAAGCTGTAGTAGAAGTGGGAATAGAACAAGTATATGAAACTGGAGCAGGCAATTACCTGTATGACCTTTTCTTTAATAGAACCTTCTTTAGGTACATTATTGGGTACATAATATTGTGATAGACAAGTGCAGATGATGTGATTCTGATTAAGTTACAAGTAGAAGAGAGACAGATTCAAAATCAGATGTTAGTCTGAATGCCTATTTCCTGCCTGTTCCCCATGACTATTTCACCTTACTCCAAGTGATATTTAATAATCTACCATTAGGAAATTATTGCTGTAGCTTGAAATGGTTGTCTGACTTTGATCATTTGTTAAGCTCCAAAGATTAACATATTCACTTCTTGTCATGCCATTTCATCCTAACAATCAGGCCCTGTTGCAGCTATTTAGTATCCTCACTGTTTTAAGGATTCAGAAAGGTTAGGTCGGCTGCACAAGGTCACACTGAAAGAAGGGGTTAAAACCAGAGGCAGATCCAGGTCCTCCTGCTTTGCATCCTGTGCTCTGATCCAGGCCATTCGGTGCTATGCTCTACATGCTTTCAGATGCTATGAGTGAAAGCAAAGATGAATACACCTTGTTCCTTGCCTTTTAGTAGTTTATAATCTAATATGAAAACAAAGCACCAACACAAATAATTGCAAGGTAGGAATCTTGTTTTAATAAATCTAGATAACCAAAAAAAGAAAATCTACATACTTCACATTACAAGAGAAGATATGTGAGAGCAAATGCTATTCTTACTGTTGGGGGTGATCTAAGTACGTCATTGCCTCAGTGATACTGGGGGGACTTGGTCCTTTCTGTCCACATGCAGATCAACAAAGTTTAAAAAAAGTAAAATTTATCGAAGTACATTTCAAGAGATAAACAGGCTATACCAGAGAGGGCTATAGCCTTGTAGAGGTGGAAAGGTCTGTCTTATATCTGGGCTGTGCTGGGAGTTTACAAGGGTGATGCTAGCTGATTGATGGGTGAGGTCATTTTGATTGACAGTTGGCTGCTATATAACCTATTGTCAACTGTGCATGTATGTTTCCAGAATTCAGTCTATTATAATTAGTTTCATGAACTTCCAGGCATATGTATGACATTATAATGATGATATAACAAGGTCAAGGTGAAAAAATAGATAGAGTACTCCTTACTGCGTAAGTGTTTGTGGCTGGCCTAGACTGGTTGCTATGCTATGGTCATTGATTTACTTGTACTCCTGGAAGCAGGATACTGTTGTTTGAAAAATGAAGTTTTTCTGAGAGGTCCTAGGGGGCAGTCCTTTCGGTTGGGCCATAAGTGTTGTGATTTCTATGGTTACAGAGCAGGCTTCGCTCTAATCGCTCATGGCTACCTAACTACCTAACACTATGTCCCAAGTAACTGTGATTGGCCATGAGGGCTACAGATCGTAGCCCATAGGCTTCTCAAGCCACTGAAGAAGTCTTGCCAGTAGAGAGAACATGTCTAGGCTGTCAGAGCTGGAGTTATAAATATAACCAGACCAGAAAGCAGAAGCCCTGGTCTTCCTCCTTTTCTCTCAGCATGCCAGCTCCTAGAAAGTCCCTATAAACTCTTTTCCACCCTGCAAAAGCTATTGCATTCTAGACTTTGTGCAGCATCTGCCTCCCCTGAGAAGCTGGGCTGCCCAGGTCTGTGCACTGCTGACCCCACTGAGGTTTTGCTTCCAGAATCAAATCCCTAGCACCAAGCACAGCCCCTTGTGCCTGAGGGGCTTAGGAGGGGCTTGGATAAATGCATGCTGAGGTATATCAATCTGCAAATTGCCAGAGAACAGAGCTGCCTGTGGGCTCAGTGAGGGAAATTTCCATTGTGCTTTCTCATCCCTCAAACTAGAATTAATTTTATTTTTGACAATCTCAAGAGAAGTTATATTTTATGCCTTTCCATCTTCTAGGATGTTACAAAATAGCTTGGGAGGAGTGTGTCTTCCCCGAGGAGGAAATAATTCATAGGATTCTTTCTTCATATTCCTATGAAATCCTCAAGGGCAAAGCTATAATTTGTTTTTGTTTTTTTTTTCTTGTTCTGCAAGTTCTGTTTTGATCATGGAATTATAGAAAGCCAAATATAAACATTCTTACTAATTTTTAATCTATCTGTGTTTCAGGTTAAGCAGCAAATGAATTGTGCAAGAGGAACTGTACCCTGAAAGCTGGTGGATAGAGAAGAAGTTCATTACCAAGTAGAAGTTTGCATCACTGAAACACCCACGGGCAATCCTCACGTCACACTCTGCTCTTCTTTTGTCTTTTCTTGAACACACAGACCTACTGGTATTCATGCTGAATCACAGCCATTCCCACCACCATGTCCATTCCAGCCGATGGCATTTCATGAACAGATTGTGTCAATAGTCTTCACTGGTCCTCTGTCTCCAGTCTCAAAAACATCAGTCATCTCTGCACCTGATTGCTCCATGATTCCCCTTCTAATTCTTAAAATAGCCTTGAGGATAGACAAGACAAATTTCTGGGAAAACTTAATATGTATCATTTCCTATCCTAACACTCTTCACCCCAGTCATGGTGTGGTATGTAGTTGCAATTCTGGCACCTTCCTCAAGTCTAGTTCTGATGAAGCCAAAAGCCTCTTACTTCATCTAATTTAAAACTCAGTTTCCCTGGTCTCAATGAATTGTCTTTCAAACACTGTCTTCTATCCTATCATCCTGGCCTTTGTCTCCTAAAATAATAACCTGAGACGTTTTGTTTCCTTATGTGATGGTCTGCTTTGGACAAGTCCCTCCCAGACAATGGCTTAAAGGGGGCAGTCATGGAAGAGAGAAAAATATAGGCTGATTAATGTTCTAATTCCCCAAATCATTGCTCTGCCTTATCCTAGGGTGTAGTTATTATAAGCACCATCACTCCTGAAGATATTCTGGGAGCTTTCTACAACAAGCTGGCAGGAAGTTAGCATTAGACAAGAAACTGAGCAGGTTTATCCAGGTTTAACCCTGCCCTTGACTATCCCATGGTACCCACTAGACTGAGCTTGCATGGGTGGGGCCATCTCAGTCCTATCTCATCACAGACCCAAGCATCTTACAGAAGCAATCAACCCAGAGGATTTTATTCGTTCAATTAATAGAAAACTTGTATCCTGTGTACACCCTGCTTCACATAGTGAGGTTCCACTAAATATAAAAAAAAGAGATCCTAAGTGCCCATGAGAATAATATGAGAACTTGGGAAGATGTTTTTCTCTTAATATGAGAAGGGTATTCCTAATATAAGACACTTTGGACCAGAATATGTCACTGGTGAAAAAAAAAAATCTGATCATGCAAGTAGGTATAAATATGTCGAGTCATTAATATCAGCTTCCATAAAGCAAATTGTTTGTCATCATCATTTATACTCATTTATATCTAAACAGGAGTATTTGCAATGACAAGCTGTAAATACCTTTTATACTGCTCTCTGAAAGCTTTCATCTCCTGGCTTCCAAGGTGTTTGACAGAGGTGCAGAACCCAAGTAGACTCTGAAGGCAAAGCAGAGTAGGAGGGGAAGTGGGAGGGACGGAGGAAAAAAAGAAGGGAAAAAAGGATTGTAGACCAAGCAGGAGCTATAAAAATTCATGAGCCTGAGGCAGGCTTGAATTTATGCATTTAGACAATTCCATTAAACTAAATGAAAGTTAATCTGTTGTAAATCTTCTCACTTCTCGGTGATTCTGCAGAAATTAATTCACAGTAATTGAGAATAAGAGGAAACATAACAGACACACTGATCTGTATATATTGATGGTCACTGTGGACATGAGAAGGTGGCTGACCTGTATTTGGAAGGACATGCACCCATGGAAGTACCAGCCACCTACACATCCCGATCACAGAGTGAATAGAGCGAGTGTGCCTGCCGCCACCATCCTCTGAGTGCCAACATTGCCTGTTTTGTGCTACTTTTCCAGGTTTTCTTTATTTAGTGCCCAATCCTTCAAAAGTCCCACCTGGATGAGGTCAGCTGCTTGGCAGGTTATTCACCTGCTGATGGGCAGATGCCTTTACATTACAGTTATCCTTCTGGGGCATTGTGCCCTATTCCTCCCGTAGTTGTTCCTGCCCCCTCTCACTCCCAGACCACCTTTGTCTGACTCTGAACCTTAAGATAAGCCACTCAAACAAGTCTTTCCTATTGTTTTGAATCTTGGTCAACTTTGTATAACCAGTATATTATGTGCTCTGTAGCCAATGAATTCCAAACACATAAACCTTTTATTTAGTTTTTCTAATCACTGCTTTAAACCAGGTTCTGTCAAGCTCTCTTCTTGTCCTTCAATGACATTTTGTACAGAGCTTGTAGATTTTACTCACTTTTAGTAATTGTAAATTAATAGAATTTAAACCTTTTTTTAATTTTTATTTTTCAATTACAGTTGACATTCAATATTGTATTAGTTTCAGGTATACAGCATAATAGTTAACCATGTATATAATTTATGAAGTGATCCCCTTGATTAGTCTAGTACCCATCTGACACCATACATAGTTATTACAATATCATTGACCGTATTCCCTATGCTGTACTTTACATCTCCTATTTTGTAACTGCCAATTTGCACATCTTAATCCCTTCACCTTTTTCACTCAACCCCGCTTCCCATCTGGCAACCATCAGTTTGCTCTCTGTATCTATGTGTCTGTTTTTTGTGTTTGTTTATTTTGTTCTTTAGATTCCACATGTAAGTGAAATCATATGGTATTTGTCTTTCTCTGCCTGACTTATTTCACTTGGCATAATACCCTCTAGGTCTATCCATGTTGTCATGAATGGTAAGATTTCGTTTTTTTTTTAAAGCCAAGTAATATTCCATTGTATATATGTATCTCTTCTTCTTCATCCATTCATCTATTGATGGACACAGTTTGCTTCCATATAATATAGTTTAAACCTTAATCTTATATCAAACAAATTTTTCCTTCTCTTGAGCCAGGGATCTGACTCCAGAGATGAAGAATGGGGTGGGGCATGGTCAGCTTTTTTTTTTTTTTTTTTTTTTTTTTGCTTGCGCTTCCCCATCCTTCTGCTAGAGGCAGAGAGAGAGAGCCTTCAGGAGTCATCTTGCATCGCTGCAGAAGGTGAAGAGAAGCCAAGTCTCTCTCTGGCTCTTCCAGCTCCACCCACTGGAGATCCCTGCTCTACAGAGGACTCTAAGAATGGCATGCATTGTCTTCTTGGGCCTGTGCTAATCTACAGCCCCTTTTTTCATTGCTGATACCCACTTTGGCGCATGATAGTGGTCCAGATCCTCAATACCCATGGATTTAGGACCTCTTCCTGCTAGATGGCTGCCTAGAAAGCTCCACAGATCCTTCCCTCTCATCCTCCATGCCCTTTCATGTGTAGCTGATGCTGTCAGTGTCCCTCCATATTCCCTTTCACATCCTATTTCAAGCACACTGGCCTCTGCATACGCAAAATTACCTCTTGTCTTTCATAAACTTCTCTTTTCCAGCTTAGAACAACACCCTGATTTTCTTATTCCTCAGGCTCACTCCTAATTGTCCTTGAGAACAAGCACAAGGCTGCTTTTCTGGAAAGCCTGGCAGTCTTTCTTGACCATCGTTTCCACCCTTATGAGATCAGATGTCCCCTGTATTCGCAAAGCACACTACTCTCCTCCATTTAATTAGGTATCGTATTGTACTGTGTTTGTCAGCTTGTTCACCTTCTCATCTTAATTGTGCTTTACTTAAGAGCAAGGATCAATCATGTTTAAATATACTCGTGCATCTAAAATAGCTCTGTGCATGCAAGCACTCGTTGCTTATTTATTAAATGAATCAACAAATGAATGACTGTAGTAAACTCAGAGGAAATATATGAAGTTGGCTAAATTCCTCTTGCAATCAACAATCTGGTCAGATGAGGTGGGGGATAACATTGAGGTAGGAAAAGATGGATCTAGGCGGTAGGTGTGAATGAGTAAAATGAGCTGAATGTGAGACAATAAGGAATGGTGGAGATTGTGGACATTTTAATAAGTGTGACCTATCTAAGGAAGCAGCCACAATTTAGCTCAAGTCAAGTATTTCACTGAAGAAATGGGGCTCCAGATTTGCCAGATCTGATGTTCCAAAAGAAAGCATAAATCTAGGTTGTAAGGTAAATTTTCTGGATTTTAAAACCACAGTGCTGACTTGTGAGTTAAGTCTAAGCTCAACTCTCCTCAGTTGGTGATTCTGCTATAAACACTTTTTGAAATTAGATAACTGAGCAGACAAAAAATAATGGCCTATAGTAAGTCCAGTCTCACAATGTGGTGGAGATGGCTGGTAGCTCTCCATGAGGGTATTTTAGGGAGCTCCAAGGGGGCCTATCCTATCTCCCAACAGTATCTGTGACGTATAAAATCAACAGCTCTGGACTCTAGAGTTGAGATCTACATAATAAAATCTTATATTCTTAGGGATCTATGTCTTTCAAATCCTGTGTACTTTTATTTGTCTTTAGAGTCTGGATATCTGACATAAAGAAAAGATTTTCACCAGAGCTCATGGAGTGAAGAGTGTCAGCTCTTTCTGAGGAGTGTGTCCATGCATAGATCCTCCCAGGAGTAGAGCACCATGTTTTATCTCCCTGGCTATTACTGGATGGACCAGAAATGGCAAAAAGCTTTGGCCAAATGAAGGCACATGAGAGGAGTTTGGTGTGAGGCTCACACAGTTTCCCCTGCCCCAACTTAAGATAGAACAATCCAACCCAATTAGATGATCCCTTTAAAAAAGCGTGAAAGTGACATCCATTCAGATAAACCAGTCGGACCCAGCCCACATCCTGTTCCAGGGGTAGTGTTAAGATGGTCAGTTCCCCAGGGTGGCTATAGAAACTTAACCCATTGGAATCAGGGTGTTCCAGATATATACAAAACCTCAGCCTCTTAGGCACAGAAACAATGTGACCCAGAGGGACAGACCATGTCGGGGCAGAAGGGTTCCCCATCTCCTTCTTCACTTTCCAGGCTCCCTACAACTAGTAAAATACAAAATGTTCAGGTGCATTTGAATTTCAGATAAACAACGAATAATCTATTTGTATACCTAAGTCCAATGCAGTTGGGACTCGAGCTCAGCCCTTAAGACCTTAACTTCAGATCTTTCTCTTCACCTCACCATCATCCTTAATTACAGTTGCCAGTCTGCCTGGAACAGATGGCACCAGCCGGTACAATCTGCAGGTCCAGGGGCCTGAGAGCAGAGGCAGTACGTGCTGGAAAACGCAGGGAGGGCAACACAGCCCTGGGCTTGTATTTTTCTTCCACATCCTTCAGGAGCACATGAGAGAAAATACCAATGGGGTGACAAGATTGAAGGTCACAAGTCTGGCCTGTCCTGCTGGCTGACCAACAGCCTCTTCACAGTGCCTTAAATGTTGGCGCCGGCCTTTTAAGTCCTGTGCAAAGTCCAACAGAGCCACTGAAAAACACATCACAACCCACCTACTCAGTTTTATTTTCTAAAAACAAGGCAGTTTAACTGCCTGGTCTCGGAGATCTCATGTTGTTATGACATTCTGTACTTGGACCTTGGGTTCTGGGCCCCCTTTCCTGCCCATTTAGCTCAGGAAAGTTTCTAAATTCTTCCCCTCCAAAGTCACTGAAGTGGAGACGTCCTTAGACAATTGGCCTCAAAATGTAGAGCCAAAATGTCCAGAGAGCCTCTGAACATACTTTAGTGCCAACTAGGATCATGCTAAAAATATAAAATAATGCCTTCCTGATGCAGCCTGCAGGCTCAGTGTTGTGGGGCTGAAACAGAAGACTCCCCTGCTCCTCCCTCCTCAGCACCCTCCACAGAGACTTCAGGCAATCATGCAGAGGATAGTGGGGATGCTGAAATGAGGTGGTTTTCTGGGTGCTGAACCTCTAAGTAAGGCAGCCCCTTGTCTTCTCCCTGGAGTCAGAGAAACAAAGGTCGTTCTGAAACAGTAAGAATCAATCCACAATTCCAGCTTCCAGAGGATTCTATGTTCCTGAAGTGAACTCTCTGAACAGAGACCAGTCCTGAAAATCCCAGGCCACTCCCAGAGAAAGAAGGAATTTGGTGACTTTCCGAGATATAACTGGGTAGGGAGAACACAGACCACAGCACAGGCTGTAGAGGCTCATGGCCATCATTAATAATCCAAAACCTCTATTGCACTTAAACTGTACCAGAGGGACATTTGCTCCTGCTTCTCTGTGGGTGGAGGAAGAATACAAATTAATATTTATCAAATTCCAGCAATAAGCTGCACTTCAAATACGGTTTCTTATTTCATCCTTAACAGCTCTTGCAAAATAGATGTCAGTATCTCACTTTTTCTGTTGATACAAAAATAAAATAAGAATAAACAGAAATCTCATGGCCCTCATTTTATGAAGATCCATGGAGAAGAACATTAGGGTTTAGGTGGAAAGCAATGGAGTCTAGAAAGCACTAGAATGGACGTTCTGGGGAGGCCAGGAGGCAGGGAGCTGCAATCATTTGGGAAGGTGAGGAAGAAAAGATTGTGAAACACAGGAAAGGAAATCAGCTCTAATTTCCTAAAAAACTGGTGAAGGTTTGGTGTTCATAAGCATTAAGTTTGCAAGTAAGCAGTTCTTTTTGCACAGAGCTGAGGCTGACCATGTGGAGGTTGGACAGACATGTTCATTAGGAAGAGAAACACTCAAGAGTGACTGCAGGAACATCTGAGGACAGAGAAGCCTAGAAATCTATACTACGAGGCCTCTTCACTAAAGAGACCTCCTGAATGAAAGGGGAGTTACTGGGATCTTTGGACCACCACCAAACTGATGTTGAGTTAATTTAAGACTTTAGTGTGTCTCAATGATTAGGATACCTGACCCATATATCGGATGGACCCAAGAGCTCTTGGAATGGGATGATGTTATGCCGAGTTGGCCATCATTTCATTCCTTGAAACTAATGATGTGAGGAAGTTCTTTTTTTAAACTTGTGCTACTACCAGTGGGTGTGGATGTGGATTCAGTGAATGAGGGGGAGGGGAGCACTGCGGCCCAGAAAGCTTGAATCACTAGACTAGTTGAGAGCACTGATAAGTGGATGATCCCAAGCCCTGGCTCAGGTACGTGCCATCCCAAAATCTTTGCTCTTTCCTTGGCACCTACACAGTCTGAGGTCACTGGCCCTGGCAAGAACTGTTTTCCTCAAATAATAACTTGCTAACAGACCGATATCTAATGTAACATGCATCAAAACATGAATTTTTTTCTGTGGTAAATGTCTGTGGGGTAGGTATGGTGTTCAGTTTGTCTCATTAATTATTAGTGTTTTCTTTTTAAAATGAGCCTCTCAGTTGATAGTGCACATTGATGCTGTGAGACACTGAGAAGCACAGAAATCCCTGTGGGTTCTTATGAATTGATGACATAAATTCTTCTACACTGACTGGGTGTCCTACAATTCAATTCAATTCAATTCAAACACTAATTTCCCAGAGTTAGTACAGATCCCTCAGTAAGTACCAAATCTTTTACAGGCTGCCTCCATTTCAGACATAAGCCTCAGGTTTCAAGTGTCCCCAAAATATCCACATTCCTAGCTAGCCAGCTACAAATTCCAAAATGCTCCTTTTTCACCCCAACTAGATAAGCTGTAATTCACTTATGACACTAGCCACCCAGAGTTAGCCTCAGGTCCCAGAAGGGGCTGAGTCCTTCATGAGACCAACCACTTCAGATGTTACACTACTGACTGGCTATCAGTTTGAAGGTTCCCACATCCTCTGAGTTTTGATAGTTCACTAGAATGACTCAGAATTCACTGAAAGTGCTTACTTATGATTATGGTTTTATTATAAATGATATGGATTGAGAACAGCCAAATGAGGAGATGCATAGCGCTAGGTCTTGAGAGTGGGGCCAGGGTAGAACTTCAGTGCCCTCCTCTGGCGGAATAAGGCATCTCACCTACTGGCACATCAATGCATTTACCAATAGGAAGTTCCACTGAGCTTGATGTCTAGAGATCTTTATTACATAGGGGCTTCATTTCACAGGCATGATTGATGAAATCATTAGCCATATGATTGAACTTATCTCCAGTCCCCTCACCCAGAGGTTAGGTTGCTGAAAATGTTAACCTTCTTCTTATGAAGTAAGTCTTTCTTATGACCAACACCCACCCCGAAGCAACCTAAGGACCATCTTAAGCTACCTCATTAACATTAAAAAACACTCCTGTAGTTCAAGAAATGCCCAGTGTTCATTAAACTCTGTGCCAAGAAGTTGACACAGAGATCAGACATGTTCTCTATTAGATCACACTATGAGTTGAAGAGACCACCACATCTTTAAAAGTGAGAAAGAGCTCAGGAGGGTTTCCAGGGGTTCTCAGCCCTGGGGATATGATGATGAGTAAAGACAGATATGGTCCTTGTATAAATCCAGTGGCTCTGGAAAATTAATATGGTACAGTGGTTAAGAACACACTTCTGAAGACAGATTCCAGCCTTCTGCTTTTCACCAGCTTTGATGTTTTAGATAAGCTGACTGTAGTCTCTCTGGACCCATTTTCTATGTCTATTTAATGGAGCTAACAACAGGCCTAACACAAAAGTCTTACGATAGTGTTTAACAAAATAATCCATGATGTGCGCTTAGAGCAGCATTTGGTATATGGTAACATATTACTTACTATTATTATTAATAGTAGTAGTAATATCATAATCATCTTTATTATAGTGAGAAGGCAGATATGGAATGTCTGTGAAAGAATAATTACATAATTCTCTATGCAATTAAGGAAAATAAGTTATATTATAGTTATGCTTTTTAATTGTAAGTTATAACTCATTGATGAGTCATAAAATCAGTTTAGTAAGTTTCCACCAGCATTGTTGAAAAATGAAAAAGAATAGATAATATCAGAGAGCATTGCTTCCTAAAAAATGTGTTTCTTTGCACATAGGTGCATGTATTTATAGTTTACTGAGTAACCACTGAAAATGCATTGTTTTTCCTGCCCTTTTATTTTAATTTACTGGACTGTGAGCTCTTTGAAAGTAGGATGACATTACAATCATCTTAATATTCCTGAAAGTCAAGCATAAGAGTAAATACAAAATAGACATTAGTAAATGCATTTTCAATAAAAAGAGATTGATGGGTGGATGAATACAACTAAATTCTAGATGTCTTCAGTGAATATAGGATATAAACCAAGGCTTTTTTTTCGTGTTCTGAAAAGGAGAAAACAACTAAGTCCTGGACTCAATTCTCCATGCCTTTACATGTAAACAAAACATTAAAACCAACAGAATACAATGCAAGAGAGTATCCTTTAATTTAGTCAACAAATATTAGATGAGCACCTACTATGTATCTAACACTGTTCTAGGAACAGAGGTTAAGTACTGAACAAAGAACATGCACTGATACAACCTAAATTATGATGAAAGAAAATAAACAATCAGACATATAACATAATGTGAGGAATGGTAAGTGCCATGGGAGAAAACAAAGCAGAGGAAAAAGAGTGAGCAGCTCAGACTGTTCTCTTAGATGGTGAGGCCAGAAATGGCTTCTGAGGGGCTGATGTTTGAGCACAGATCCAAATGAGAACGTGTCGAACCACACAGCTGTCTTGGGAAAGAACATTATAGGCAAAAAAAATACAAGGGCAAATGTCGAACTTGGGACATGTTCGATGCACTTGAGGAAAAACCGGGAGGCTGCTGTGGTTGGAGATAAAAAGGTAGGAGCAGTGTGTGTGTGTGTGTGTGTGTGTGTGTGTGTGTGTGTGTGTGTGTGTCTTGGCACTTGTATGTATGCCTACCAAATGCTATTCATTATGAGCTAAGCAGAGAGAATGATGAAGACTTTGGCAAGAAGGAGAATGTGTGCAATGAGTAACCATCATATACTAATGAGTGTATTCCCTTGTTTAACCTTTACAACAGCCACCATAACAATAATAATAGCTAATAATTTATTGATCACTGCCTTAAACACTTGTATGTAGAAACTGATTCACAAGAAGCTTGTGATGTTTCATAGAGAAGGAAACAGGCTCAGAGATTCAAAGTAATTTACCCACATGACTTAAGCTAGCAAGAAGCAGACTTGGCTTTTTAATTGATTTCTGTGTGATCCCTCATCCCCACTGACCCACCATACAGCCTCTCTATAGAAGAAATTTGCAGGAGTATTTCAGATTGGACCAGACTTAGGAGAGAGCCGGGATGAAAAGGAAGGATCATTTTAGGTACAATAGCTTAGACTAAAGTGAGGTAGGTGGATGAAGGTTCTTATATAGAAACTGCAGAGGTACAGAAGGGAGTGGAGCCCATTTCAGGTGAGTCCACAAGCAATTCTGCTCCCACTCTCTCTTTGTGGGATTCCAGCTGCCCTCGCAATGGGAAAGGCAGCTGCTTGAATTGTCATGGCCCAAAGTGGATTCACAAGTAATGCAGCTGCCCTCAAACAAAGCTGACGATTTTCTGGTCAGAAGAAGGATCCTCTCAGGAAGGGATCTAAAGGACCCAGACTATTGAACTGGACAGTTGCCTTAGTGATAATAGAAGAGTGGCACTTTGTTACCTCTCTTCCACTTTGCCCTTTCTGAACAGAGTGCTGTGTGAAAGCAAACTGTCAAGCATGCTGCTTTCCATCACTCTCCCAGACTGACTCCCAGATTAACCCCCCAATGTCTGGTCTGAAGCCTGAAGTCTGGAAGGTGAGAAAATATCCCACCCAAGGTGAGTAGAAGGTGCTCATGGCCCAGCGTGACCAGCAGTGCAGGGAAGCACCTTCCCACTGCAGCCCAGCTGTACTTTACCTGCTATCCAACAGGACCCAGAGGACAGAAGAAGAGCAATGTGTGTGACAAAGCTTGAGCACCACTGAAACGAAGTTCGATGGAAAATGTGCAGCTAAGTGTAGAGTCAAGAATTAACTTTCTCCATGAGAGGTCTGGCCTTTGCTTTGGCTAGTGATCTCTAGACCTTTGGGATGTCATGCCTGCTAGGGTATTTTTGTTTGCCTGAAGGCCTTGGGTCATGCCAAGGTCACATTGAACAGTCTAACAATGTGAATTAGGGTGGGGACTGGTCACAATGTATAGTGACAATATGACTTGAGGTGAGGGCTCTTGTTCATGTAATATCAGTCAACCTTTGGAGGGGCTTGCGGCTGAGGTTGGCCATGTGGGCAAACAATCAATCATGCCCACATGATGGAGTCCTGATAGAAATTCTGAACACTGAGACTTGGATGAGTTTCCCCGATTGGCGATACTCTATATGCATTGCCGCACATCAATGCCAGGAGACAAACTCTGTCCTGACTCCCAAGGAGGACAACTGAAAAGTCCACATTTCTTACATTTCTAGGCTCTGCTTTGCATGTTTCTTCTCTTGGCTGAATTTCATCTTCTTCCTTTCTCTGTAATAAGCCGTAACCATGAGTATAACAGATTTCTGTGAGTTCTCTAAGTCCTTCTAGCAAATTGAGAACCCTTTCCCCAAAATTGATTTTGAGAACCCCTTCCCCAAAATTGCAGTTGGTATCAGAAGTAAAGATAGTCTTGTATGGACTGCTTTCTCTCACACTCAACTACTGGTAGATGAGGCATGGGGTCCATCTTTCCTCTGCTCTTGACTAGCTATATCATTTCAAGTGCACCACTGGCTCTGGATATCAGCTTATGCATCTTTCAAATGGGCATAATTTGTATAAAATATGGCTGCTGTGAAAATCAAATCATGTGTTAAGGTCAGATTTAACCTATATAAAGGACAGGTATCCAGAAGCCATCCATCACTCTGCCTTCTCTCCTTCAAATTTTGACTGTGCTACCCCCTTTCCTGAAAAGCACTACTCATATCTCCCTGTCCCTGTGGCTGCATCCTTTCTATTATATAGATCTCTGCTCAAATGTCTTCTCCTTACAAAGGGTCTTCCCTGACCCCATCCAACTTAGCTCCCCACTCCAGGCACTTCCCACCACATCTCCCTATTTTACATTCTTCATAGCAAGCATCACCAGCTGAAATTTTATTGATCACATCTTAATTCATGGATCTTGATTCATTTCATCTTTCCTCTGGAATTAAGCTCTGGAAGAGCAGGTCCAGATAGGTCTTGCCCATGACTATATTTCTATATTCCATAGCAGAACCTGGCTTGCAGTTCCCTTAATGAGAGAGAAAATCAAAGACTAGAATGGAGAAAAGCCTGCCAGATAGCATACATCACTGAGGTAGAGGCAGGATAAGCATATTTCAACTAAATTGTTTCCCTGTGTGTCCATGTTTCCTCACATTTTAAACAGGATTGAATTTTGTTTGAATTAAACGAGACATATGTAAAACTATTTCAGATCAAGCCAAGCTTTAAACCTATGCTGGAGGCTCTTATTGTGAAGCCAGCAGTTGGTAGTGGTGGTGGTGGTGCTGGTTTGGTTTGATTTTGTGTTTCCTATTTCTCGTTTTGGAAGGAGAGAGGTTATTTGTTTGCTTGGTAATGTTTGTGTTTTATTTGTTTGTGTTTCTGTGATAAGTAAAAAAAAATGGCACAATCGGAAGACAAAAATGTCAAAAGAAAACCTCAGCATGTAGATGAAGGATGAAAATGAAGAGGGCAGGTTGGTTATGTATTTGTGACATGTCTGGCTAGTGAGGCAAAGTGCCTTCCCTGTGAAGACCTTTTCAGGTCTCTTCTAGAGTGATCACTGTGGGGATTATGAGAAACAATGTAAATAAATTCCTGGCCCATAGTGGAGCTCCACAATGCTGGACCTCCCTAGATTTGGCAAGTGAGTCAAGAATTCAAATGTTGAAGATTTTCTTCACCGAACAGGGTTTTTGCACCTGTCATTTTTAAAAGTAGAGAAGAAAGTATTTGACAGTGAGAAATGTGTCCCCTGGAGGGCAGGTTGTGTATATTACAAGAGCAGCAAATTGGCTTCTCTAGTGAGTAGGTTCCTTTCTGCTGCACTTCATTCTTGCAGAGATGCAAATAATTTCACATTTACCTTGACAGCAGGAGACAAACTCTGGAGGTCAAATCAAGCTCTGAAGGTGTATGTATATCACACACACACGTACACACATCTATTTTGTTTTAGTGTTATAAACTTTCACTTTATTTTTATAAGAGAGAGGATAGTGAGTGAGAACCCCAAATCCACACCCAACCAGGAATAGAAGTCCAGGGTCAGCACAGACTGCATGAATGGCTTTGGGTGCATGTTCTCCATCCCACTGTAGTCATGTGATTACCTCCTCTCTCTAAAATAGCCCTGCTTGTATCCACATCTTGCCCTGTGTTTTCTTACAGTTAATTCCATAAGCTCTCTGGAAGAGCATGTGACTCCGCAGCATCCTCACCTCCAGCCACAATTATTGGTTAGGACTGGCCACCCAATCCTATCTGTGTAATGAAACTGGAAAAATGTTACCTAGTAGCTCCTGCAGGAAATGCATCCTCTCTATTCAGAGAGAGATTTCAGAGAAGTCACTTTCCCTCTGTTGAAAAGCACCTGGAAGCCTAGAGCTCTGGGAGCTGTTGGCAGCCAACTTGTAACCACAAAAGGGAGCCAGGAGAAGAAGAAGCAGAATGAAAGAGAGAATCCAGATCCAGCTAACATTGCTGAGCTGCCCAACCATGGAACTCTTGGCCTGGAACTCTCACAGAAACTTTATGTGAACCAATTTTTATTTAAGCGAATAGAGTTGCCTTATCTATTTCTTATAACCAATGCATCTGCATCTTACCTAATGCAACTGCCTGACTACTGGATTCATCAAACTATTAGCTCTGCATTTTTTCATTCATTTATCCATTCATTTATTCAACAAACGGATCACCAACTTTGCATCACTTACTTGGTGTAGAGTTCCCAGTAACACGTAGAGCCTTGCCTTTAAGCTCACAGTCTAAAGATAAATACAGAAAGTCTTATTAAAATAAAAAAAGATGCATGATAGTGAGATAAGTCCCACAAGGAATGTGGTATAAGTTACAGAATGGGAAAACTGTACCTTAGGATGGAAAGAGAAGAGTCATACGGGTCTTGAACACTGAAGAGATGTTCTCTCCAGGCAGAAGGAGGTTCTGCCAAAATCAGGAAGAAAAACAAGCATGTTTAAGGACTCAGAGGTGTGAAATGGCAAGAAACAGCTCAAGTGACTACAAGCATTTTTGTATGATTGGAGTGTGTGGGCATGAAAGAGCAATGTTGGGAGACAAAACTAAATACCTAAGGAGAGGAGGATTTGAACGGTTTTGCATGCCACCATTAGGGAGACACTGAAGGGTTTTAAGTAGTTTTCATTCCAAAGATTCTCCCAAAGTCATCCTTTCATTTCTCTAGAAAGCCTTCCATAACCATAGAAGATGATAGATAGTTGATTGATTGATTGATAGATAGATAATTGATAGATTGATAGATTGATAGATATTGTACTCAATGAGCCCTGAAATTTAATTTGGTAACATACAATACTAAAGCATGATACTGAGGTCCAAGACCTAAAGAAGCCAAGGACTAGTATCTAACTTCTCTCCCTGGAGTAAGTGGGTACTCCAATAAGGTTAGTTAAACTACATGGAGGACCCTTAGTGACTTCTCAATTATCCAATGGCATTTACTTTTGAAACAAATTAAGAAAGTGTCTTTGATTCATTATTATCATGAGAGTTCTTTGTGAAGTAATTCTAAGGCAATTTACTTTATTTGATGTGTTCAATTTGCATTCATTTTTTATTAATCTAGTGTCACCCGTCTTGGAGTTTGGTATTAGATAAGTTGTTAAATTATTAAGACTTTTATTATTATCTTTGACAGTTTCTTAATTCTTTTTCTCAGAACTGCAAGAGATTAACCAACCCCATAATAATATGTGTGTTTTTTACTGTAAAGGCCAGTTTACAAAAGGCACCTTGAACATTCAACCCCTATTCCTGCCCCAGTGCCTTTGCTCAAGCTGTTTTTCTGCTGGGAATGCTCTTCCCTCTGTTTGCTCCTATGTTTTTGTTCATCAAAGCCAAGTTTAAGACCCATCTCTTTACTGAGATCAGATTGGAAAAAAGCACTATGCTGGCAGTGAGAAGATCCAGTTGTATGAGGTTTGCAATTACCTGAGATATTTTTGAGCCCATTTCTCCAATTGTAAAATGAGAGATTTCAACAGATCAACTCATGATATAGGTACTTAGCAATTAACTTATGTATTTGACTTTAATAGATGCTGACATACAGAAGTAAATAAGATACTATCTCGTTTTTGAAGAATTCACAAATTGGATGGGAGAAGAGATATAAGGATACAAACATAAATAATTACAAGTAAATATTACTACACAATATAGGAGATTGTGTTAATGATTTCCAAATACCCACCAAGTTGACATTCTATAATTCTGTATTCTCATAGTTTTTTCAACATATTATACTTAATTCATCATACTGTTTATATGGGTTAAACTTTCTTCAACTCAGCTAAACTATAAATCTTTTTAAAAAATGCATTTGCAATATGTTTTAGAGTTAACAAAGATATTTCATCTGTGATAGCTAATTAAAGCATCATATTAAATAAGTGCGTGTTGTTATTATTCTTATTCCTTCACTTAGGAAGAAACTCTGATAAGTGAAGCATCTTATCCAATATTATACAGATAAGTGGCAGAGACATGGTCCAATGTTCACTGGTTTTCTTTCTGTGCCATGGTGCTCAGTCTTGATGCCCTTATACCAGGGATTTCTCTCACGTCATTACCACACACACACACACACACACACACACACACACACACACACACACACACCTCTTATTAAAAGTTTTTTAAATGGCAACATTATGGAGAAGTGGAAGCCTATTCAAATTACCTCTATTTTCTACACTATTCTTATCCTAAAATGTCTCTGATTCTTCCATTTGGCCTGCTCCATCAGAACTGGCTTTCCTCCTCTACATGTCTCATCCCTTGTCACACACCTGAGCAACACATCTCATCTTGTCCCGTCAAGACTTCTTTCTTGACTTTTTCCTCTCAGTGGCTCTTACTCCCCTCTCACTGAAAAAAATGTTTAGGTACTCATTTATCCAAAATCAACATCATTTATTAAGTGGCTATTCCATATCAAGTCTTGAGCTGAATATTGAGGTAACAAAGATAAATAAGGCATGAGTTTCATCAAGTCTTGGAAGTTATAAGGTCATAGCATTATTTCATTTGAATAAATTCTTGTTCTTACTAAATGTCAGTGTATATCAGGAGAAGAATGTAGTTTAAGAAATTGAGGACAATAAAAATCCTGACCAAATACTCAACCACATGTTCAAATCCGGTCAGCTCGCCACCCTCTAGCAATGTCCCAGTGACAGTTTACCTCCAAGCCTGACTGCATAGTGTTTCCTATAACCCAAATTACCTTCTTCCCTTTGAAGAAAGCAGCCCCGTCTTCAAAGAACTTATGCTAGTAATCCCATCCTGTTTCTAAAACAACTCTACCTTCATTATAAGCATATGTTACTCATTATGCCACCTACATTTTGCAAAGTGAAGCAAGTTTCAGAGTTTGGCCCACATTCATTGACATTTTTTCTGCTTAATCTCACATGCTTTAAAGAAAAAGGGCTCTGCATCCATGAACAAAAAACAATGCTCCCTTTTTAATTTAGTGTCTTGCCATCTGCCCCCTCCTCAAATAAGTGAGAAATCTTAGATGGGCTAGTTCCCTTTATATTGTAACTTGTGATGAAACAATTCCAAAGTAAAAGCAGTAATGACGGTAATTACTAAATACCTAGAGACATCAGAGTATAATCACAGGTTGGGGAAAGGATCATACTCCTGTTAGAAGCACTTTTTTGAGAATAATAGGCTTACCGCCATTGTGGCTTGATGCTCTGACAGTTTTTCCTGTCCAACCAAGTCCTCATTAGCATAGCTTAGATAAACCATCAATAACTAGTTTAATTACAGATTATCTTCTGACCAAAGAAGATTTCTAACTATTTCGCTTCATGTATAACAACTATAACTGTGATAAGGGATGGAAGAAAAAAGAATGGATACTACAGTAGCATTTAACGAGAGGCCTGAAATTTTCTAGGAAAGAAAAAGGAGATAAGAGAAGACAGTTTTAAACTGAAAACTGTTAATGAGTGAGAATTAAGCTGAGACTAGAGAAGAGAGCTTTCAGACAGAGGGAAGGTATGACCAAAGGCCTTATGACAGGGAAGAACTCAGCACTCAGGAAAGTCTCAGATGGCCAGTGGTACTAGAATGATGTGAGCCAGAAGGAAGTGAAGTCCTCAGAGACTGAAGCATTTGGCAGGAGTCAAGTAAATGCCTTAGAGGCCAAGCTATGGATTTTGAACTTGATCTGAAAAACATAGAAAGTCATTTAAAAATTTTGAGCAGGGGGCTGCTATGATCAGATTTCCTTTCTGTAAAGATGATTCAGTCTGCTGAACAGAGGACAATGATTAGTTAAAAATACATTACAGATGTTAAGAAAAGTAGGAGGGTGGCCTGGACTCTACCCTGAGAAGAATGTGAATTGAGTGCAGCCCAATGCCATTTGCAGGCAGAGCTACATGGTCCTGTTCTATCTGATGTCCTGCTCAGCACTCTTCCATCTATCACCATTGAGTGAGCCTACACAGAGTCCCTGAGGTGTCCTGACAACTTACAGGGCACTTCACATATACAAATGGGCCGGACAAGGCCAAAAGGACAATTAGGGCCTATAAGAATGGAAAAAAAAACTTGTAGACACTTTGAAGCACAGACCTCTTGTGAGAATTAGATGAGAAGGATCATGTTAACCTTTTTGTACAGGGCCTGGAAAAATAGAAAAGGCACAACAAATATTGGCTGGCCTTGCTTAATTCTACTCCTTGTCTTCTATACCCTGCATTGTAGTTCTGAGTTTCATGAGAAGAAAAGTGAGCCTCAGATATCTCTTTATCTCCAATATTGGACACAGTCTCTGATATATGTCAGCTTATCAGTAAGTCCTCATTGAACAAATGAATGAACTAAATTAGAAACTTTCTCAAGATAAGAATTTTGGCTTAAAAACTTCCTATTTCCTTTGTGGCACTCCAAGGGGTCCAAGGCATCCAAAATCAAATCCAAAAAATATTTATTAAAAGCCACCTAAGAACTCCTGAAGAAGAGCTCTTATTCCTGCTGAGAGCCTGGGAACACTCAGAAGAAGGGCCTCCCATAGGAGAGCAGAACCAAAGACTGTGTTCTCCACCAGGTCACATTAAGACGAGGATGCCCAAGGCAAAGTAGCTGGCATGGCAAGAGCCACAAAGAACCAGAAACGCGGTGCACAACATCAAGTCTGAAGGCTCAGCCAAATAAAGAGTCAGGTGAATGGGTAATAAGTCTAGAAGCTTAACGAGCTGAGAGCTGTGTAGAAGGTGAAGTGAGGAATGGCATAGGCCAGTGGCTCAGAACCGAGACATGAGCACCTAGCAGAGATGAACCTGCCACAGTGAGTGAGGACTATTGCACTGTGCAGAGCAGGCTTAGAGCCTGAAGAAACTGTACAGGGAAGATTTGCAGAGCAGTGTCCTGGGTTAGTGTGACAGAGGACAAAGAATGTGCTGTCTCCAGAAGAAGGACATCACTCCTGTCACTGAGATTCAGACCTCCAGGACTGAACCTCTCTGTGCTCACTCACATGATCCTCACTAAGTACAAGATGGATGAAGAAACTCCTCTATCTTCTCAGTAGCTCACTTGTGCTGTTTGTACATTGTGATCCAGAAAAGCTGCAACTCTGCCAAGAAAGAAATAAATATTAATGATAAAAAAGCTTTGATATTTTATTTCTTTGTGAATTTGGTGGGAATCCTTATGTGAAATTTGTTTTTACACATCACTTAAAATGGATAGAACCTGAAGAAATGCACACAGAGAAGTGCCATTGTAGTGACCTCACCTTTAGAAACAATAGGTTAAGGATAAGACATGGTACGTGCTAACCGCCATGTCTCACTTCTAGTTAGTTATCTGCTAAAAATTTATTAACTAAAGGGATTTACTGGCCGGATCACTGCCTATAGGTACAAAATATTTTAACGATGACGCATTCTGCTTCTGTACCCCTGCTTGCTTACCCACCTCTTAGTTATCAATTAATGAATGGAGGAGATATAGTCTTTTGTGTAAAGATTAAGGATGTGGGGGATGGAATCGAGGGCTTAAAACCTTTGTGCCCCTGCGTCTCGGGGCTGCTCCTTTGCAAGGACAGCCGCTGGCTAATAAACTGTCTCTTAGATTAGAGCACTCGAGTTGGGCCTGGTTATTTCGGTCACAACACCATCTCTCAGATTGTTCTGAGGAAAACAGAAAGCTGGCCAGGAAGACCACAGACGTGAGATGTTTCAGACCAGGGAAGTGGCCTGAGAAAGTCTTATCTATCTTGGAGAGTGTTCAAGGCTACAACTGAAAGTCCTTCCAACACAGGTTGAGGGTTGGATGAGAAGAAGGAGGAAGACTTGAGGCCAACAGTGCTCAGAAGGCAGCATGTGAAGATTCCAGTCAAGGCAGTATAAAAGGTAGATGCTGTGCTCGCCTCCTCTCATGATCACATCAAAATTATAATGAAACTACAGAACAACCATCACTGAAAGTTGCCTAAAGTCTGGCTGAAAAAAAGTCCTACAACTGAGGACTTACACAAGAAGTCACCTCAAGACTGGTAGGGGGGACAGAGATGCAAAATACAGCAGTCGAGGGGTATTTTGGCTGCATAGCCCCCTCCCAGAGGAGCAGTGAGTCCCAGCTCCACACTGGGCGCCCTAGCCCAGAGTTTCAGTGCTGGGAAGAGAAGTCCCCACAACCTCTGACTGTGAAAACCAGAAGAGATTGTGGTTAAGTGAGACAGAAGATTGCAGGAGTTGCAGACATTCCTCTTAAAGGGCCCGCTCTTGGACTTCTCTGTCATGGACTCACTCACTCTGAGCTTCAGTGCTGGGACAGCTGTTCGAAGAGCACCAAGGACACACAGGGAGACACTGAGTTGTCTGGCTTCAGGGCAAGGACTGAAGAGGCGGTTTTCGCCTATACAGACGTGCTGGCGGAAAATGTCGTTCCTTTTTTGAGACTTCTCCCAATTCAGCCTGCATATGAAGCTGGCCACCATATATGAGTTCCATCAACCCAGTTAACACAGGTTGCTCCACAAAGGTGATTCCCTATGACCCCATCCATCCCAAATTTCAGGCCCACCCAAGCTGCCTCCAGTGTTTTCTCCATACAAATTGCCTGCCATGGCTCATGCTGCAGACTTTCCTAAAATCTCTCAAGACTCACAAAACCCAAGGAAGTAGCATCTGACATTAGTGTGCCCCGTACCTCGTGCTGAGCAGTCCCAAGCCCGGCACTAGCTATAGCCAGTCTCAGTTCCCACCCTGGCCTCTTCAGGCATCAATAAGCCCAGCATGGGTGTCAGCCATATACAGATTTCTTGGTGACTTTTACCAGGTAGCTCTGGAAGTGCACAGGCTGCAACTGAAAGTGACCTGCAGCTGGGCCCCACCCAGGAGGCCCTCAGGCCAGCACACTCAGTGGCCTGCTTCCACTGGCTCCAGAGCTGGAGTACCACCCAGGGCTGCATCAAAAGAGGACACACCAGAAAGGCAGACTGGGTAGGCCCCAGAGCCCTGCTAAAGTGAATCCACTGACAGGCAAAGAACAACCAAAGCTCAATTATAACAGGAGGGCACACATGACCCACACAAGGGACACACTTTGAGCACCTGGCTCAAGTGACCACAGAAGACTGTGTCACTGAGCCCCACAGGACAAGTACTACATAAAGCCTCTGTTCTAAGACTGGGAGACTTCAGTAACAAGAAAAAAGAATGCAAAGAAGTGAGGATAGTTTAAGAGACCTCTAGGACAAAGTCAGGCATAACATTCACATCATGGGGTACCAGAAGGAGAAGAGAGAGAGCAAGAAATTGAAAACCTATTTGAAGAAATAATGATGGAAAACTTCTCTAACCTAGTGAAGGGAATAGACATACAACCCCAGGGAGCTCAGAGAGTCCCAAACAAGATGAACTCAAAGAGACCCATACCAAGACAAGTCATAATTAAAATGCCAAAGGGTAAAGACAAAGAGAGAATCTTAAAAGCAGCAAGAGAAAGACAGTTACCTACAAGGGAGCTCCCATAAGACTGGCAGCTGATTCCTCAACAGACTTTGCAGGCCAGAAGAGATTTGCACAAGATAGTCAAAGTGATAAAAAGCAAGGATCTACAACCAGGGTTACTCTACCCAGCAAAGCTATCATTTAGCATCAAAGGGCAGATAAAGAGCTTTCCAGATAAGAAAAAGCTAAAGGAGTTAATCACCACCAAGCCAGTATTACAGGAGATGTTGAAGAGATCTCCTCGAGAAGAAGAAAAAAGAAAAAAAGATTGAAAATATGAATAATGAAATGGAAGTAACTACATGTCTATCAACAATTACTTTAAATGTAAATGGAGTAAATGCTCCAATCAAATATAGAGTGGCTGAATGTATAAGAAAACAAGACCCTTACATATGCTGCCTACAAGAGCTTCACTTCAGATCAAAAGACAGACACACAGACTGAAAGTAAAGGGATGGGAGAAAGATATTTCAGGAAAATGGAAATGAAAAAAAAAAATTAAAAACCTGGAGAAGCAATACTTATCCCAGACCAAACAGAGTTTAAAACAAAGGCTGTAACAAGAGACAAAGGAGGACTCAGTAATCCCACTTCTGGGTATTTATCTGAAGAAACCCAAAATACTACTTTGAAGGGACCTGTGCATCCATATGTTCATTGCAGCATTATTTAAAATAAAATAGCCAAGATATGAAAGCAACCTGGGGGTCCAACAATGGATGAACGAATAAAAGAGAGGTGCTCTATATATCCATATCTAGATGTAGATCTAGATCTAGATATAGATATAGATAGATAGATATAGATATAGATATAGATATAGATATAGATATAGATATAGATATAGATATAGATATAGATATAGATATAGATATAGATATATACACATACACACACACACACATAATGGGATATTACTCAGCCATACAAATTAATTAATTAATTAATTGATAAAAGAAGGAAATGTTTACATCTGCAACATGGATGGAACCACCTCCAGGGAATTGTGCTGAGTGGAGTGATTCAGACAGAGAAAGACAAATGTTATATGATTTAACTTACATATGAAATCTAAAGAACAAAATAAACAAATTAAACAAACTCATAGATACAGAGAACTTTTTGAGCATTACTAGGTGTGGGGGAGTAGTTAAAAGAGGGAAAAGATTAAGAAGTATAAGTATAAATTGGTAATTAGAAAATAGTCATGGAGATGTAAGGTATAATACAGGGAATATAGTCAATAATATTTTAATAACTTGTACGGTATAGATTTATCAGGGTGATTACTTCATAAGTTATATAAGTGTCTAATCACTATGTTGTACCTCTGAAACTAATATAATATTGTATGTCAAATGTAATTGAAAATTTAAAAATATTTTTTAACCAAAAGAAAGCAGCATACTCCTGTGGAAAGGATGTAGACGCTAGAATCATACAGGCCAGAGCCGAAGTCCCTGTGGAAACAACTCAGGTGTCCCCAACATCATAGACCTGCGGTCACCTATCTGTAAAGTGTGGGTGACTATAAACACCTGGCCCACGTGAGATGTTCCCTAGGTTTATAGATTTAATAAATATTTAATGAGCACCTACTATTCCTGAAGATGTGGTAGTTAGCAAAGCAAATTTCTGTCCTTGTAAAGCTTATGTTTGAGAAAGAATGATCGCTTATAAAAGATGAATCAGTTAGAGGTAGGGAGCAATAAGTGCCATGAAAATATAAAGTGATATAAGGATGTTTATATAAGTTGGTTAGAAAGTGGTATTTGAGCAAATATCTGAATGAAGTGAGGGAATGAGCTATGTACAGATTCTGGAGGGAAAATGTTTTATGCAAAGATTTTTGCAAAAGCAAAAATCCTGAGTTGGGATATGCTGGGTATGTTCGAGGAGCTGTGGTAATAGTTTCTTTTCCTTCTCCTGTTCCTTTGGGACAACTTAACACAGGACATCTGTAGACCTCTCAATCCTCAGTCTTGGAGCCAGATCAGTCAAGCATTTTGAGGGATGCATTCCAATTCCACCCCTTTTATCGGGAAATTTCCCATCTGTCAGCAGAGTGTTGGCCTCCTTCAGAGAGGCAGTCTTCTGTCTGAGAACTGATGTGTTCCCAAGCCTGATAGCAATGGGCAGGTGGCCCCACCCCCACGCCTCATGTGTTTCTGGTTATCACAGCTGCTTAGGATGCCTTCTGATGCAGATGCATGTGGCAGCCTGGGCACGTACCTCAGGAGGGAGTGAGATTATTCACAAGTGTTAGTGTGAGATGGGAGATGGAGAGAGAGTTGGGGAATGGGGTGCAGAGATACACAATCACATCAACTTCTAAATTCTGAGGAGAAAACAAAGGCTTAGATTGTATTCCCAGAGTGGATCCACTCCCCCGCACCCCCCAGCATCCCTAATGTTTAATGGAAAAGGCAGATGAAAATAAAAAGGCAGAAGGAAGGTATGGAATATATTCTTTTGCTTTGTTGGCTTTGGAAAGCTAAAAAAGAATTCACCACCTGTGATGCCAGGCCTCATTGCAAAACATTCTGTTATTTTAACTCAGTCTGTAGTTAGCAAATTGTCAGTTTGGCCTCACAGCAATGCAGCAGCCAGAAAAGATTAGACATTTTAATTTCCTGAGCAGGTGCAGGTATCAAGATTGGTTTCAAAATACCAGTAAAAAACAAATAGAAATGGAGAAGGAAAGCAAGGACTGGTGTTATGAGCTTGTGTGTGGTGGTGTGGGGTAAAGTAGGTGGAGGAGGGAGAAGTGAAACAAAAACAAGGGAAATCTAAGAATGTGAGAGAATGAAAAAGGGAGGCAACCTGAAGGGGCCTGAGGTTATCTCAGAGAAATTATTAGAAATTTTGGGTTCAAAGAGAAAAGGTTATTCTACACATTTGCTTCCCTGCAGGGCTCAATCTCAGACAGGATCAGGGTCATCATAAACTCACAGAGTGCATTTATGTAAATGTTAAAATATGCTTTTTCTCTAGCAGACACGGCCATTGTTCCGCCTGTCTAGGCAAGCCAAGAACAGGCTGCTTTTCACTGCATATATGCACCCTTGTGCAGATCATAAATGTACACCTTCACTTGATGCTCCTGTTCCTACTATAGAATTGATTTTAAGTAAGACAACAGGACTTTGGAACATTGAGAAGGAGATATTCTGTCATAAGAAAGAAGAAGGTAGCCAGTGGGGGAAGCAGCAGGTTAAGATAATGCAGCTCTACACACTTGGCTATGAGAAGGTCATATAGTTCAGTGCAGGCACCAAGGCCACATACCAAGGGAGAATCATGCTCTGTGATTGCCTTCTTACCACCTTCTCACTCTCACACAGCCAATAAATGAATGAACGCATTTCTGGATGCATAGTTCCTATTCTAACCCAGTCTTTCAGTGGGAAGGGGAAGGAACATGGAGATAATGTAATGATTATCTTACATGTGCCTAAGGTCAATACTTGCAGTAATTTATTAAAGAAGTATTTATTTTGCATTCTATTAGGTACTGGTCACATAACAGCACCAACATATTCATGATCTCTTTCCTCAGATGATTGGTTTGATGATTACATGAGAAAAAGCAAAGGCAGTACACAAAAAGATTAGGAGCATAAGCAGGCATGGTAATAGTAATAATGATGGTTCCTGCCAGAATTGTTTAATGACTAAATTAGATAATGTGGGTATTTTAGCACAAACATGGCTCAAAGCAGGTTCTTCATAACACTAATCATCTTCTTATATTTTTCTCCCTCCCCAACTCTAGAAGTGAAAAGAAACAGCCAGTTTCATATGTACAAAACTAGAAAAATGTTGGTATCACCATTACAATAAGAAAAATGCTGGGGGAAATTTTTAATTACTCTTTTTAACTCATTAAAAAACTGAGGTCACAGAGCAAAAAACTAAATGAGAATCTAGAGAGAGAGAGTCACCTCCAGAGAGACCCAAAAAGACATTCCTGAATGCCAGGAAGAAGATTCAGCAGAAATATTTTAATGAATTACTAAAATCTGAATGTACACTAGTTAGTATGAAAGTGTAAAGACCCTATGGACACAGACATAGGTCCACACCTTCTTGTAGGCTTTTCCTTTAGGACCCCACCAATGGCTCAGATCAAAGACCAGGAAGAATCCTGAGAATGTTTCTTGGAGCTGGTGAGGCAGTGCTGGACAGTAGGCATTACTGAGATCTTTACACATCCACTTCTTTATCTTCCCTTCAGAACAGAAAACTTAATCTATAGGAGAAAAGGCAACAAAAACAGTAGCCTGAGGACACTGGAGAAAATCTATTGCAGCTGAGGTAAGGAAACCAGAAAAAAAAAAATCTACCCATAAAAGAGGGCAGGAATACATGCTATGCTCACCATTACTTATAGAAAAACTTGCTAAGCCACACCCACAAGACACAGATTCAGTGACTTCCTGGGAAGAAGATTTAATCATACATCAGAGAATGCCCTCACCCCACTCCCCACATCACACTAACAAGCACTGAGTAAAAAGGAAGTGGAATAGAGCTAGGAGAGCTGTGAGAGAAAGGTTCTCTCTGACATGCAGTACAAAATGAAAGTAAAGAGCTAAGTAGCTAGAACTGAGCCACAGTGGGAGCAGCACTGAGAAAAATGCTGTGATTTATTAGCCCACACACTAAATACAGCAATGCACTGGTAAGACTTGTAGCCTCTGGTGCACAAGGGCAAGAAAAGTAACAACGCACTTCAAACACAGTTCAACAATAACACAAACCTCCCCATACTGAAAGCAAAAGGAGACAAAAAGATATGCTTCTCTTCCAGCATAAAAATATTAAGTACATAGCATGTCTGACTTTCAAATTAAAATTATGAAACATGCCAAAGGCAACTAAAAACATAGTTTAAAGAGACAAAGCAACGATCAGAATCAGATTCAAATATGACACAGACTTTTATAGGCTTTTCCTCCATTAATCCTATCATGTGCTGTTAGAAAAGGAACAATCAGGCTCTGTTAAAAACATGAATAAGGCAATTATTATATTTATCAGATGAATATATCTAAAATATATATATACATACATATGTGTGTGTATATAAATACATATACATATATATATACATATATATATATCTCAGATAGGCAATGTCAGCAAAGAGATAAAAAAATTAAAAAGAATCTGAAAACATTAGCAATCTAAAACATAGTAACACATATGAAAAATGAAATACATGGATCGAGATGGAAGAAATAAAACTGTTTTTGTTCCCAGGTGATATAATCATTTATGTAGAAAAATCTCACATAATTGGAAAAAAAACTACCTAGAACTAGTAAGTGGTAATACCAAGGTTGCAGAATACAAGGTTAATATAGAAAGTCAATTGCTTTCCTATATATTACCAATGAACAATTGGATTTGAAATTAAAAACACAATATCTTTTTTTATTAAATTTATTGGGGTGACATTGGTTCTTTTATATTATCATAATAAAAGAAATATTTAGGTATAGAACTTAACAAAATAAGTGTAAGATTTATTTGAGGAAAACTATAAAACTTTGATGAAAGTAATTATAAGACGTGAATAAATTGAGAGATATCTCATATTCATAGATAAAAAGACTAATATTGTTGAAATATTAATTCTGTCCAACATGACCTATAGATTCAATGCAATACCAATCAAAATTATGGCAAATTAGTTTGTGGTTATCAACTAATTTTAAAGTTTATATGGAAAGGCGAAAGACCCAGGTTAGTCAATACAATATTGAAGAAGAAAAGCAAAGTTAGAGACAGATATCATCCAACTTCAAGACTGACTATAAAAATACAGTAATCATGACAGTGTGGTATTGATGTCTTACCACACACCACACATGCATCTAAATTCATCATACTGTACACTTTAAATATGTGCACTTTGTTACAAGTCAATTGTACGTCAGCAGCAAAGCTGGAAGAACAAACATCGTGAAACATATCAGCCAAATATGCAAATTGGGGACAAAAAGCCAGAATATTACTGAAATCAAACATTGATTGCCCCTCAGACTTTGAGCAGGAGAAAACACACACACACACACACACACACATACACATTTACTTGAAAAAAAAAACAACAACACTATTTTCAAAGGGTCTTTGAGTAGAGCACTACTTTTAGACGTGATGGGTGCAAGAAATGGAAATTAAAAGAAGAGCCCAAAGAAGTCAAGGGAGACAGAGCTGCAGCAGAAACAACTCTAATAATCCTCTTCTCACCTCTAATCCAGCTCCTAGACTGGAGAAAAGTGCTGAATAGCATTGAGAGGAGGTAGGAAAGAATGGAGAGTCACTAGAATGGCTATGTCTTAAAGCAATTTCTTATGTGTCAAATGGGCCCCTGAAATGCCAAAACTGAGAGGAAAAATACTCTGAGGGCAAAAGAAGTAAACTAATTTCTGAGAGAAATTAGTTGCAACAATCGGTCTGAAAGAAAGTTTAATCAAATACAACATAAATCAATATTGTAGAATCATTCACATTTCTTCTTTTTCATCCATGTATTGTTGCCTCCCCAACTGAATTGTTAGCTCTCTTGGTTAGACACTGTGTCTACTGCTTAAGTTGACTCATATTAGTGATCGGCACCACTGTTTATAGTAAGAGGTGAAGTCAGTCTGAGTTCAGTAGCCTTGGCATCTTCCATTAGAGAGAAGTCTTCTGTAATCGCTTCACGTAAGGATGAGAAAATGAGACAGTGCAGGCCAGTGGAGAAAAGACAAAATTGGGAAATAGAAAGAACAGGGTCTCCAGTATTCCACTCCAGTATTTATCAGCTATGAAACCTAGAGTATCGGGGTTCCAGTAGAAAACAGATTCCATCTCAGATGGCTCAGACACTTTAATGCAATTTAATTTACAGAATGTGAGCCAAAATCAGGGAACCTAGTGATGGTGAAGCGTTCAGAGACTACCAACATGTGAAGTCATCACCACCCTTAGGCCTGAAGAGCAGGGAAGAATTACTATTATCTGGACTCATTGAGAGTTCAAGTCACCAAGAGAAACTGCTTGACAGGCAAAGAAGCTATAGAGCAAAGAAGCCCCTGCCAGAAAGATGGCTAAGAAGTCAGGTTGACTAAATACCCACAAACTCTCCTCCCATCCTCTAGTCTCCTGCTAATGCTTCCCATTGACCAAACCAACTGGAGAGTGGCTACTGTGGGAGCCCAAGTGACTTAGTCCATATCAGCTAGCTTCCTAGGGTAAAGAGCAAGGCAGGGAAAGATAGAGAATGAGTTGGGGGTTGGAGAGATGACAAATAACAAATACACTTGAAGCAAGTGTTCTAATTTCTCTGAACTCAGATTCCTTCATTTGGTGAAAATAGATCACAACATCTACTTCAGGCTTTTTTATAAGGAATACATAAAATTTTCATTGTGTGTCTCATATAAATTGTGCAGCAATTGTTAGCATCCCTTCTTTTCATATAACACCAAATAAAGATGATCACAAAAAAAGTCTTCAGACTCTGCCAGCAGAATGAATAAGAACAGAAGCAAAGATGCCTAAAGTCCCAGAACACATGGTATTTAAGAGGACCTTCCTCCAAGTGTAAGAAAAGATCAGCAGCCTAAGCATCAAGACATAGGAACAACCGGGAAGTAATTCATACCACATCAATAACAGCCTGATGTGCAATTTAAAAATTATAGCAACCAAAACATCTCACCAATTATTTTCTCACTCTAAAGTTACAATGTGAAATAATTCTTAAGAGCGATGACTAAGCCATTATAAATCAAGAGGCTTTCAAGAGTAGAGAAGAATTAGCTCATGATGACTAATGTCTATCTCAATATAGTATGTTCAAACTATTTGCAAACAAGTGCAATGAGGAGCATATCAAGGCCTCATGTTTAACAAGTGTAACTAAAGTGATATTTTATTGGCATTTAGTGACTCCCTTAGTGTAACTGGAATCAGGTAGGTAGCTTGCAAGCCACTGCAATATACCACTAAGGGAGGAGAGAAAATATCTCTCACTCTTGCATATTATGTGTTTTCTGGAAGAAAAGGAAATGGACAAAATTAAAGGGAAAAATCTCTTTTCCAATTGGGGATCATAGATTTCTTTGATAAAACTTCACAGTTCCATTCTAGACATATTTTGAGTGTTTAGTGCATTTGTATTGTGACCTCACAAGATACAAGTGGGTTAGGCTGCTAACTTTTGCTGCAGAATAAAATGACATTCTCTTCCTTCTCAGAAAACTTCAATGTCCTTTATTTCCAGCTCTATCCAGTCCAGATTATTCTGCCTGACTTAATCACTCAGAATTTGCCTTGCTAATATATTCATTCACTCACTCACTCATTCATTCATTCATTCATAAAATTTTCTTGGATGAATTGTTTTGTCCCTGGAGACACAAACATCAATAAGACCTGGTTATTGATCTTGAGGATTTCAGTTTTGTCAAAAGATAAGCCAGTAGATTAAGTATGTCCAATGACACATTCAGGATAGATATGAACACAAAGAAAGTAGTGGTGAATTTTACCTGGAGAAGAGTTGAGATGCAACCCACCATCCACCCTCTCTTCAGAATATTCATTCACTTAGACACCATGTCTGAGTGCAGGAACCACGTCTTCAGTGGTTCCTGGACCTCCAAGATAAGGCTGAGAGGACATGTCTACCAGAGAGACTATGTGTACCTGTCATGCCCCTATGAGAATTATGTGGGGTAAAAATATGAAAACCACCTACCAGAGCCAGAAAATCAAGTGACTAAGCTTTGAGGAGAAGTGGACAAGAGGACAAGAGAGAGAAAGAGAGAGAGGCAGAAGAAAATCTGTTATGGGTTTCCATTGCTGCTAGACTACCACCCACACAGACCAGAATGGACTAGGTTATGAGAGAGTTTTCCTATATACTAGCCTAGTTTATAGTGCCTTCTCTCTACTCAGCCTCCTTATGTGAAGGTAAAATGAATCTCCTCTCAAAATAGTTTATAACACCAAACAGACTGAAATACCATAAAGAAAGAAGTTATTTCCTCTCAGTGAATAAACAAAGTAGTCTTCATTGTAACATCCCCAATGTGTCTTGAGCACTGTTATTTTTAGTTTAATCATTTTATTTTAAAACCGCTTTGTTTATATGCTTGTCTATGAAATAAGATTTAATATTAATTCAATTAAGAAAGTAAATATTGAGCAACTATTATGTGCCAGGCATTGTTCCAGGAAGCAGTCTCTTTCCTAAGTGCCAGGTGCCTTTGTGAAATGTCACCCCTGTTCTCAAGAAGCTACCAATCTAAATAAATTATAATAGAATAAGATCAGTGCGAAGTCTATTAACAGACATTGGTAGTATTTTTTAAAAATTAAATTAGCCATCAGGAGAGTTGGAGAAGGTTTTCCAGAGTAAAAGAATCCACCTGACAAATTTTAAAAAGGGAATGGGAGCAATATCACAAAAATGGAGTGTGGTGCTTCAGAAATTGATCCCTCCACTGAAGCAGCCATTACGCTCGCAAAAACTGAGAGAACTAACTTTTTTGGAATTCTGGAATCTAGTCTAAAGCTTACAGCAACAAGCTTAATGAATAAAAAGGCCATTAATGTTAGGTAATAAAGTGCTGCAGCATTTTTGCTTACTAGCCTATCATCCTCTATTCCTCAGCTCAGCACTAACAGTGGGTATGGTGACCCACATTCCTTATGTGGCTTGCTGATGTCAAAGGGGCAATGTAGAACTTGTTCTCAAAATTGTAATTGTGCATTTTATCCTGTGTGGTGATTCCCTGAGGGACTGGTGTAGAGGTTTCCCTTTGTTTTACTCCCTAGGGGTGGAGTGGCTTTCCAGGCAGCATCTGTAGAAAGTATTTAAAGATATACACTACACAAGACCAGCTAAGTCAAGAGATGATGATTGAGCAAACAATATACAGACCCAAAATCCAGAAAGGAGAAGGCTTATGACCTTGACAGCTCTGAGCCTCACGTAACCCCAAAGGCCTAACTGTAAGTTCCCCTGCTCTCACCAGCTAGGCTCCTCATTCAACAGAATAGGCTACCCTCTCAGATAGTTCCTCTACCAGCCAGACTAGCTGTGTTCCACCCAGTCCTCAACCTAATTGACTTTAGTTTCCTGCCAGCCCACAGAACTATTCAAACAAGGCAATCAATTCTCCTAAGGGAATCAGGGGACACCTCATCCTCTTATTACAACAAAATTTGTCTCCCACAGGCCCTCTTTGTTCATTCTATTTTCCAGTGAAATCTTCATATGGGTTGTGAATATATGTTAGTAATAAACAACTGTACATCTCATCTGTCCAGTGCCAGGTGTCATGTGTTTAATCACCTCATACTACTTAGAGCAGAGGATCCATCCTTCACCAATGGGGTGAATAGGAGATGAACAGAAAACATAACACAGAGCCTCTGGTTTCTGGTTGGATTCTGTGGTGGATAAAACAGCCAGCAATCAAAGGGAGGGAGGAGAGAAATCAGGATATTTCTTTACTCACCCCCTCCCTGCATCTTGCTCTGAGCTCAGCACCTGCCAGGAGCCATTCTACACAGATCAGCACCAGCCATCAGCCTCTGTCTCTTGTGACCCTCCAGACTCAGGGATAATGTTGGCCATTATGACAAGTCCTTGGTGCCGCAGCATCCTGTTTTGGTTCCTCTAACTCTCACATCTCTGCAAAGAGTCCCTTCATTAAAAATTATCTTCAAAATTTTAACTCTTTTCCACCAGCCTCTGTCTTTTAAATTTTTGTGGGTTATTGGTATTTATATGATATTTTAAGCCCTGATACAAGCGGAAGACTCATGGGTAGTAAATGTAGAAAAAGAAGAGCTCCATGCACTGAGCCTTGAAGGTGACAGATCTTCAGAAATCAGGACTGTGAGGAGGAACCAACAGGGGAGATTGGAAGGAGAAAAGTATGTCAGACAAGAGGCACTCGGGAGCCTAAGGCCCAGGTGAGAACCAGCCTTCTCCATTTGGGAAACTCCAAGATTTCTGTGTGAGTAAAGCTGGTTTGTAAATATGGAGGTGAGGGAGGGAAAGAGGCAAGCAAGAACCACATCAGGAATGGCCTTATGCACAAAGAGGAAAACAAAAAACCAGAACCATCATCTTATATATATTTTTTTAATTTTCCATAATTTTTGAACTTTTCTAACCTTCACATTTTGTACTTTAATCACTACAACAATGCAATCATTTGAAGTGATTATTCAGGGATTTATCCTACTCTATTTCACAAACTGATCATCTTTTAAACAATTTTGTTATGCCCATGGATCTGTGGGTTTAGGATTCAGATAGGACATAGAGAGAATGTGTTGTCTTTGCACAACAATACCTGGGGTTTTAGCTTAGATCACTCAACAGATGGGGGCTTGAATTACCTGGAGGCATCTTTACCAAGACATCTGGCAATTGATGTTGTGTGTTGATTGGGACCTCAACTGGGGTTGTGGGATGAAACAACTACATTAGGCTTTTCCATGTGTCCTCTGTTTTCTCACATCACGGTGGCTTAAAAGTAATAGTATTATTTCTTACATGGAAGCTCGGTACTACAAACGCTAATATTCTAGCTAAGAATGCAGAAGCCTCAAAAGTCATATAGCATCAATTCTGTTAGTAACAAATGAGTCACAAGCCCACCTATATTCAAGAAGAGGAGAAATAGATTCCACATCTTGATGAAGGCGAAGATTCTACAAAAGTATATGGAGAAAGAAAATTATAAGTCTTTTGAAAAATGCAACCTATCACACTGAGGACTGTTGGAATTCTTCCAAAACTCTTTTCTTTAATTTGTAATCCATTTATTCTCACTACTTTCACTGTTTCAATAAGGAAACTAATGTCCGTATAAGCTAAAGGTCATTCCTGAGAACTAGTGAGGAGGAGAAGTAGACATTGACCCTAGGTTTATCTTACTACAGGAAATGTATGCTCTCCCATGAGCCATGCAGAAAGGGAGGGAAAAAACATTTCACTATTAGAACTAATAGTGAGATGTTTAATAAGAGCAAGTATTTATAATCTAGAAATTATAAAACAAAACAGTACTAACAAAGTAGATAATTTATATTAAATGGACAATTCCTAGAAAGACATACATTCCTCAAACTGACAAGAAGAAATAGAAAATTTGGACAGATTTAATAATAAAACAGATTAGATTAACAATTTAAAAAATACCCACCAGGAAAAAAATCAGGCCCAGAATGATTCACTGGTGAATTCTAACAAATATTTAATAATTAATGCCAATTCTCACAAACTCTTCCAAAAAATAAACTAGGAAAGAACACTTTGCAACTCATTTTTGGAGACTAATATTACCCTAATAGAAAGCCAGAAAGGGACATTATAAGAAAATAAACCTACAGATTATAAATGTAGATAGAAAAATCCTCACCAAACTACAGCGAACTGAATCCAGCAACATATGAAAAGGATTATATACCATGACCAAGTGGGATTTATCCTAAGAATGCAAAACTGGTTTAACATCCAAAAATCAATTAAAGTATTATCAATAGAGTAAAGGACATATCTTATCAATAGAGTAAAGGACAAAAATCACAGCATCATCCTAATAGATACGGAAAAACCATTTTACAAAATCAAAGACCACTTTATGATAAAGACACTCAACTAATTAGGAATAGATGAGAGTTTTCTCAAACTAATAAAGGGCATGTTTGAAAAATACACAACTAACATTATACTTAATGGTGAAAGATTGAATTCTTTCACCCAAAGTTTAGCAACAAGACAAATATGTTTGCTTTTTCCACTTCTATGTGGTTTTGTACTGGAGAGTCTAGTCAGGGTAATTAGTCATATATATATGAAATCTAGATTCGAAAGGAGAAAGTAAAACTATATTCGTAGATGACATAATCATGTACATAAAAAATCCTAAGGTATTCACTAAAAATCTATTAGAACTAATAAATTCAACAAGACTTCAGGGTACAAAATCAACATACACAAATCAATTATATTTCTATACACTATAATGAATGATTTTAAAATTAAATAAGGAAATATTTGTGTACAACAGCCTCAAAAAATTAAAATATCTAGAAATAAATTTAATAAAAGAAGTGCACAACTTGCACACTTAAAAGTACAAAACATTGTTGAAAGAAATTTAAAAAGACCTAAATACATGGAAAGACATTCTATGTTCACAGATTGGAAGATTTAATATTGTTAAATATCAATACTCTTCAAATTGATCTACACATGCAGTGCAATCAAAATCCTAGCTTACTTCTTTGCAGAAATGGATAAATTAATCCTAAAATTCATATGAAAATGCAAGGGACTCAGAGTAGCAAAACCAGTCTAAAGAAGAACAAAATGAGATCTCAAACTTCCCAATTTGAAACTAACTATGAATTTATAATAAAACAATATGATACTGCCATTAGAATAGATATAGAGATAAATGGAATAAAAATGGAGAGTTCAGAGATAAACTCTCACATTTACAGTCAACTAGTTTTCAACAACAGTGCCAAAACAATTCACTGGGGAAAGAATAGTCTTTTCAACAAAATGTCCCAGTACAATTGGCTTTCTATGGGCAAAATGATGAAATTGAGCTCTTTCTTCACACCATAATTCAAAATTGACTCCAAATGGATCATAGAATAAAACATTGTCTTTACGATCTTAAGTTAGGCAAGTCCTTCTTAGATTTGACATCATAATCTCAAATGATAAAAGATAAAATAGAAAATTAGGTTTTATAAAAGTTTAAAAACCTTGTGCTTTAGAGGATATCACCATGTAACTGAAAAAACGACATAGAATGGGAAAAATATTTGCAAATACTATATATAATTAAAAAAAACCTTGTATCTAGACTATATAAAAATTCTTACAACTTAATAATAGAATGACAGATAACCCCATTTTAAAATGGGCAAAGGATGTGAATAATCATTTATCCAAAGAAGAAACACAAATATCCAATAAGTACATGAAAAGATGCTCAGCACCATTAGCAATCAGGAAAATGGAAATCAAAACCACAGTGAGATACCACTTTATACCCACTAGGATGGTTATAATCAAAAAAATAAATAATAACATATGTTGGCAAAAATGTGAACAGATTGGAACCCTGAGGCCTTGCTGGTAGGAATATAAATGGTGCAGTGGCTCAGGAAAGACAGTTTGGCAGTTCTTTAAAACTTAAAGAGTTATTATTTGGCCCAGCAGATCTACTACTAAACATTAGCCAAAAGAAATGAAAACATTCATCCACACAGAAACAGATATATGGATGCTTATAGCAGCATTATTCACATTAACCAAAATTGAAAACAGTTGAGTGGATAAATAAAATGTTATCTAGCCATACAGTGTAATATTGTTTGACAATAAAAAAGCATGAAGTACTAATGCATGCTGCAACATGGATAAATGTTGAAAATATTTTGCTAAGAAAAAAGGCCAGATACAAAAGGCGACACATTGTATAATTCTATTTATATGAAATGTCTATAATATGAAAACCTATAAAGACAGAATTTAGATTAGTAATTGCCTAGGACTGGTAGGAAGGAGAAAGTTTGAGAGGAAATACACGTGATTGATAATGGTTACAAGTATTGTTTTGGGGTGATAAAAATATTCTAAATTTGATTGTGGATGTTTGCACAACTCTGAATATACTAAAAGCTATTAAATTATATATTTTAAATGAATCATTGTATGGTATGTGAATTATATCTTAATAATGCTCTTACAGAAAAAAACAGGAGAAAAATCCAAAGTTGTTGGCTAAATTAAATGATTTTTTTTTTGAAATTTTGTCTGACTTTGATTTCGACTAAGAAAGCCCCTCCTCCATTAGAAGCAAATTTCTCATCTGAGGGAATGCAACTTTTGGTGATTGTGAACATTTTCAGTCTTGCCTGAATGCCATTTGGCCCTGTCTAGGGAGGGTCTGCACTTTAAGGTTGAGCTGTCAGCTCAGGAAGCTTCCATGTGCAAGTCCCTCCAGAACATTACCAGGTGTCTCCAGAGCTCCAGATGGCAGCAGTGGATGGAGATCCTGCTTGGGCCATGCAACATTGAGCGTGCCTCAGAATTTCTCTGGACTTCCTATTCCTTTTCTTATTATTAGAAATACTAGATCATGACTTAATTACTTCACAAGACCACTGTGAAAAATAAAACCAGTGTGTGAAAGCAATTAGAACACTGTACAACTGCTTTACAATGTATACCAAGCTCCAGGTAATGATGCCTGTGTTCTGTCTTACAGACAAAACAGCAGGGCAGCAGGTTAAGTTTCTGGACCACAGAGTGACAGAGTTGGATCTAGAATCTGGGTCTTATTTGTTTCCCTCTTCCTCCAGACAAGATTCCTGGTCTTCTACAGGCTGTTCTCAGAAAACCGTACCCCTCTCCCAACAATTATAGGAATTGATTTCTTTGGCAACCCATTCATGTGATTTTATAAATCAATTAGGTTTCAAAATATACTGTAAATGTATAAATCTGCTACTTTACAGTATCGATTATATCTGTTAAAGATTTATTCTGGGTCAGAAGTTCTTGTTTGACATTGGTTGGATGAAAAAGATTAAGAAAGTATCTTAAGTAGCTGCTAAATTGACTGTCCAAATATCAACTGGAGAATTTTTAAAAAATTGTTTTCTATATTTTTCATTGCTCTCAGGAGAAAGACAAAAAAAGAGGTCAGGATCAAAGAAGATAATTCATGTGAAAAGTGTTGTGTGACTGTCAAACTTGTTAGGATAAATATGTTACTTAAAAGAAGGCCAGATTCGCTACCCATCTGTGGGAAATGTATGCACTAGACATATATTGCTTAAAATAAGGAAGAATTTAAGTAAAAAAGTATGAACTAATGGAACCCTTGACCATGAGCATTGTGGGGTTTTATGAGGATCCAAAATGTGTCTCATCAAAGTTACTGGACTCCAATGTATCTGATCAGTCCAAGCCACACCAAAAGAAAGCAGAAAAACATTTCCCTCCTTCTTCTTTGTGAAGATATATGTAAACAAATAAATGAGTTCAATGTTTAATATATAATCTAACCTAACTCCCCAGCAAACACACACACACACACACACACACACACACACACACACACACACACACACTGGATGTACTGTGTCCTCCCTTCTTCTGGATGTGCCTTCTGCCAGAAACACATTGACTTCATTCACTTCTTCATTGGCTTATTCTTTATGAGTCAGGGACTATGTTAGGTCTCAAAATCCAACTATATTCCCACAACTCAGTGTATACTTCTCTATTTGAGAAGCCTTTGCTGACTCTCCCTTCAACAGCTCCCCAACCCAGCCCCAGCCATACAAGTAAAATAAGAACCAACCCCTGAATCTCCCTTAACACTGTACATCTCACACTGGATTTATCTTTGCGCCCTGAACCTCCAACTGCAAGCCTCATGAGAACAGGGACAAGGCCTAAAATAGCTATCTTTGTACTCCAGGTATGTTTTACTCTTTGACAGGGCCTAATGGAGCAGAGGCTCCATGGATAGTTAGAGTACTGAATGAGAAGTACTCATGCTGAGGACAATGACACTCAGATATTTCGCTTTGTGAATCAGTTCTTGTTGGCAGAATAGAATGCGGATTTCTCAGGGGCCCCCTACCAGGTTCTGTCACAGCAGCAGGACCCTTGTGTTCCCAGGATCCCCTCCTTCCCTAGGCTGCAAGCTTCTCCAGGCCAGAAGTCATGTCCTAATCCTCAGGGAGCTGGGTCCACCCCAGACGCTTAGGAAGGATTAGAACCCGACTACCCAGTGTGAATTCCAACTCAGAAAAGGGTCACTCTGGCATTTCCCAATGTCAACCAATAAAAGTCTGAGGCTGTACAATAGTTTAAAATAAAGCGTATTTGGGGTCTAAAGGATTCGAATCCAGAAAACAATTCAGGAAAACCTGAAATGTTCTCTAGGGAAGACGAAGAGAACCCGAACTTATAAAGGCAAAAACCAAAAGCTAGAACATAATAAACTTTTCCTATTGGCTACTTAACATGATGTGATGGCAAGTTCAAAAGGAGATGGTTAGGTCCAAGTGATGAAACTCTGAGGTAAGTGTTAGCATAGAAACAAGGCAGGTGGGGCAAGTTCCAGGATGTACTTCTATGGTAAGCATGAAAGTCCCAAAGTCCAAACCTGGGTGCCACCATGCCTCAGTTCGACTTCCCCAATGACCTCCCAATATTAGTACTCTGTTTTAGATATATCAGTTCAATCCACAGAGTGCATACTTACTTGAATTGAGATCATGGACTGAGTCAGCTTTGGAGCCTGAGGGCTTAATGATTTTTATTTTATTCTTATTTTCGCTGATTCACAAATTTCACACCCCCTTCCATGTGATTTGTGGGAACAGAAGAACATTTCTCTCTCTAGCACCCTGAGAAGCCACAGGCCAGATAGGCCTCTAAATCACGTCAGCCATAAACCTGTGTGATTCCAGAGCTCTGGTGAGATCTCAGAGCTCACATGGAGATCCATATCTAGGTCCCTGTTTTCTCTTTCTGGTCACTATTCTCTTCTCCCTTCTTCCCTTCTATCATGTTTTCCTCCTTGCTCACCTGACAAACCTTGGAACAATTTCTCTCATCCCCTCCAATCTCAACCCATCCTCAACAGCCTTCCCACTGCATTTAGTGTCCTTGCTCGTTGTCCTCTACTGGTTGTGAATCTGTCTGCTGTAGAGGACTGTTCCAACAGCTAATGAGGGAGTGAGCGGCTCCAGAGACCACGCCTCCTCCATGGCCTACCCGACCCTCTGCTTTCTATGCCTCTTACCTGGGGCACAGTCTTCAGGTTAGACTGCAGAAATGTCACAAATTGTGGTTATATTTTCAAAACATGCATAGTGCTGCCTTTAAATATGGTTTCAGGTCTCTAGTATGATATATTAATCAAATATGGATAGAGAGACCTAAAAATACCTGCCCTATACTGCATTAAATCAGCCTCTTACAATCCACCCTAAGAAAAGTTTATAAAACAAAAAGATTTTTGTTCCAAGATGTTCATTACAGTTTTTGTGTTGTAAAGAAAAATAATAAAAGCAGTGTAAGCACCTAACTATATAGCACATTTTATTTATGACGTTTGTAATAACATAAAAATCACATACATTATAATATTAAGTTAAAAAGTGAGATCCAAAGTTGTTAACTACTTTCAAAAGTGTGGATAAAAGTACAGGGAAAAAAAAGGAAACTATAAAAGACCTTCCTTGTTGCCCCTATTAAAGGCCTCACCTCCCCGCAGAAGTAAGCCTGAGGGGTGCTGAGGGGCTGAGTAGAGCAGAAAAGGGCTTGACCCATATGGCATGTGCCAGGTAGCCTCTCCTCCCTGCTTCCCTGGATGGTTTGTAAGACAGGCTCCTCGTTTTGCTGTCTGTGCACATATCAGATGTCTATGTGGCCATGATGACCTTCTTGTGCAAACCAGTTTTCAAAAATAGCTCTGGATTGGATTTAACTTCCCTGGAACTGTCCCCATCCTTGGAGTGAGTCCATCCACTCTGAAGACATTCACTAAGGAGCAGGCCTGTTCTCATGGAATTCTCAGCATGACGGGAGATACACTAATTATTCAGTTTCTGTGCAGTCCTCCCGAGTTCTAGGACTTCACAAGCAGTCACGTACGTGTAGATTGCTCCACAGTTAGACATCCAGCGGGGTCCACAGTTTGCTTTCTTCTCTTGACATCATGTCCTGACGCTTTCCATTTCACTAAAAAAGTGACACTTCATAACTTTTTACAACTGCACAGGACTCTAGTACTTGGGTGCATCTTAATTTTACCAATCTTTCATCAATGGGTATTTTGGTTCTTTCTGATCCTTTGGCATTACAATCTAGACTCTAATGTCTTTGTATGCAATAGGCATAATTTTAGCAGCACTGATGTTCTTTGGCAATAGAAAAGGTGCCTGTATTTGCATTTCTTTTGCTATTGGTGAGGTTGAACATCCTTTTATATAATTTTGACTTTTTCTTTTTTTGGAAATCATCTATTTATTTTATGTTCTCATTATTCTATTGGAGTATTATTTTTTCAGTTTGTCAGAGCTTTGGGTACATTATACAGAGCTTACCAAATGGTGCACAATGGGTATTTGCCACATCTGGATCATAGCATGCTGAAATGTGTATAATTTTGGTCCTCAAGCAGGCTGCTGGGGCCAAAGCATTATCACCCCAGGCCTTTTTGCTCATTTCTCATGCAGCCCCATTCATTCACCCCAAGGTGCTGAATTCATGTGATCCACTTCATATGTGCCACAATCTAAAATCAGCTAGCAAGTATATATTACATATAAATCATTGGTATATGGGTTAAAATTTGTGTTTACTCAGTCTGTCGTTTAGTATTTGTCTTTGTTCATGATATCTGTTAATATTTTAATATAAGTATTTATATATTTCTTTTCTTATGGCATTTGATAGTCCTAATTGTTCAATTGAATATAGTTTCCACAAAGGTAGGGATTTTTGTTTTGTTCTCTGTTATATCCTTAATGCCTAGAACAGCATCTGGCCCATAGTACATGCTCAATAAACATTAATTACACTAATGAATTAATTACAACATAGTTGGGAAGTTCAATATAATGGAGATATATATCTATTGTGTCTGTGTGTGTTTCCTTAAGAAGTAAGGTTTAACTTAATTCAGAATGGTGAGTGGTGTGTGTCCTCAGTCAATTCAATACAGCTTCTCTTGCTCTTTGCAGCTTACATGGCAGCATACTTAGTACCTCCTTTCTCTGTGCTAAAAGATGGGGATAAAGCCACGAGCCACAAGCCACATTGGGGCTCACTAGGGATCCAAAAGGCAGCTCCCAGTGGTCACTCTCTCCAGGTCCTTCCATGACACCGAAGGGGATCCTATTTGCAGCTGCAAGGTTCTTCCAGACCTAGCTGTCTCTGATTGCCACAGCATTAGATCAATTAGCTGGGCCCTGATTTCCTCAACTACTCCCAGTAGCAGGACCCTTAATGCCATAGAGAAAGTAAATACAGGCAATAATAGTTGTTATCGCAATAGCAGCATTTCCAAAGAAGTTACTCTCTGTTACTTCTGCACAAAGCATCCTTTAACAAGACTTTACACATTTGCAAACCACCTCCCACTGTGTTTCCATTGCAGGTGCAGAGCTACTGATAACACTAGATGTGTTATCACAAAGTATCATTGGATTTCCTCTCAGTGTTTAGAGCATGCTTTACCATTTCTGCTTACAGGGCATTTGCAGGATGAGGGAGCTGCAGTGCAAGGAGCACTTCATGAAGCAGATTGCACTGGAACACAGCCATTGAGGATCCTGCTACATACTGGAGGCTGTGCCCACTCTCAGGAAGATGCTAAATCAGAATTGCAGAGTACTCAGTAGAGAGAATGGTATGTGTGGGAAAAGTTCATTGCTGCTCATGCCTCTCCTGTTCCATTAGCCTGTGTTAGTGCCCCACCATCAAACACAGTGCCCCTGGGTGAGAGAGGAGAGGAAGCATTTCAAAGGGTACAGGGAAAAAGGGCTTGCAGAAATGACCAACTCAGCCAATTAAAGCCCATTCCTGACTGCCCTCTCTTCTCCATCCAGGACTCTCCATGTTTTCCCATAGCTCCCTCGCTCACCTCAAGGATTCTTCAGCTCACATCTGTTGATTCATGGCTTGCCAACCAACTAATGTTCTTATCTCTGTAGCTGTGTAGGAATAACAAGACTGTGTAAAACTGCTTGTTATGTTACAATCGGGGCTCAGCTTTTGGATTGGAATCTGTTGAGCAGGTGCTGGCATTAATAAGTGTTGCTTCCGACTTATAGCTTCAATGTCCCATCTCTCTGTTCAAGAATCCTATAACAGTACTGATAACACCAAGGTCTCAAGACAAATGACCTGACCTGTAAGACCAGTGGTCTGGAAATTCCTTCCTCTTTATAGTTCCCCACCTGAAACTCCCCTTCCCATCCTGAGTCATGAGACACAGGTAGAATCTCAGACAAAGGAATCACACACCCCTTGCATGGACACTGCAGAGGTATGTATAAGCTGTAATGAATCTAACCAAGGGGAGATCATGCTTTGGGTCTGTTGAATGCCCAATGCTCTCCGCTGGCAATAAATTCTCCTTCCTCTAACAAAGTTGTCTGAGTATCCAAATTCCTCCCTCGGGTGTCGCTTCCTGCAATGTGGGAGCCCCCAATTCACCCTCGTTTCAATGTACTCCCTGCCCTTCATAGTACTAGTCATCCTTCAGGTCCTAGATTTCATGCCACTTTTCTACCCTCACTGCTTCATACCCCATCAGTGACCTCCAATTTCCACATATTTTTACAACACAATTAGCAATTTATCTCACAGTGAAACTTTGTATTCCAGATTGTTGACTAAGTACACACAGTGGTATGTTTTCTCTAAGACCCTAAAATGACAACAGAAGCACAAACAGGAATAAATCTATACTAAAATATGGGACCCTGAGAAGGTGGTCATCCGTAGGGAAAAGATACCCAACATATTTCTAGAAAATGAAACAAGAAGAATGAAAGTGTATAACACATGGTCAGAGTGATGGGAGCTATGGCTCAGATTCTGGAGAGGAGGAAGTTCAGAGCTAGCAGAGTAGAAAGGTTGAATAAGTGAGACCAAAACCAGGGAACTAATGAGAGGCAGGCAACGTTCAGTCTGACATTGAATCTCTGGGAAAAACAAAGATATGGACAACTGACAGGGGCCGAGACTTCTGTTGTGTTTGTTGAAGCCACAGATGAAGTCCACCTGATTTTAGCAATAGAGCAGGGACTGGGGTGGGTGGGAGGAGATAATGAACAGCTCTCTCCATTCACCTGTAATCAAATCCTATCAGGAACAGGCACAATGATATACAGGTCGCCTTCCTCACCAGAAACAAAAGAACTCTACCACCATCGCATCTGGTTTAGGGGACAGAAGAAAAATGCAAATTCCAATTTTTGTTCTAAAAAAGTTAATAAAATATTAAATTTAATTTTAAAAATAACTGGATGCTACTTTTTAAAAAAGGGAGAGGATAAGAACAAGCTCTTGGCTAAAGAAAAAAAATCCCAAAAAACTTTAATTAGAATGTCTAGAAAATTACATTGAGGAAATTTTCCAGGTCATAGAGTTAAAGGAGATCAGAGAAAATAGACATCAAGTCACAAAACAAGCGCTCTAAGAAAGACAGCATAAAATGAAGGTGACGAAATTTTTTTAATATTTTTTATTTTTCATTTATATTTGGCATACAATATTATATCAGTTTCAGAGGTACAACATAGTGATTAGACATTTATATAACTTATGAAGTGATCATCTCAATAAATCTACACCGTATAAGTTATTACAATATTATAGACTATATTCCCTATGTTATACCTTTCTTTGTTTTGTTTATTTTGTTCTTTAGATTTCACATGTAAGTTAAAACATATAGCATTTGTCTTTGTCTGTCTGACTCGCTCCACTCAGCAAAATACCCTAGAGGTGGTTCAATCCATGTTGCAGATGTAAAGATTTCCTTCTTTTATTTATTTATTTGTATGGCCGAGTAATATTGCATTGTATTTATATACATCTATATATAGATATATAAATATAACACCTCTTTTTATTCATTCACCCCCAGGTTGCTTCCATATCTTGGCTATTTTATTTTAAATAATGCTGCAAAGAACATATGGATGGATGCACAGGTCCCTTCAAAGTAGTATTTTGGGTTTCTTCAGATAAATACCCAGAAGTGGGATTACTGAGTCCTCCTTTGTCTCTTGTTACAGCCTTTGTTTTAAACTCTGTTTGGTCTGGGATAAGTATTGCTTCTCCAGGTTTTTAATTTTTTTTTTTCATTTCCATTTTCCTGAAATATCTTTCTCCCATCCCTTTACTTTCAGTCTGTGTGTCTGTCTTTTGATCTGAAGTGAAGCTCTTGTAGGCAGCATATGTAAGGGTCTTGTTTTCTTATACATTCAGCCACTCTATATTTGATTGGAGCATTTACTCCATTTACATTTAAAGTAATTGTTGATAGACATGTAGTTACTTCCATTTCATTATTCATATTTTCAATCTTTTTTTCTTTTTTCTTCTTCTCGAGGAGATCTCTTCAACATCTCCTGTAATACTGGCTTGGTGGTGATTAACTCCTTTAGCTTTTTCTTATCTGGAAAGCTCTTTATCTGCCCTTTGATGCTAAATGATAGCTTTGCTGGGTAGAGTAACCCTGGTTGTAGATCCTTGCTTTTTATCACTTTGACTATCTTGTGCAAATCTCTTCTGGCCTGCAAAGTCTGTTGAGGAATCAGCTGCCAGTCTTATGGGAGCTCCCTTGTAGGTAACTGTCTTTCTCTTGCTGCTTTTAAGATTCTCTCTTTGTCTTTACCCTTTGGCATTTTAATTATGACTTGTCTTGGTATGGGTCTCTTTGAGTTCATCTTGTTTGGGACTCTCTGAGCTTCCTGGGGTTGTATGTCTATTCCCTTCACTAGGTTAGAGAAGTTTTCCATCATTATTTCTTCAAATAGGTTTTCAATTTCTTGCTCTCTCTCTTCTCCTTCTGGTACCCCATGATGTGAATGTTATGCCTGACTTTGTCCTAGAGGTCTCTTAAACTATCCTCACTTCTTTGCATTCTTTTTTCTTGTTACTGAAGTCTCCCAGTCTTAGAACAGAGGCTTTATGTAGTACTTGTCCTGTGGGGCTCAGTGACACAGTCTTCTGTGGTCACTTGAGCCAGGTGCTCAAAGTGTGTCCCTTGTGTGGGTCATGTGTGCCCTCCTGTTATAATTGAGCTTTGGTTGTTCTTTGCCTGTCAGTGGATTCACTTTAGCAGGGCTCTGGGGCCTACCCAGTCTGCCTTTCTGGTGTGTCCTCTTTTGATGCAGCCCTGGGTGGTACTCCAGCTCTGGAGCCAGTGGAAGCAGGCCACTGAGTGTGCTGGCCTGAGGGCCTCCTGGGTGGGGCCCAGCTGCAGGTCACTTTCAGTTGCAGCCTGTGCACTTCCAGAGCTACCTGGTAAAAGTCACCAAGAAATCTGTATATGGCTGACACCCATGCTGGGCTTATTGATGCCTGAAGAGGCCAGGGTGGGAACTGAGGCTGGCTATAGCTAGTGCCAGGCTTGAGACTGCTCAGCATGAGGTACGGAGCACACTAATGTCAAATGCTACTTCTTTGGGTTTTGTGAGTCTTGAGAGATTTTAGGAAAGTTCTCAGCATGAGCTATGGCAGGCAATTTGGAAAAAACATTGGAGGCAGCTTGGATGAGCCCAGAATTTGGAAGGGGCGGGATCACAGAGAATCACCTGGGTGGAACAACCTGTGTTAACAATATTGATGGGGACTCAGATACAGTAGCTGATGAGTATGCATACTGGGAGAGGGGAGGGCTCAATGAAAATATAATGACTTCTGCTAGAACTTCTGCCTGGGAGAAAACCATTCTTCCAGTCCTCGCCCTGAAGCCAGACAATTCAGTTTCTTCCCGTATGTCCCTGGCACTCAAGCAGCTGCCCCAGTGCTAGAGCTCAGAGTAAATAAGGTTGACACCAAGTAAGTTGGCACATGGGCCCTCTAAGAGGAACGTCTGTGACTCCTGCAGCCTTCTGTCTTACTCAGCAACAACCTCTGCTAGTTTTCATAGCCAGAGGTTGTGTGGACTTCTCTTCCCAGCACTGGAACCTGAGGTTAGGGAGCCCAGTGTGGAGCCAGGACCCCTTGCTACTCTGGTAGGCAGGGCTCCGCAGCCAAGATAACTCTTGTTTCTCGACCACCACAGTGTGTGAGTAGCCCATTTTACATCTCTGCCCCTCCTACCAGTCTCGAGGTGATCTCTTATGTATGTCCCCAGTTGCAGGACTTCTGTTCAGCCAGACCTCAAGCGACTCCCAGTGATAGTTGTTCTGTAGTTTCTTTGTAATTTTGATGTGATCCCGAGAGGAGTTGAGCACAGCATCAACCTTCTATGCTATCTTGACCAGCCCCTCAGAGGTGTCAAAATTTTAAAGAAATAAGAGAAGAATAACTTCCCAGAGCTAGAGAGGCATAAGTCATCAAATTGAGAAGGTACATCAGGAACTGAGAGAAATTCATTAAAAATAATTTCAACCTCAATATGTTTTTACGAAGCTACAGAATGCCAAGAATAATAGATTAAAAAGCCTCAAGAGAAAGGAGAAAATGTTCCTTAAAAGCACTTGAGTTTTATTGTTTCACACTTCAGAGATACCATACTTCTCTTTAGCAAATGTAGAACAACATGATAGCATCAGATTCTAAGGAAAATCATTTAGATCTTAAGAATTGATACCAAACCAAAAGCTAAATTGTTGATCTAATAGGAAGGCAAAAAATATATTTTCAAACATAAAAAGATTCAGAAAATTTATCTCACATATATACTTTCTGATTAAATTATCTAAAATCCTCCAAAAAGTGGGGTGAGGGAGGATGAAACTCAAGATAAAGGAAAACTTGGGCAAAATAACAAAAGTTCAATGAAAATAAATTGTAGGATTTCAGCTGTGTAACAGGTCTGTGTTAGAATATAGTGTGTTGGGCTCTCAGAAGAAAATCACCAAGAAAATAGAATGTGCATCTGCTCAATAATTACATACACAAGTTAGAAGTTCTTAGCATATGATGAAGGGAGTATAGGTTTCTCCTTTATGAACACATACAAACCATATGCACTTTAAAATATAAAATAAACAAATGAAATAAGATAGTACACCAACCCAAGAACAAAAGAATGGAAGTGGAAGAGGTAAAAACAAAAGCAAAAACAAAAAACAGACTTCAGCTGAAACTGTAACATGTTTTTTGTTTTTTTTTTAATCCAAAGCAAAAGAGAAAATTGCTTCTGCAGAGTAGAACTGAGAGTGGAGAAGGATGAGGTAGCATAGGAGGAGAACTGTTCCTTTTCATTAAAAGCTCTTATGTACCATTGGTTTCCTTCCTATGTATACATGTTAAGCAGATAAAAAAAAAAAACTTTAAATTATTTAATTTTATTAAGAGTTAAGCTATTCCAATTATGTTGTTCTATGTGGAAATTGGGAAAATCTCTTTTCAAACCACCCCCCTTCCTCAGTGATCTAATGTCAGCCAGTCTCAGAACTAGCATTGAGAAACATACACTAATGGATTTCTCTGTTGGGGGAGATCTCTTGACTCAACCCCTTGCATATGGATGGATAGCTGGTACCCTCCCTCTTCTTCGGCACTGGTTTTACGGGTGTGGATCATATCCATAGAGATCTCTAAGAGGACCAAGGCTGGGCCTAGATTTCTCTTTTCCCATAGCACATTGGACTGAACACAAAAGAATGCTTAATAATTAGTCCTCTAACTCAAGGTTAGGAAATAGTTAAAAGATCATCAAATTCTTATATTCTCACATTAGCAAATAATGTGGAAGTAGGCCTCAAAATAATTTCCCTGGAAACTACTAACTTAGGGATATTTCACAATGCTACTCCTGCTCAGGAAAGCCAATACTCACGGAGGTGGTGGGACCAGAGGAGCCATAGCACATGAGATCTTCACTTCCTCTCCTTTCCCAGAACTCCTATTCATTCTTCAAAACCTAAGACATCATTGTTTTTTGCGTGTGTGTGCATCTAATTCTCATTCTATTTAACATATTTTTTATTATAACTTAAATAAAACGTGTACACTCAAATATATTATGTAATGAAATTTTGCATAAAGAAGTCTGCAACATGGGCAGATGGGTTAAATTCAAGTTTAAGTTTCTCTCTTACCATCTACAAGCATATACTTGAACTTGAAATTTTATCTCCAGCCAGGCAGGGATCAATTCTGTGGTGACAGTCATCTTAAGTCTGAGCTGCATGTCTGCTGAGGATGCTCCCTGAACACATGTATATGCTCAGCCGAATGCTGGGTATGGCTCAGACATGGCTTGGCAGCCATGCATGCAACAGCAAGTGAAAAGTGACAACATTACGCTCTGAAGACTGGAAGTGCAAAGTCACAGCATAACTATACTTATAACAGCAAATAAAGTAATGAAAGAACTCAAAAATCAACACATAATCTACATGGAACAGAACAAAAGGATTGACCATTTTCATATTTGCAATTCTATTTGGGAAAGAAGCAACAAGAAATCAGAGATTTCATATAACTGCACTATTGAACTTTATATAATATTTAAATTATTTCCTACCAAGTAATGAAAATTATATTAACTGAGAAATCAGTAGGAGTATGAGATGGACATTTTAAGAAGTAAATATCATTTACTTCTTGAATTTGTTCCTGTTACTCCTCTTTAATTTCCAACCTTTAAGATTGCTTTAAATGACCTGAGACCAAAAAGGGAGTTACTAAAAAAACTCAATATTTTCAACTGGTTATATTTTAAATAATATAAAAGAAATAAATCGGATGCTGAAGCTAATATAAAACTATTTGTCATGTTTGCAATTGTCAAGATACCCTAATTATTCTCACTGATTAGTTTTACAAGTAAATTTCACAATACAGGTTCATAAAATGAGTATATAGTTGATATTCCTTTTATTCACTTTTTAACATATTGATGTCCTGTGACAGATTTTGCCAGAAGACAAAGCTTGCTTTACTTGGCCTCAGTCAGAACTTGGTAAAATCCAGGCCCTGTCACCCCAGAAAAAGAAATAAACCTGGAGAACTTGGATGACTTTATTAATTTCTGTAAACCTCACTGTAAAAATGGAACAGTGTGGCTTTCTTGAGTATTGCTGTGAAAGTTATGAGCTCTGCCTAAGGACACTGAGAGACCAAGGCTTCCATAGCAGCTCAGTGCTCACTCTCTGACTGACCCAGGGCTCAAGCTCACCTATCTCAGTCTCAGTCTTCTCCACCACATGAGATCCACCACTATCCCACAGCCTCACAGCATTGCTGTGGGAATAAAAGACATAGGCTTCATAACAGGATTCATAACACTGCCTGTTCCTTACAAGGTGTACTACAAACGCTACTCTGTGTTATTCTGTGCACAGAAGTCTACTTTCTCTTATTTCCTTCTCAGTATGTTCCCATGAAGAAAAATTTCAGACCTCAGTTCCCACTGCTGTGTGAGCACACTTGTCGTGGGCCTCTGAAATCACGTTTAGATTTCATCTCCTTCCCACAGCATAAGGTGTATCCACATGTAAGTTTCCGTATAGAGCATCCATCTGCCTCATGGCACTTCTGAAGCAAAAAAAGTCAGAGCGACCCTGTTATTATTATTATTCAGCCTCAAGTTTAATGACTAATGAAACACAAATAAGTGTCACTGATCTCTAAATAGTGGTACTTTGAGAACCAAAGAAGTAGCTTCCACTTAATTAGGCAAAAAGTTCTTCTTTTTCTTACTGAGAAATTATAGGCTTTCCAAGACATATTTCACAACCACAAAAAATAGAACTCTGTATTTTAAAACCAGATGAACGATACGTAATTTAAGGCATCTTTATATCAGGAAATAAAATGTCTTCCAGTCACTCATTATTTAATTCTCTCTTCAGTGCCAGTCCCTTGACATATGATATGTGAGTGACAGATTAAAAGGAGCTGGGAATTCACACGCTTGCTTTACTCTAAAAGGAATAAAAAATTTACATGACCCCATTGGATAAAAAGGCATTTATTATTTTTAGAATCTCTTTGGTTGAAGGGAGTTTTGCTGGCTTCCCTCAATAAACTTTTAAAAAATAGGTCAGGTCCCCAAACTCTCCTAACCCCTGCCTATCTTGAAATTAGGGTCCCAAGGAAGCTTTCTATGTTCTGTTTTCTTTCTCTTGGTCACACTGAAATTTTTTACATAGGGTGAGAAGCAACCACAGTTTCTTACCATTTAGTGTGGGCATGTAGAAGGCAGGCCATAATGCTTCTGATTAACTTATTGGGATAAAGGGTTACTATGGGGAGTCACAACTAGATCTCAGGAGTGTACCCAGCATGGGGGAATACTTAGTTTGGTGCAAGTAGAGGCGGCACCCACCTTGAGCATTCCATGAGAAAAAGACCTTGAACACACCAGCTGAGCAACAGCAAATGCCTACAATAGTGGCAGTGGCCAAAAGGACAAGGGCTGGTTAACACAAAGAGAACAGCACATGAGCTCCTTCCCCCACCAAAAGGACACAGAAGCCCTTTGCACATACAGACCCCCTTCTTGGGATAAAGAATGGGCAGAATGAACACTGAGACTCTTAGCAGTGACCTAAAGGAATACATTTAAACCAAAACACACTAAACCCAAAGAAACTTAGATCGTTTTTTTTAGTTGCCAGGTTTTGCTTTGTTTTTTGGTCACACTAGCAGGCCAGGTGGGAGCTCGTTAACTAGGTTGTGGAAAATAAGGAACATTTTCTTTGTCCATCTTGGCAGTGGCATGTGTGAATATGCAACCCCCCTAAATAGATATAATACAAATATATCCATTTGCATGCATATACACGTGTGTAACTGCCATATGGTAATTGGCCAGTAAACTGTGGACTAAAAATCACTATTTCTCCATTTGGGAACCAGCCACTTGTACCGGAGACTCTGTTTCCTTTCACAAGGTAGATGTGACTCCTCAATTTTATAGATGTAGAAACTGAGGCTGGAGAATTGAAGTGGCATACACAAGGTCACTCGCTAAGTAACAAGGTCAAGGTTTCAACCTAAATCTTTCTGACCCCAAAGTGTGTACTCTTTCCCAGTGCCCTGAAGCAAAGTCACACAGTGGGAAGAAAATGGGTCAACGGCAGTGATATAAAGGTGGAAAGAGGGCTCTGCTTCAGGATGAAGAAAAGAAGACTCCATAGCAGTGTGGACACAAAATGAGGAAAAGAAGAGGCAGGTTGTAGAAGGCTTGCTATTCTCAGTATGATGTAGCATAGAGGGCACATGCGGGTATTTGCAGGGAATGAGGCTGCCAAAGGAGGCAGGATCCTGGAGACTTAAGAGGTTGAACATGTAGGTGGTGGGGAGCCCAGGAGGCCTTCTTCTCCAGGTTGCAAAAGTGTCCTGCTTCACATGACAGCAGGATTTTAGTAGCCATCAATTTAGGATATAGAAGTATGTGTCATTGCAGCCAGCTGTTCCTGCAACACGATTCCCCCAATTTGTACCAACAAAGTATGCACTTCCTTGGGAGGGGTCTCTGTATATCAAAAATGACCACTGAGGGATTTCAGCCCAAGCCTTCCTCCCAGAACAGTTCCCCTATCTTTATACCTATCAAGCCTGTAAGACTGTCCCATCTGGCATGGCAGTCCTAAGGTATCCTTTAGTGTTGAGGTAGGATATGGATCTCAATCGCTAATGTGTCCTGATTGGAAAAGCACATTATGGCTGAATCATCTGAAGTGTAATGAGGTCAGGAGCCATCTACCCAGCCCCAAGTCCCAGCTCCACCTCCCTTTGTTGTGTGGCCTTCCAGCAAGTACTTATCTTTGCTCTCAGATTCCTCAATCTAAAATGTGAATAACAGTAACATCTACTCTGCAGTGCTGTTTACAAGGATCAAATGAACTAACTTGTGAGAGACTAGTGCATGTTAGCTGTTGTCTATAACTTACTCTTTCCAGTAAAACTTGATATTCACTGAAGACGATAATGATTCCTTCACAAGCAGGAATGAGACTTCCAGTGGTTGATGGAGGAGTATGATTGGAGGCGTGGGCTTAGATGCCTGGCAGAGTTCCAGATCTGCATTATCTATCTTATTTTGAGAACAATGTGACCCTAGGCAAGTACTCTAACATGCATGGGCCTTATTTCTCTCATGCATATGCTAGTGATAGTAATATATCTATGGACTAATAACTCAACTCCACCACATGCTTTAGCTTCTGAGGACTTAGTTTCTCACCTGGAAAATGGAACAATAATGCCAATCTCGCTTTCAGGGCAGAAGCTTTCAGAGGAGACAATATTCAATCACCACATTGCTTTTCCCAACTGATATGATGGTAGGAGCTCTTGTCAAGATAATGACTTCAACAATAAGAAAAAATGCCTGCTGATATATTTTGTATCTGTAGCATGAGAAAGAAGTAAACCTTAGTTATAGTAAGCTAATGAAATTTGAAATTGTTCATTAGTGTGGAGAATCTGAGTTATCCTAACTGATTCAGGTCTCAGAAGTGTGCGGATGGTATTTAAAGCCATATGTATTGATTAGATCTCCTAATACATGAGTAAAAGTAAAAAATAGAAGATAAAGATAAGGGAAGGGAAAGGAAAGGAAGGGAGGGTGAGTGAAGGGAGAGAAAAGGAGGGAGAAAGTGGAGATAGAAGAGAGGACAGGAGAGGAGAGGACAGAAGAGATGGACAGAGATGAGATTCTGGAACATCCCAATACTGAGAAGTCTAGAAGAGAAGAAGCTAACAATCAATGCTAAAAATGGCTAATAATGGAAAGAAGGAAGAAAGAAGAGAAGAATGAAGAGAGAATGGATAGAGATGATATAGAGATATAAAGATTCTTTAAAGTGAGAATGGTGTCGTGGAAGTGAAGAAAAGAAAAAATTTAGAGAAGGAAGACTAACTGGATAAGATGCTATTAGAAATTAAATAAGTTGAGTAAAATATTCTTTAAATTTGGGAAATAGAATATGGAGATCATTATTGACCTTGGCATTTTGGTGGGCAATTTGTAAAACTATTAAAATATTAATGTTCCTGTCCTTTAACCAGCAATTTAATTATTTTGAATTTATTATGGAAAAATGCTCTTTAAACTTTACATAGATTAATAGACTAGCTAGTTCATTTCTGCATTGTTTTAGATAAGAAATTTTCAATTGGAGTATGGGGATAGAAGTTCTCCTGAAATAAACTGAAAATATATATATATATATGGGAGGTGATAAAATATAGGGCATTCTCCAGGTAATTGTAATGTGTGGCAGGATTCATCAGCCTAGATGATGACTTTTCTTGTTAACTATCATGTTTACCTCCATCTCTGATCCATTTCTTGGGTTTCTAGGCTTCAATCTGTTTTCTTGGTCTTTGTTTTCCCACCTTGATTACAGCCCTCACCTGTCTCATCTTTCTGGGTGTATGGGCCTAACCTCCTCCCTCTGCCATCACTGCCCCTTTTGATTTGAAACTTCACTGCCAGCCCCAGTTGGTCTTGATGGTTACTGGCCAAATCATGACCAGTGCCATACAAGGATCAGAAGATGTCTGATGATGTCTGATGGTCAGAGAAATTAGGCAAGAAAAAAAATTAAATCCACCCAAATTGGAAAAAAAAGAAGTAAAATTGTCTCTCTTTGCAGATGGCATTATGTATAGAAAACCCTAAGGACTACATTAAAAAACTGTTAAAACTACTGTTGTGTACCACATATATGATGGCGGTCCCATAAGATTATAATGGATCACCAGACATGGAGAAACTTCTAATGATCTGGACTGAACACCAGACACAAAAGAACATCCCTCTCAGCACCATGATGATCATGACCAAAGCAAAAAGTTTGTTTGCAATATTGAAAGAAAAGGCTAGACTCAACTACAATGTTGAATTTACTGTTATCTCTGGGTGGTTTAAATAGATGAAGAGGCTCAACATACATACTCAACTCTGGCTCGCTTTTTGTGGAATGAGAGAGGAGTAGAGAGGATAAAGGGAAAAGAGAGACCCCAGATGGGCTCTGTATAGCACGCGGGCTGCCCGCTCCTTGCCTTTTTTGATCACCAGGCGCGCTCGTTTTGCTTTTAGGCTGTGCGCCGGCCTAAACATATATTTTTCCTTGTGCCCTCTCTCCTTTCTCTCTCGTATAAATGTCTTGTTTTGCTCCTCTCCTCTCCCTCCTCCTCTCCCTCTCCTCTCCTCCTCTCCCTGTCTCCCTCTCTCCTCCTCCCCCTTCTCCTTCCCCTATCTCTCTTACTCCTCTCCCTTTTATTATTTCTCATCTCAAGCCTTATTTCTCTGGGTTTCTTTCAATCTGCAATCTCCCTTTCTTTCTCCTTTTCTTCCTTCCCTCTCTCCCTTCCTTTTTCCCTCCTCCTGACATTTACTCTCTCCCTGATGGTACCTCCCTTCATAGCCTTCCCCCTGCCCAAGCATGCATATGCATGCGGACACACTCTCCCACACACACACTCTATCTTTTATACCACATTTTTACTGTACTTTTTATATGCTCAGATATGTTTAGACACATAAATATGTGCTACTGTGTTATAATTGCTTACAATATTCAGTACAGCACTTGATGTACAGGCTTGTAGCCTAGTAGCAATAGGCTATGCCATAGATTCTCAGTGTATACTAGGCCATACCATCTAGGTGTGTGTAAGCACACTCCATGACATGTGCATAAGGATGAAATCACCTAATAACACATTTTTCAAAATGTATCCCATAGTTAAGTGACATATAACTATAATAAATGAATTCAGTGAAGTTGCAGGATACAAAATCAATATACAAAAATCAGTTGCATTTCTATATATTAACTATGAACTATCCAAAAAAGAGATTAAGAAAACAATCCCATTTGCTATAGCACCAAAAGAACAAAATACTTAGAAATAAATTTAACCACAGTAGGAAAAGATCTAAACACTAAAAACTATAAAACATCAATGAAAGAAATTTAATATCGAAAAGTATATAATAAAATAAAATAAAAACCAAATTAAAATATGGCAAAGGAACCAAATAGATATTTATCCAAAGAGATATACAAATGACCAAAAGGTATATTAAAAGCTACTCGACATTATTGATCATCATTAAACCATAATGAGATATTACTGTACATCTGTTAAAATAGCTATTATCAAAAAGTCAAAAGATAAATGTTTGTGAGGATATAGAGAAAATGGAAACCTTGTACACTGTTGGTGGGAATGTAAATTTTTCCTGCCATTATGGAAAACAGTATGGAATTTCCTCAAAAATATATATATATAAATAGAACTATCATATGATCCAGCAATTCCACTTCTGGGTATATAGCCATAGGAAATACAAACAGACTCTTGAAGAGGTATTTGCAGTTTCATGTTCATTGTGACATTATTCACAATAGCCCAGATATGGAAACAGCATAAGTGTCTTTCAAGAAATGAATAGCTTAAGAAAATGTAGTATATAAATATACAATGGAATATCATTCAACCTTAAAAAAGAAATCTTATCATTTGTGAAAACATATATGAACTTATACTAAATGAAATAAGCTAAGCAAAGAAAGACAAATATCGCATTTTCTAATTATAAGTGGAATCTAATATATTTTTTTAAAAAGCCAAATTTATAGTAACGAGGAGTAGAATAGTGGATATTAGGGGCTGGGAAGTGGGGCAAAAGGAGCAATATTGATAAAAGGGTACAAACATTCAGTTATAAGATGAAAAAGTGGTGGGGCCCTAAGATATAGCATGGTGACTATAGTTAACAATAACATAATATATACTTGAAATTTTCTAAGAATGTAAATCTCAAGTGTCACAACCACACACACAAAAAGGTGACTATGATGAAAATGTTAATTAGTTTGATTGTTGTAATCATTTCACAATGTATACATATATCAAAATATCACATTGTACACCTTAAATATATACAACTATTGTCGAAAATAAATATTAAAAAAAGAGAAAAATAAATCAAATAGAAAAGAGACAAACGATAGAAAAACTATTGTAACTTTTAAAAGATACTTTAAATAATTAATAAAATTGATAAATCCCTTACAAAAATTATTCAGAAAAAAATAAGAGATAAAGCACAAATTGTGAATTTCAGGAATGACAGAATAGATATCCCTATATTTTTCCCAAATATCTTTAAAACATAATAAAGGAATATTATGGTTAACTCTATTTCAGTAAAGTTAACATTTTTTGAAACCACAATTTACCTAACAAAAGAAGTAATATATTTTAAAGGACATATTTATTAAGACATTTGTAACAAATATGCATAATATAGCCATAACGAAATGACATATTTATATACAAATATATAACATATTTATTAAAATATAAATATATATATATTAAGGAGTTAAATTCATAATCATAATGTCCAGGCCCAGATTATTTCATTGGTAAATTTGATCAAACATTATGAAAGAAACAATAGCAATTTTACACAGACATTTGCGGAATCTATTAGGGCAGCATAAACCTCTTCAACACTGTACTGGGTGTGGGTGAGGGGTTCTACCTAGTGCACTATGACAAGAAAAAAAAATAAAGGCCATACTTATTAGAAAGAAAAGGTAAAAATTTATTAACTGGCAAGATGAGATGGTTGTGCATGTGAAGTCCAAAAGAATCAACAAAAAGTTCAAAGAAGTCAATTAATAAAAGTAATAGGATAAAGGGTCAATAAAAAAAACAAAATTGTATTTCTACTTACTAGCAGCAAACATTGTGTGTTAGCATTGTACTGTGTCAAATTAGCTAAGCTAATTAGAGCGGCCACAAGAGAATTTTTTTATGTTAATTTGAAGATGGAAGTGAAAGAATATCACTTCTACATTCAGAAATATAAGATAGGGCAGGGGCTGTTACAGCTTACATATGTTGCTATTTATCTACTGGCCGATCTCAATGGAGAGAACAGCAGCTGCCTACAACTTCTCCAGCTCTTGCCCAATATGTTCATTAAACTTTTACAAATCTGGGCCAATTGAGTAAGGAGCTGCATGGTGAAAGACATTAGCTTATCCTACAAAATATAAATATTTATATATTTATATGGCATCAGAAATTTATATGGCATATTTTTTTCTGAATATAAATATATACATATTTATATCCTATGGCATCATAAAGATGCCATAAAGATGACATCATATAGGAGCTTGTCTTTGTCAGCTCAGGCTGCTGTAACAAAAATACCATAGAATGAGTGGCTTAAGCAACAGAAATTTATTTCTCATGATTGCAGAGGTAAGGAAGTCCGAGATCAGGGCGCCAGCATGGTTGGTTCCTGGGGAGGACTCTCTTCCTGGTTTGCAGATTGATGGCCGTCTCATTATGACCTCAATGGCAGAGAGAGAGACCTCTCTCTTCTTTTTATAAGGCCATCAATCCTGTTGCATTAGGACCCCACATTTATGATCTCGTTTAGCCTTAATTATCTTGCAGAAACCCTATGTCCAAATAGTCACATTGGAGGTTAGGACTTTAACATATGAATTGGAGTGGTGGGGCACAATTCAATCCATAGCAGAAGTAGTGAGAGACAAACACAATTCCATTTTGGTATTACAGGTTCTGGTTTGTCCTAGGTTTCTCTCATTTAATGTCCATCTTCCACCAGCCCAGCAAACCTGAAGCCCTGGATCAGACACAAAGGTAACAGCCCTAACAGACTGCTTAACACCCTTCCATAACCACATAATATCTAATAACTATAATTAATTCTTTATTCGATATTATTTCCTATATATTGATGCTGCTTCTCTGATTGAACCCTGTTACATGATGAAAAGCGAAATTTTAAAATATCATATATAAATTGCATCTGAAACACAAAATACTTAGGAATTAGTAAAATAAGAGCTTCACACTGCAAAACATACAACATTGGTGAGAAATATTAAAGACCTAAATAAATGGAGAGGCATGCATTGGCCATAGATTAGAAGACTAAATATTGTGAAGATGATGTCAATTCTCCACAAATTTATATAGATTCAATGAAAGCCCACTTGAAATCTTTTTAGGCTATTATGTAGAAGTTGAAAAGCTGACTCCAAAATGTATATAAAAAAAAAAAGACCTATGAGAAAAAACAATCTTGAAAAAAGGACTTAGTAGGATAATACACACTTCTTGAATTCAAAAGTGCCTTTAGAGATATAATATGACAGTGTGGTATTGATACAAGAATATTATCAATGAAATAGAAGAGTCTCGAAATAAACACACACATATGATTAATCGATTTCAACAAAAGAGCCAAAATATTGAAAATATTGAAACCTATATACCCATAAAGAGAACATTAATCTTGACTCTTACCTCACATCATAGACAAAAATTTATTCAAGAGGTATCATAGACCTAAATGCATTCTTTTATTTAAGAAATACTTTATTGTTAAAAAATACTAACCATCATCTGAGCCACCAGCAAGTCATTTTTGCAGATGGAAGTTCTTGCTTCAATGTTGATAGCTGCTGACTGATCAGAGTGGTGGCTGCTGAAGTTTGGGTGGCTGTCCTAAATGCAAATGTTAAAAGTCTAAAGCTTCTGAAAAAAAGTATAGGAGAATATCTTCATGACTTTGGAGTAAACAAGGAATTTTTAAAAGGACACAAAAATAAAAATCATAAAAGAAACAAAACATATATATCAAACTTCATCAAAACAAAAGTTTTGTTATTCGAAAGACAGCTAAGAACATGAAAAGGAAAGTTACAAAATGGGAGAAAGTATCTGTAAAACTTAATTTGTAAAACATAATTGACAATGGGCTTGTTTGTAGAATATATGAAGACTCATAACAATAGTAAGAAGAGAAACAACCCCATAAACATGTGCAAAAGATTTGAACAGATGCTTAAGAAAATAAGATATATTAATATCCAATAAGCACATATCATTAGTCATCAGGGAAATGCAAATTAAAAGCACAAAGAAATACTTCCAGACGCTTCAGGCTTTTAACAAAATTGTAAAAATTAAGAGAGATTAACTTTGTGCAGGGCTCTGGGCAATGATTTGCAGTCATTAGGTGTCCAATAAACCAAACGCCCTTCCTCCTCCCAATCTCCCAGAAATTCACCCACAGAATAAATACATAAACAAACACAGAGGTGGAGATCTCACATCCGTTGATTTCCTAAGACTGTCACTAATTATAAACTCCTTTAACACTTACACTCGCAATTAAAGACATTCATTCTTTGTGAAATGTGTCCCACAAGCTGCAGTAGGCCAGTCAGGAAGCTTTTCCTGGGCTCCCAAATAATACATTCATAAACCAGAAGAGTCTTCAAATTAAAACAAAAGCCAATTAAAGTAATTACTTCTCTATTAAATATACTTCATTTTCAATTGTGCCTTTCACTCTTTCTCTTTCCTCTTTTCCAAGGACGATGTTCTGAAAGGTAAACACTCATATTTCAATGTGTGCCCACATAGCTACAAGGAAAACACATTTGGAAAAAAGAGAAAAAGGCAATGTTTTAGTAGCTTGGGGTAGTTCTCCCATATATATTAAAAAAGAAAGAAAGAAAGAAAGGAAAGCAACTCAATCATGCTTCTTAGCAAGCAAGCCAAAATGTCTATCAATTTTTCAAATGATAAGTTTGGTCTGCATGTCCTTTGAGAGGTAGAATGGGGAAAGGGAAAGAAGGATTTGGGGGTTAGAGAGGTTCCATCTAGATGTGCTTGCAGAGTCCTGCCCAGCCCCCAGATCCCCTGTCTGTTCACTGGCATGACAGCAATAGTGACCTCCAGGGCTGTGGCACAAAGAAACACAAGCTCCCTTCCTCTCTTTCCCTTTAAAAAACACCTTCCTTTTGTAGACAGGGATCCTTTCTGTCATTCCTGTTGGAGTTAAACATTCTCTGTGAATGTTTAATATCAAAATAATGTCACAAGAAGTTTGCAAAGCGGAGAAAAACTTCACCTCCACCCCACTTTCCTAATATAAGTCCCATATCTAGACATGTAACATCTTATAGAGACAATCCACCTGCAGTAGTGCAATATTTTACCTTTTTGGGAAATTGTCTACACAGCAATTTCCAGAATCCTCCCCACCCCAGGTTTCCCACCTCCTCAGCACATGTAGATGACCCTTTCCTCTAATCAGCTATCCTGAGAAATCCAGTGGGTGAGGAACAAGGAAGCTCTGGAATAGGAGTCTGGCTTCACCTTCTCTGGCCTGTTCTTGGAAGTAAGCACTGTCTGTTGACAGGCCCTATAAGGGAGAGATGCCCACAGTGACAATTTCATCCTATCTACTGGGGAATCATTATTTATGTTCGCCAGTCATTAGTGCTTCTATCTTATCTTCAAAGACAGACACCACTCTTACATGGGTCTGTCAGACACCTAAAGGATTGACTCAACCCTTTTTGCCCCACTGTTTCCAGTTCTTCCCCTTCTCATTCAGGAGGAGCCAGTGCAATGGAGTGCATATAAACAAGTTAAGCATATTTTTTTTTCTAGAACCATATTTGAAGATGTAATGTTTAGACCTAGGTACTTCTTTGTGTTTAATGAACAGGAATAGATTTCACTTGAGTAAGGAAACAATGTTCTGTCCCACTTTTCTTGAAACCCTTGCCCCATCAGTCTACCTTTCATCTTCACACTTCTAATGGAGATATGTGTATAAAAATATTTTATGATTCAAAATTTGCATAAGAACAAGAGCCATGGAAACACCTGGAAACTACTACTTACCCAACGATCATGAAATTAAGGACTAGAGAGATGGGTTGAACATCTGCCCCATTCAAAGACGTAGGTGCTGCTCTATCCAGTCAGGTGCTGCCCACAAAACCTCAAGTCCTGGGTCCAACCATTCAAGAGAAGATGGCGCCTGGATTTTTAATGTGAAAGTTGCTGATTGTTAAAGAGACAAGCAATCCAATGTTTTAAGCAGTCTATGGTCCAACACTTAAAGGACACCTATAGGCATGGGTCACCAGAGCGTGTACTCAGCTTTGGTCCACTCTTCATGTAGCTTTCTTACTCTAGAGCTCCTCCCAGTGGCCTATAAGTATAATACAGACCCAGAATTCTTCAGCCTGTTTGTCACCACAAGTCCCTCTGGCCTTATATCTGGGCTTATGTCAATTAGCAACTTACATTCAGCCCCTACTACTGAAAAACTCACTATTAAAGCCAAGCTGTCACATGAATTTTCCCTCTTAATGCCTTCCAGGTTGTCCTTGCCCAAACCAGGAATATTCTTTCTTCTTGTCATTTTGCCTGTAGAGATCCTCCATGTGCTTCAAGCTCATTTCCTCCAGTTTAGTCTCTGAGGAGACTCCTGATCACTCCAAATCCTCATAGTGCTTGTGTTCACTATGCAGAAATTAACAGCCTGTCTTATGCTGTTCTCTAATTGCTTCAGGTATGCTTCCTGTCACTTATCAGATAGGGTCTAAGCTCTCTGAGGTCAGATATCAGATGTTATTTGGATTCATTCAATATGATTTTCATAGTGTCTTGTACATGGTAAGGGCTCAACTAAGAACCATTTTAAGATTTGTATTTCAGATACTATGACAGAATAGAGGCACTGACTACCCCTCCAAATAGGAAGGAAAAATACCACTGAAAATGGTGGACAAAATATTGAAAGTTTATTTTCTAATTTGTTGGCTATCTTGCACAGACCTAGGAATACTGCAAATGCCAAAGCCCAGTAAAATCTGGAATCTAGAGAATTAGGTCAAGCATAGACGTGATCTTTCTCTTTGAGGACATGGAGTATTCATTCATAACATTGCAGGACTTGGAGATCGGGATACAAAGCCTGGAGTCTGCCAAAGTAAGAGTCTAATTTCATTAGCTGGAACCAGAAGTGCTGTACAGTTGAGTGTATATGAACACATTCAGTATTCATATACAAAATCTGAGTAATGCAACTAACAAACAATTAAATATGCATAGCTAGCACATTAACACAACCAGTGAGGAATACAAATCTGTCTTATGCACATATATAACACTTATGAAAATCAATCACTTTTCAGTATAAGAGTAAACAAGAAATAAACCTACATACCACACATTCTTCCTTATACACATCTACACCCACTATGGGGAAACCAGAAAATACATCTGTCATGAATTATAGCACTGAGAGAAGGGGGGAAAAAAATCTATCCTGAGAGTTGATTTTAAATCTCTGTTCTTAAATCACAGTATAAATTCACACTACCTGGTGGTCTAAAATATTTCAAGCAAAAAGTTCATTTTAAAATATAAATTCCTGATAATAAGTAGGAGCAAATATTCAACACAAGCTTTACAGAATCTCCACAGATGAACTTCCAAGGATTCTAATTTCACAGTCAAATATCAAACAAATACACAAGAAGAACAGGCTTTCTGAGTGATAATTGGCAGTAACAACAGGCAACCCATTCTCACTCACTTCATATTCAGAATTACCAGCAAGAATATAAAATATGTGTATTTAACAGGTTTTAGAAATAAAACAGGGCATTGATAAGACGTCCAAACCATTTTGACAAAAGAAACAGGGTGCACCAAAAATGTATAACAATTTAAATAAAGAGCCCAATGGGTGGTTTTAACAGAAAAATTTTCAAAGCTGAAGAGATATTTAATAAAATGAAAGCTAGATCTAAAAACATTTTCTATAATGCAGTATAGAAACACAGTGAGCCAGGAAATAACAAAAGATTAGAAAACATGGAGGATAAAAGATAGACATCTAATATTTGTCTAATTAGAAGCACAGAAAGAGTGAAATGAGATATGAGAGGAAATGGTATTTGAAAAAATAATGAAGGAAAAACTTTGAAACTGATAAAAGACACTACTACTTATAAAAACAACTGTATCTCAAGTAGGATAAAAATAAAATCCACACTTAGAACCATTATTATGAAAATTCACAATACCAAAGAGAAAAAGAAACTATCTTAAAAACCTTCAGAAAGAAAAGACAGATAATTAATAAAGGAATAACAAATAGCAAATGAAAGTCAGAAGACAGTAGAATAATATCTTGAATATGCTGAGAGAAAATAACTGTTTATCCAGTAAAAATATTTTTTCTGAAAGGAGTTAAAATAAAAATTAAAAAAAAAAAGGAAAACAATTGAACTAACGAAAATTGAATACTGTACCCAAAAGACCTTCATTTAATGATATTGTAAAGGTTGTCCAATAGACAAATGAAAGCAGTCAGATGGAAGGTCCTAGACATAAGAATAAATAAAGAGAAAGAAAGTGGTAAATATAAAAGTAAATTAACTCAAATATTGACTGCATAAGACAATAACAATACTGTTTACCAAGACTTGGGTGGAGAAACACAATAAATCTAAAACACTTATCCACAATAATATATCAAAGAGAAGTGAGATTGTAGTTGGTTTATTATACAGTCCTTGTATTATTTAGGAGAAGGATAATGACAGTAAAAATCTTAAATTTTTTAAGGTAACCATTAACAGAAGAAAAACATAGACTTAATCAGTTCCAAAAGAGCAAAGAGGAAAAGGTGCAACAAGGACGTATGCTCAAACAATCAAAAGTAAGGGAAAAACAAAAGGAGAAAAAAAGCACAAGAAAATGTAAAATACACAGAAAGCACAAATATATCACACAGTAATAGAAATAAATGTTACTATAATGACAATTAAATGCAAAATAACTAAATTTAAGAATTAAAAGATATTAAAAAATGGCGTAGATGATACAGGCTCTGTTCATCCCTCTTGGTGACCAAATCAAAATTGTGACAAAAACAAGGAGCAGCAGCAAGGAAAAATCACCTGGGATCTAGAGGAATAAGCCATACAGCTAGGGAGAAGTCCAAGAAAGCACCCTGCAATGGTAGAAGGTAAGATGGGGCGAGGACACAGGGCTACCTGGTCTCGAGCAGCTGAGTGAGACAGAGGCTGCAGCAGCAGCAAAACGTCTTAAAAGGGCCATGTCCGCAAGCGGATTTTCGCGGAGATGGACCTGCTTGCTCTGAGCACCAGTGCCCGTTCAGCTGAGTGCAGGGAATACCAGGGTCTTACAGGAAGACATTGCTGGAGTGAGGGCCAAGGTGAGACTCGCTCTGTACAGAAATGCCGGCGGTATCCATTGTTCTCTGTTGAGCCCTCCCCACTCCCAGTGTGCTGACACAGCACGTCCATAGCCGAGACATCATCAAACTGGATAACAGAGGTCGCTCCACCCAGAGGATTCTCTAAAACCCCGCCTCCCCCAACTAACAGCTCCACCCAAGCCTCAGAGACTCAGGTGCTCCTTGTTAAGCAGCGCCTAGACTCACACTGGAGGCAGCTAACCTTGGTTTCTGGTGTGGCCTTTTGAGGCAACTATAAACACAGCATCTGTGGATTGCTTGCTGAATCTTAACAGGTGGCCCTGGAAGTGTAGAGGCTTGGGCTAAGTTTGGCCTGCAGCTGAACCCCTCTCAGGACTGTGCCACTGGACAACTACTTCACAAATCCATACTAACAAAACCAGGAGACTTAGGAGCTTTGCTTAGTACATAGAAACAGACACAGAAAGGCAGCCAGCCAAAATGAGAAGACAAAGAAGCAGAAACCACATGAGAGAACAGAGATCCAGATATAATGAAGTCAAGTAATCTAACAGTTGCAGAGTTAAAAACACTGGTTATAAAGAAGCTCAATGAACTTTTGGGAAGTGTAGATAAATTCAGTGAGAACTTCAACAAATAAATAAAAAACATAAAAATGGAAATGGAAATTAAAAAAAGAGAACCAGTCAAAAATGAAGAACACATTATCTGAGATGAGAAGTATATTAAATGAAATAAACAGGGTGAATAAAGAAGAGAATCAAATGCCCTATCTAGAGGACAGAAAAGCCAATCAGGATACTCAATAAGAATGGCAAGAAAAAAGATGCCAAGACTATAAAAATAATTTAAGGAGGATATGGGACACTATTAAGGCTCCAAATATTCATCTGATCAGTGTAACTGAAGAAAATCAAGATGTTGAACAGTTGTTTGAAGAAATTATGATAGAAAACATCCCTCACTTGGTGAAGGAAATGAAAATAAAACCCCAGGAAGCTCAGAGAGTCTCAAAAACCAGGAACCCAGAGAGGCTCACACCAAGACACATCATAATTTAAATACCAAAGGTTAAATACAAAGAAAGAATATTAAAATCAGCAAGAGAAAAACAAATAATTACATATAAGGGAAAACCCTTAAGACGGATAGTTGATTTCTCGAAAGAAACTGTGCAGAACAGAGGGCTAGGCAAAAAACATTCGACCCAGGATATACAACTAATAATAATTTTTCCAGCAAAAATTATTTAGAGTCGAAGGACAAATAAAGAGCTTCCCAATGAGCTAAAGGAATTTATCACCACCAAGCCGGAAATGTTGGAGGGACTTCTTTAAGAAGAAAAACATGCAACAAAAACAGGAATAAAAAATAACTACATTCCTATCAACAAGTACCTCAAATGGAAAAGAATTAAGTGCTCCAACCAAAAGATAGAGTGGCCGAAAGGATAAGAAAACAAGACTTCTACATATGAAAAGGAAGGAGATGGAAAAAGATATTGCTTTGATGGACCTAGAAGGTATTTAAGTCAGATAGAGAAAGATAAACACTGTATAATTTCACTTACATGCAGAATCTAAAGAATAAAAAGAACAAACTAATCAAAAACAGACTCACAAATATAGTGGACAGTCTGATGTCAGACAGAGGGGAGGGGGGGCTTGGGGAGCTGGGAGAATGGGGTGAAGGGCTAAAGAAGTACAAATTAGTAGCTGATGGATGGTCACAGAGATGGGGAGCACGGCATTGGGAATGCAGTTAGCATTAATACATTGGCTAGGTGGAGGTTCAGGGGAGGGAGAGTGCAATTGTGGGGACCGTTTTATGAACTATATAGATGTCTAGCCAATGTATTGTATACTTGAAACTAAATAAAAAGAGTAAAGGAAAAAAAAGAATTAAAAGATAAAGATTTTCAGACTAGACAAAACCTGTAAGGAAAGCTAGCCTTATGCTATTCAGAAGAAATATTTCTAAGTCATAAGTATTAGAAGAAATAATATTAAAAGAATGAGAAAATTATACCCACCAAGTACTACCCAATACAAACGTATAATCATATTAATAACAGATAAAATAGACTTTAAGTCATAATGCATTAACAGAGAATACTTATTAAATAATTAAAAGTTTAAATATCAAAGAAAATAACAATTCAAAGTTGTGTAAGCATAACATAATCTAATATATAATAAGCAGGAATAGAAAGGACGGGAAGAAAAAGTCAAACCATCATCACTATCATCAATATCATAGTAGGAAATTTAAACACAATTTTTATAGTAAATAATAGATATATCAAGAAAAATAGACAGTATTCATATACAAAGTTTGAACAATACAAGTAACTAAGTTAAGTACACATAGCTAGCATGTTAGCACAATAAGTAGAAAATACAAATCTTTCTTCAGCAAATATGTAACACTTATGAAAATTAATCAACAAGGCTATAATTCAAACATCAAAAATTACTAAAATTAATTAAAGATTAATAACAAAAAGATAAATTTAAAACTTCATGATATTAGAATTTCTCATATATTCTTGTGTTAAAGATCAATAACAAAAATTTAAAAAATTATTAAACTACAGTTGAAATAATTTATGAATCAAATAAATCATAATTATGTTAAAAATACATAAAGTTGAGCAATAATGAAACTACAGCATAACAAAACTGTGGAATTCAGCTAAATCAATATTTAGAGGAAAATGTATAAGATGATAATTTATATTAGAAAACCAAAGAATAAATTTAATGAACAAAGAATCCAACTTGAAAGATCAAAATGTAAATGGAAGGAAGAAAATATAAAGCAGAAAATAATCCAATAAAAATGAACAAATCCTTTGTAAGACTAATGGAAGAAAATAATCACTATTAGAAATAATAAATAGAACTTCCAGTCAAGAAAGCAGAGTAGGAAAATGGAGTAGGTACTCCCCTCCACCCATGACCACATAAAAATAATTACAACTAAAACATACAGAGCAATCATCATTGAGAACCTCCTAAAGATCATCTAAACAGAAATCCTACAACTAAAGGTATATAAAGAAGCCACATCAAGACTGGTAGGAGGGGCAGAGACTCCAATCGAGCTGATCTCACACCCACATGTGGTGGTTAAGAACCTGTAGGGACATTTCAGCTATGGAGGTCCCCCTTAAGGAGCAAGGAGTGCCAGCCCCACATCAGGCACCCCAGTCCAGAGTTCCAGTGAGAGAAAGAGAAATCCCCATAACTTCTGGCTGTGAAAACCAGCAAGGATTGTGGCTGAGTGAGACAGAGAGCTGATGGAGACCCAGACATTCCTCTTAAAGAGCCCACACCCAGACTTACTTTCTGACAGACTCACTTGCTCTGAGCTCCACGCTAGGGCAGCAGCTCAAAAGGCATCAGGGACATATTGCAAAAAACTGAACTGTCTGGTTTCAGGAGAGGGCTGGAGGGACAGCTTTCTCTCAGACAGAGGTGCTGGTAGATGCCATTGTTCCTTTGTTGAGCCCTCCTGCGCTCAGCCTGCAGACATAGGCAGGAGCCAAGTGTGAGTCTCCATCAACCTAGCTAGCACTATGTGATTCCTATAGACCCTTCCTCACCCAAATTGTGGACTCACCCAAGACACTTCCAGTGGCAGTTTCATATAAATGGCTTGTTTCAATCCCTGCTGGATACTGTCCTAAAATCTCAAAGAGTAATGATTGGCCTCAGCATGCCCCATACCTCTTGTTAAGCAGCCCCAAGCCCAGCACTGGTGGCAGCCAGCCTTGGTTCACACCTTAGCGTCTCCCAAGCACTTCCAAGTCTAGCACAAGTGGCAACCATTTGTAGATTACTTTGTAGTGCATACCAGGTGGCCCCAGGCTGTGCACAAGCAGCAGCTGACCTTGGCCTGCACCAGAGTCCCTTCCAAAAGGTCCCAGAACCAACACTCCTGGTGGCCAACTTCAGACCACACCAAGGCACCACTCAACCCCCTCCACAAAGGACACAACCAGAGGGTGGACTCACCAAGCACTAGAGCACTGCTAAAGTGAATCATGCTCCACGAGGTCAATCCCTGCAAAAACAGCAACTTTACTGTAATCATGGCCATTCATTACAGCCCATCAGCCAGAGAGTCAGTTTCTCCCATTGATGTCCCAATAGCAATCAAGACTCAACTATGCACAACCCACACAAAGAACACACCTAGAGCACCCAGCTCAGGTGACCAGAGAGACTGTGCCACGGAATACTTTACTATATAAGGCCACTCTACCAAGACCAGGAGATGTAGTAGATCTACCTAATACATAGAAACAAACATAGGGAGTCAGCCAAAATGGGAAGACAAAGAAACATCTTGCAAATGAAAGCCTGGAACAAAATTATAGAAAAAGAACTAAACAAAATGGAGACAATGTACCAGGTGCAGAATTCAAAAGAATGGTTATAATGTTGCCCAGTTAACTCAGAGGAAGAGTAGATGAACTCAATGAGAACTTTAACAAAGAGCTAGAAAACATAGGAAAAAATAACCAGTCAGAAATGAAAAATGCAATAACTGAAATGAAGACTACATTGAGGAATCAACAGTAGATTAGATGAAGCAGAGGACTCAGTCAGCAATTTAAAAGACAACGTAGTGGAAAACACCCAACTAGAACAACAAAAAGAAAAAGGAATTTAAAAGATAAAGATAGTTTAATGGGCCTCTGGGTCATCATTGAGTATGCCAACATTCACATCATAGGGGTACCAGAAGGAGAAGTGAGAGAGAGAGAGCAAGAAATTGAAAACTTATTTGAAGACATACTAATGGAAAATTTTCTAAACCTAGAAGAGGAAATAGGCATACACACTGAGGAAGCACAGAGAGGCCCAAACAACATGAACCCAAAGAGGCTCACACCAAGACACATCAGCATTGAAATAACAAAGGTTAATGACAAAGAGAGAATTTTAAAAGCAACAAGACAAAAAAGCAGTTAGTTACCTAAAAAGGAGCTCTCATAAGACTGTCAATTGATTTCTCAACAGAAACTTTACAGGCCAAAAGGGATTTGCATGAAATATTCAAAATGATGAAAAGCAAGGACCTACAACCAAGAATACTCTACCATCAATGCTATCTTTTAGGATCAAAGGACAGAAAAAGAGCTTTTAAACAAGAAAAAGCTAAAAGAATTCATTACCACCAAACCGTATTACAAGAAATGTTAAAGAGTCTTCTTTAAGAAGAAAAAGGAAAAAAAAGATAAAAAATATGAATAATAAAATGGCGATAACTACATACCCATCAATAATTACTTCAAATGTAAATTGATTAAATGCTCCAATCAAAAGACATAGGGTGGCTGAATGGATAGAAAACAAGACCCATACATACACTGCCTACAAGAAACCCACCTCAGATTGAAAGACACACAAAGACTGAAAGTAAAGAGGTGGGAAAACATATTTCCTGCAAATGGAAATGAAAAAAAATCTGGGGTAGCAATACTTATACCAGGCAAAATATTCTTTAAAACAAAGATTATAATGAAAGACAAAGAAGGACCAAGCATCTCCTTCTGGGTACATATCCCAAAAATACCAAAACACTAATTTGAAAAGGCATATGCAGCCTTAGGTTCTTTGCAGCATTATTTACAATAGCTAAGATATAGAAGCAACTTAAGTGTCCTTCAATAAACAAATGGATAAAAAAGAATTGGCACACATGTGTGTGTGCACACACATGCACACAAACACATTGCATGCGCACACACACATAGTTTTTTTATAACTATTTTTGTAACTATAAAAAAACAATAGTTTTTTTTATAACTATTTCTCAGTTATAAAAAAAAACCAAAATCTTGCCATCTGCAACAACACGGATAAACCTGGAGTATATTATGCTAAGTGAAATAAGTCAGACAGAAAAGACAAATACCATATGATTTCACTTATATGTGGAGTCTAAAAAACAAAATAAACAAACAAGCAAAACAAACCAACTTATTGATATAGAGAACATTTTGATGGTTGCCAGATGGAAGGGGGTTTGGGGGTGATTGAAGAGGAGAGAGTATTAAGGTGTGCAAATTGTCAGTTATAAAAACAGTCATGGGAATGTAAAGAATAGCATATGGAATATTGTCAGTAATATTATAATAACTATTATGTATGGTGTCAGATGGGTACTAGATTTATTGGGGTGATCACTTAGTAACATATAAATGTCTAATCACTATGTTGTACACCTAAAACTAATATAATATTGTATGTTAACTATAATTTAAAAATAAAATATTTTTAAAAGAAAATAAATGTATATAACTGCAGATGCTCCACGACATAAAAATATTTAGTGAATAACTTTATACAAAGAAATCTAAAGACATATCAATGGACAAATTATTTCAAAGTAAAACATAAAAATCAACACCAGAAGAATTAGCAAATATAAGTAATCCTATAAATATTCAATATATTAAATCAGCAATTAGAATTCTTTCTACAAAGAAAATGTGTCTCATGGTTTTCCCTATTCTAATTGTCAAAGGACAAACAACTCCAGTCTTAAACAAATATTATAAAGAATAAAACTGCAGAAATACTTTACAACTCATACTGTAAGAAAACAAAATTATAATCCCATCTTATGCATGAATTTAAATACAAAAATTCAAATAAACATTAGCAAATCGAATTCAAAATGTAAAGAAATAATACACTATGGCAACAGGGATGAAGGGTAATTTAACATTAGAAATCATTTTATATAAGTTGTTCATTAACAATCTAAGAGAAAATAAAGCTTTTTATTTAACGAAAAGAAAATTCTATTCATATTTAAAAAAACAATTCTTACCAAACTGAAAGTACACGTGAATTTTCTTAAACTGGTACAATATGTCTACAAACAACTTAAAATAAGCATCACACTAAATATAAAAATGCTGAAAACACTCCCTTCATGAACATGAAAATAAAGAGTGCTTGTTATCACCACTTCTAGACAACATTTACTAGTGACTTGCCATGCAATAAATAAAGATAAAGAAATAAAAAGTATTAGGGTAAGAAAGAAGAAAGGAAGGAACGGAGGAAAGAAGGAAACTATTTATAATGTGATTATTAAAGTAAGTAAAGATATATGAGAATTTATAAATATATTTAGCCAAGTCTATAATTTAAAAATCATTTCTATACAAGAGCAGCAAACATTTTAAACTTTAAAGATGTTATTTAAATATTCTGAAATTGTAAAGTAGCTAGAAATAAATCTAGCTCAAGATTTTAAGCTTGCTACAAAGAAAATTATTAAATGTATTAAAATATATTTAAAAAGATCCAAATGAATAAAGGAATACATCATTTTCATGGATCAGAAAAATAAAGAGCTTAAATATCAGTTATTTCAAAAATGATATATAGTTCAGTGCAAATCTAATCCAACCCCTTAAAACTATCTTGTGATACTTGACAAGCAATTTCTAAAAAGTATGTGGAAGTCCTAAGGAGCAAGAATCTCTAGGATACTCTGTAGAAGAAACCAAGTGAGGAGTCCTGCTCACCAGATTGATTAAAAAGCCACAATAACTAAGAATGTGTGGCATTGGTGCAGGTGCATTAGTAAACTAACAAGCAGAACATCTGAGAAATGCTCTGTGTAACAATGGAGAAACCATGAACTTTGCAATAATCTTTCCTGAGACAGTCATTATCCACATGAGAAGAAAAAGAAAAGGAAATTGGAGTATTACCTCATATCGCACATAAAAATTAATTCTAGATGCTTTAAATATTTAAATGTGTGGGAAGGAGAAAAAAAAATGATGTAGATGATAGAGGTTCTGTTCATCCCTCTGGAGACCAAAGTTATGACAGAAACAAGGAGCAAACAGCAGGGAAAATCGCCTAGGATCCAGATGAACAAGCCATTCAACTAGAGAGAAATCCAAGAAATCACTCTGCAACGACAGAAGATAGGATGGGGTGAGGATGTAGGACTGCCTGGTCTCCAGCAGGTGAGATGGAGGCTGCAGCAGCGGCAGAAGCCTCTTAAAGGGGCCGTGTCCGCGAGCGGATTTCTTGAGTGAAGGACTTGCTCGCTCTGAGCACCAATGCCGATTTGGCTGCATGCAGGGACTTACAGGGAGACATTGTCACAGTGAGGGTTAGGCGAGATTTACTCTGTACAGAAGTGCCAGCGGTATCCATTGTTCCCTGTTGAGCCTTCCCTGCTCCTAGTGCGCAAACACAGCACCGCCATAGCCCAGACATCATCAAACTGGATAACAGAGGTCGCTCCGCCCAGAGGATCCTCTGAAACCCTGCCTCCCTCAACTCATGGCCCCACCCAAGCCACATCCAGGTATATACTCAGCAAGTCAGGTGCCCCATGCTGAGCAGCACCTAGACTCACACTGGTGGCAGCTGGCCTCAGTTTCTGGTGTGGCCCTTCGAGGTAACTATAAGCACAGCATCTGTGGACTGCTTGCTGAATTTTAACAGGTGGCCCCGGAGGGGCACAGGCTGAGGCTAAATTTGGCCTGCAGCTGAACCCCTCTCAAGACTGTGCCACTGAACATGTACTAGATAAAGCCTCACTAATAAGGCCAGGAGACTTAGAAGTTTTTCCTAGTACATAGAAACAGATACAGAAAGGCAGCCAAAATGAGAAGACAAAGAAGCAGAAACCGCATGAGAGAACAGAACAGAGATCCAGAAATAATGGAGTCAAGCAATCTAACAAATACAAAGTTCGAAACACAAAGTTATAAAGATGCTCAATGAACTTTTGGGAAGTGTAGATAAATTCAGTGAGAACTTCAACAAAGAGATAAAAATGGAAATGGAAATTAAAAAAGAGAACCAGTCAGAAATGAAGAATACATTATATGAGATGAGAAGTATATTAAATGGAATAAACGAAGTGAATAAAGAAGAGGAACAAAGGATCTATATAGTCCTTTGAGAAAGCCAAAGACACTCAATCAGACTGGCAAGAAAAAAGAAGCCAAGTCTATAATAATAATTTAATAGTGTCCCTATGGGACACTATTAAATGTAAAAATATCCATGTCATAGGGGTACTGGAATAAAAAACAAGACATTGAAGAGCTATTTGAAAAAATAATGATGGAAAACTTCCCTAACCTGGTGAAGGAAATGGACATAAAACCCCAGCAAGCTCAGAGAGTCCCAAAACCCAGAAACTCAGAAGCCCACACCAAGACACTTAATAAATAAAATGCCAAAGTTTAAATACAAAGAAAGAATCTTAAAAACGTCAAGAGAAAAGCAGTTCGTTAGCTACATGAGAGCCCCCATAAGACTGGAAGCTGATTTTTAAAAAGAAAATATGCAGAACAGAAAGGCTTGGCACAAAATATTCGATGTGAAGAAAACCCAGGATCTACAACCAAGAATATTTTATACAGCAAAACTATCATTTAGAGTTGAAGGACAGATAAAGAGCCTCCCAGACAAAAATAAGCTAAAGGAATTTATCATCAACATGCCAGTATTATAGAAAATGTTGGAGGGATTTCTTTAAGAAGAAAAAACATGTTTCAAAAACAGGAATAGAGGATAGATCTTTGGAAACATGGCAAAGGGAGAGACGCCCCCAGATCTCTCCCCTTGAAACAACAATAAAATGAACATCTAAAACTCAACAAAAAACACCCATGCTGCACACCAGCACATCTGAGCATGAAATCTGCGCATAAGAGCTACCACAGGTCAGAACCCTGGGTGTTGGGCAGTTCTCAAAGAAATAAAGAAGCTGCCTTTCATGGCCACCGGAGCTCCCTGCAGGAGGAAAGAGAAGGGAGAAGGAGCTGTGAGTTCATGCAGCGAGTTCCCTGAACATTCCTACCTGGAATAGCTGTGGCTGCAGGGACCAGTCATCAGGGCAGAAAGCAGAGAAGCAGGATGGGGCCGCAAAGAAACAACATTTGATTTTTACTGGCCGCAGTTGCAAAAACCGAGGCTAAGCCACAGCCCGCAATCTCCAACCCAGAGAGTACTTTCCCACATACCTTCCGAGACCAATCACTGTGGAGCCCCAAGGGAATCTGAGCAAATGCTGCCGAGATTGTCGCTGACACTAACAGGGACTGAAACTGAGGAGTGTGAGGGTGATTAATTATCTATGAGAAAATTTTAAAAGCCTTATTAAGACTTTACATAAAACAGGGATCAAAGAACCTTAGACACTACCTACTGGAAACCAAAAGAAAAGCACCTTCTTTCAACAGGCTAAAGAGAGACCTTTAATAAATCTTCTTTCTGGAAAAACAATAGAGTACACTTCCATTAGTGCCCGGGTGGAGAAATAGTCCATTAAAAACCAAGGTGACAAGGCATCTCAGAAAGAAGATAAAAATCTCCAGAAAATAAGCTTACAGGCATAGAAATGAGACTTAAATGACAGAGAATTCAGGAATGATGCTTCTGAAAAAACTTAGTGAGATCTAAAACATCTCAAATCAACAATTTCAGGCATTGAAAAACAATTAGATGAGCAGAGCAAGGAGATTGAAACCCTCAAAAGGAACCAAATAGAACTTATGGAGATGAAGAACATACTGCAAGAGTTGAAAAATGAAACAGCAAGCTTGGGAAATAGAGTCGACCAAATGGAGGATAGGATCAGTGATATCGAAGACAGAAATCTAAAAATAAATAAGAAAGAAGAGAGAGAAAATGAAGAATGAAAAAATAATAGAAAAGAAATTCAAGAACTAGCTGATACCATGAGGAGAGGAAACATAAGAATAATGGGCATCCTCAAAAAGGAGAAAAGGAGCAGGAATTAGAAAGCATGTTCAGACAAATAGTGGACGAGAATTTCCCAAATCTAAGGAATGAGCAGGAGCTTGGAATTCAAGATGTCGACAGAAAACTCAATTATCTCAACCTGAAAAGGCCTTCACCAAGACACACTGTATTAAAATTATCAAAAATCAACGACAAAGACAGAATTCTCAAGGCAGCCAGGGAGAAGAAAATGGTAACTTATAAAGGAAAACCCATTAGATTATCCTCGGACTTCTCAGAGCAGACTTTACAAGCCAGAAAGGAATGGAATCAAATATTTATATTTAAACTATTAAGTGAAAGGAACTACCAGCCTAGAATAATGTATCTAGCTAAGCTCTCCTTTAGATATGAAAGAGAAAATAAGACCTTTCCAGACATAAAAATTAAGAGAATTCGCCACTACAAGGCCTGCACTACAGGAAATACTGAAAGGGGTCAGCTCACCTAAAACAAAATGACAAAAAAAAAAATACATAACTAGGAGCAAAGTGACTATCAGGCAAATAGAAGCAGAAAAGTGCAACCCTTACTAAGAACAGGGCATTACAAGCTTAACTAATAAGAAGAGAATTGCTATAGCAAAATAGTAATGAATATTCAACATACATTCAACGAAATTGAGATAACAATGACTGAAAGGGGGAGGATTCAAAGATCCAAATTTGCAAGGGGAATGGAGATAAGGCACGTGCAGAAGAAAATGGATGACTGTTTATATGAAACTATCCTTTACATATTCATAATGGTAACCACACACAGAAGATTCAGAACTGAAGTATATAACATTAAACAAGAAGAACTAGAAGGGAAAACCCACAAAAGCCAAACAAAAGAAAGAAACAGAAATACAAGGAAAAGAAAACAATGGAAACATCTAGCTACCAAAAAGCAAAGGTAAAATGGCTATAAGAAGACTTCATATTTCAATAACCACCCTAAATGTAAATAGACTGAACTCACCAATAAAAAGGCACAGAGGTGCAGAATGGATCAAAAAACAAAACCCAACCATATGCTGCCTCCAGGAGACACATCTCAGCTCCAAAGGCAAATATAGACTCAAAGTGAAAGGGTGGAAATGATATTTCAAGCAAATGGCATTCTGAGAAAAGTGGGAGTAGTGGTACTAATATCAGATGACATAGACTTCAAAATAAAAAAGGGAAAGAAAGATACTGAGGAACATGTCATAACGATGAAGGGAATCATGCACCAAGAAGACATAACACTTATTAATATCTATGCTCCCAATCAGGGAGCCCCAAAATATGTAAAGCTATTACTAACAGAACTAAAGAGAGAAACAGACAAAACACTATTGTAGTAAGAGATCTAAATACCCTGCTGTTGGATATGAACAGATCATCCAAACAGAAAATCAATAAAGAAATAAAATCCTTAAATGACACATTAGACCAACTGGACATAATTGACATTTATGGAGCCTTCCATTCCAAAACAGCTGCTTATACATTCTTCTCTAGTGCACATGGAACATTCTCAAGAGTCGACCACATACTGGGACACAGATATAAATATAAGAGGGTTGAAATCATACCAACCATATTCTCTGATCATAATGTTCTGACACTAGAGATCAACTGCAAAATCAGGAAGAACCACACATACATGGAGATTAAACAACATGCTACTGAAGAATAACTGAGTCAGAGAAGGAATAAAAAGAGAGATCAAGAGATACAAAGAAATGAATGATGATAGTACAATATATCAAAACTTTCGAGACATGGCAAAAGTGGTCATAAGAGGAAAGTTCATATCATTACAGGCCTATCTCAAAAAACAAGAACAAGCCCAAATAAACAACCTAATGCTTCATCTTAAAAAACTAGAAAAGGAAAAACAAATGAACCCTAAAGTCAGCAGAAGGAAAGAAATAATCAAAATTAGAGGAGAAATAAATGAAATTGGAAACAAAACAAAACAAAATACAAAAAATAAATGAAACAAGGTGGTGGTTCAATGAGAAGGTTAATACAATTGACAAATCCCTGCCAAACTGACTAAAGGAAAAAGTGAAAGGACACAAATAAACAAAATCAGGGATGAAAGAGGGGAAATTATGACTGGCATCTCTGAAATACAAACACTCATACAAAAATACTATGAAAAGTATATAATACCAAATTTAATAACCTAGGAGAAATGAACCAGTACATAGAAAAATACAATCTTCCTAGACAGAATCAAGAAGAACTGGAAAATCTAAATAGATTGATCAGCAGTATGGAAATTGAAACAATCATCAAAAACTGACCAAAAAGTAAAAGCCCAGGACCAGATGGCTTCACCAGTGAATTCTACCAAACATGCAGAGAAGATTTAATACCTATTTTCCTCAAACTCTTCCAAAAGATCGAAGAGGAGGCAATACTTCCAAGCTCATTTTATGAGGCCAATATTACTCTGATACCAAAACCTGGTAAGGATAACACACAAAAGGAAAACTGCAGACCAATATATCTCATGAACACAGATGCAAAAATCCTAAATAAGATACTAGCAAACTGAAAACAGCAACTATATTAAAAACATTATACACCACGATCAGGTGGGCTTCATCTCAGGAGCACAGGGATGGTTCAACATACACAAATCGATTCATGTGAGACACCACATAAATTAAAAAATAAGAATCATGGGATCATATCAATAGATGCAGAAAAAGCCTTCAACAATATAGAGCGTCCATTTATAATCAAAACACTTAACGAAATCAGTATAGAAGGAAAGAATCTCAACATAATAAAGGCCATATATAACAAACACTCAGCCTACATTATACTTAATGGTGGAAAACTAAACACCCTCCCTCTAAGATCAGGAACAAGGCGAGGCTGTCCACTATTGCCACACTTATTCAATATGACATTGGAGGTCCTAGAAAGTGCAATCAGGCAGGAGAAAGATATAAAAGGCATCCAAATAGGAAACAAAGAAGGCAAATTGTCACTATTTGTGGATGACATGATTCTCTATATAGAAAACCCTAAAGACTCCCAAGAACACTACTAGACACAACAAGCAGATACAGTAAAGTCTCTAGATACAAAATCAACGTTCAAAAATCCATAGCATTTCTATACTCTAATAATAAAGCATCAGAAAAAGAAGTGGAAAAAAGTAATTTCTTTTGCAATTGCAACAAAAAGAATAAAATACCTAGAAATAAATCTAATGAAACATGTGAAGGACCTATATAATGAATACTACAAGACCCTATTAAAAGAAATTGAAGAAGATACAAAGAAATGGAAAGGTATTCTGTGTTCTTGGATTGGAAAAATCAACATAGTTAAAATAACTTTATTACCTAAAGCATTATACAGATTTAATGCAATCCCCATCAAAATCTCGTTGGCATTTGTTAAAGAAATAGAACAAAAAATTATCAAATTTGTATGGAAGCACAAAAGACCCTGAATTGCCAAAGCCATCCTGAGAAAAAGAACAAAGCTAGAGGCATCACTCTGCTCGACTTCAAAATTTACTACAAAGCGACAGCAATCAAAACGTCATGGTGTTGCCAGAAAAACAGACACACAGACCAATGGAACAGAATCGAGAGTCCAGAAGTAAACCCATATTTACATGGGCAAATAATTTTCAACAAAAAAGCCAAAAACATACAGTGGAGAAAGGAAAGCCTCTTCAATAAATGGTGCTGGGAAAACTGGAAAGACAACTGCAAAAGAATGAAACTACACTGTTGTCTATCACCACACACCAAAATTAACTCAGAATAGATTAAGGGCCTAAATATAAGACCTGAAACAATAAAATGCATAGACAAAAACATAGGAACTAAACTCAAGGACTTAAAGAAGATTTTATGAATTTGATCTCAAAGGCAATGGAAGTAAAAGCTAAAATAAATGAATGGGACTATGTCAAACTAAAAAGCTTTTGCTCAGCAAAAGAAATCATCAACAAGGTAAAGAGACAATCATCCAAATGGTAAAATATATTTGCAAGCATCACCTCCAATAAGGGCCTAATATCCAAAATATACAAAGAACTCATATGACTCAATAACAATAAAAAAACAAACGATCCGATCAAAAAATGGGCAGAGGACCTGAACAGACACTTCTCTAGAGGACATACAAATGGCCAACACATATTTGAAAAGATGCTCAACATCACTAGCTATTAAAGAAATACAAATCAAAACCTCAATGAGATACCATCTCACATCTGTTAAAATAGCTATAATCAACAGGATAAGTAATAACAAATGCTGGAGAGGATGCAGAGAAAAGGGAACCCTCACACACTGCTAGTGGGACTGCCAATTGGTACAGCCACTATGGAAAACAGTATGGAGGTTCCTCAACAAACTAAGAATTGATCTGCTACATGATCCAGCAATCACTCTACTGGGTATTTACCCCCAAAGACTTGAAAACACATATCCAAAAAGACATTTGCACACAGATGTTCATAGCAGCACTATTCATGGTGGCCAGAACATGGAAGCAATCGAAGAGTCCTACGATAGATGATTGGCTAAAGAAGCTGTGGTACATGCATACATGGAATATTACTCAGCCATAAGAAGAAATGAAATACTGCAATTTGCGACAACCTGGATGGACCTCGAGATAATCATGCTAAGCGAAATAAGCCAGACAAAAAAGTTGAAAATCACATGATATCACTTATATGTGGGATATAAACCGAAAAGCAACAAATGAACAGGACAAACAAACAGAAATTCATGGACATGGACTATAGACTAGTGGTTACCAGAGGGTAGGGGGTGGGGGAAGAGGGAAGAGGAAGAGAAGATGCAGTAAAGGGGTCAAATAGAGATGGGGAGGAGGTCAAAGGGATCAAATATATGATAGCTGAAGAAAACTGGACTTTGGGTGGTAAACACACAAATAGAATATACAGATGTCAAATGATAATGTACAACTGAAAATTATATAATTATATTAACCAATGTTACCCCAGTATGTAAATTATTTTTAAAAAAAAAAAAAAGATAAACAGTGTAAGATTGCAATAAGGTGTTTGAGAAAAAGACTATTTCTAACTGAGGGGATCTGCTCGCTAACAAGCCTTGGAAGGAGAGTCAGTAACATGAACCAGAATTTGACATTAAAAGGAAGAGTGAGAAATTTATTTTAATCGATGGGGAATTAAAGAGAGATTTAAGCTAGCCAAGGCGATCCATTGGTCCACTACCTTTCACTTAAGCTCTCTTTGTATGCTGCCTCCTCGGTCTTATCACTACTCCCCTGTGAGTCTCCTAGGGGGTATGGACACAGGCAGAGTTTGAAAACATTCGATAGACCTACATCTCAATATGTCTCAATATTTTAATATATCTCTTTATTGAAATAATACCAGAAATAAGTTCTCTGCCTTTTTTGAACCCTGAAATAAGAAAATTACATTGCCCCCAAAATATGATTCCTGCAACCTTGATGTAACTTTAAAAATACATATTGAAAACAACATCATAAGATACATTTTATAAGTTTAATTTGTAGGCAAACACAAAACAAAACCACATGTATTTTTGTGAAATGACATTCAATATATAACCTTAAAAATAATAATAAGTCCTAAATCTCTTGAAAAAACAAATACACAAACAAATATGTATGCTACATCACCAGTCCCTAATGAGGACAGATGAATAAATAAATCAGTAGACTAACAAAAGTAGTAGGAAAAGCATGCAATGCTTTTTTTTGCTTCTGGTTAGATATGGCTGGTTAAAAATAATCTGCACTGTAAATATTCTTGTTTCTGTACTAAGTTTATGCTTCTTGCCACTGTGGAGTCTCCTTGCTTACCTCCATATACTAAGACTAAGGTGAATTCTTCCACCTCTTTGTTTAGCTGCCTTATCCTGTTAAATAATTCACTCCTTAATACAGGAATTTCCAAGGGCTAAAGAGCAGAGCCAAGCCAAAACTGGAGGAAGTGGTGATGCCCAGAAAGGCCAACTTTTTGTCTTTATTAAAGTTCCTGTCCAACACTGATCTCACGTCCAGACAGTGTAGTGGCCCCTCCCCAACATTCTACGCGACCACAGACAGCTTGACAAGCCTAAGAGCCTGCTTTCCCACTCCAACTCCATGCCTCTGCCAGCCTCCTGTGGTGTAAAATGCCTTACAAATTAGAACAATTGATGAAGATTCATGTTGACAGACAGCAAAGGCCATCAAAAACAACAACAAAAATTTTATAGGGTATGCCAAGACTCCAGCATCGCCAACTGAATATGCAGAATGGAGAGTTTTAAGTGAAATTTGGGAATGTGCCTTTTACATCTCAGTTAAACCCATGAGAATGCACTCCAATCTCCACATCTCTCACCCATACAGGCCCACCAGAGAGGGGTCACATGCATCTTTCGGATACTTTCAGCATCTGAATTTAAAGTCACACTTCCTTTGAAGAAGTGTTCACTACATGCTGGCTAAGTACCAAACCCTATATCTGGGATGCAGCACACAGCACTCTCCTCAAGAAATTTACAATCTATAGGTGGAGAGACAAATAAACAGGCAAGCACCATACATGGAGGTGACATTTGGGGACAGTAAAACACAGGGGAGGTCTGGGAGCCACAGTAGAATCGTAGAGAGTGGTGGCCAGAAGAGACAGTACCAATGAGAGCCCAGAGATAAGGAATGACTTGACTGGAGAAGAAGGTAGGGTGCATACACTTCAGTGTTGTTGGATCCCAGAGCTCAAGACAAGGAGAGAAGAGAGCTGAGGATGAAAAGACAGGTGGATAATTGCTGATGCCAGGCCAAGGACCATAATAGACACCTGAGTCAAGGCAGCAATCAGAAGAGCCTGACTCACAGAGACCTATGGCATTGGCTAGTCAATCAAGGTGTCCCTAGAAAAGAAGTAGATGGGCATCCTACTGAATTATGACTTGATATGTATAAGCATAAGAACTGTAGGTCTAGGAAACAAAGTCTGACTTGAATTACCAAAACAGAAAGTCCCCACAATCAACTAATTCCCAGATAAGCCAACTGACAGAGCCAGAATGTCTTGAACAAGGGGAAGGCTGGGTCCCCATGAGGAAGAACTCCACTCTACTGCCCAAATCGATGCTGTTAATTTTTCCCTCTATCTCTCTCAAGGAAACATACAGCCATTTTCCAGGGTGACTGTGAACTAGGGAAAATGAAGCAATCATACTTTGGGGGGATTACTGGACACTAGCCCTGACCTGACACTAATTCCAGGAGGCCCAAACCATCACTGCGACTCAACAGCCAGAGTAGGAGCTTATGGGGGTAGGGTGATCAATAGAGTTTTAGCTTAGGTCCATCTCACGGTGGACCCAATGAATGCCAAAGCCTATGCTGTGGGTGTTTCCTCAGTTCCAGAATGCATATTTGGAATAGACACAGGAAGTGGAAGAATCCCCACATTGGTGCTCTGACCTGTGGAGTGAGGGCTATGATGATGGAAAAGGCCAAATGGAAGTCATTAGAACTGATTCTACCTAGGAAAATAGTAAACTAAAAGCAATACCACATTCTTGTAGAGATCGCAAAGATAAGTGCCACCATCAACTTGAAAAATTCAGGGTTAGTGACTTCCATTGCATCCCCTTTCAGCTCTCTTATTTGGCCTGTGTAGAAGATGGATGGATCTTGGAGAATGATAGCAGATTATCACAAGCTAACCAATGGTGACTTTAATTGTAGCCTCTGTACCAGATACAGTTTCATTGCTAGAAATTAATACATCCCCTGGTGTCTGGTATGCAGCTATTGATCTGGCAAGTGCTTTTTATTCCATCCCTATTAATAAAGACCACCAGAAGCAGTTTGCTTTCAGCAGAAAAGGCCAGTAATACACCTTCACTGACTTGTCTCAGAGTTATATCAACTCTCTAGCCTCATGCTAGAGTTTAGTCAACAGGAATATTGATCACCCTTCTATTCCATGGGTCATCATACTAGTCCATTACATTGATGACATAATACTAATTGGACCCAGTGATCAAGAAGTAGGAATGACTCAACACATTGATAAAACATTTATGTGCTAGAGAGTGAGAAATCCCACAAAAATTCAGAGTCCTTCCACTTTAGTAAAAGTTGTAGGGATCCAGTGATATAGGGCAGGGGTCCCCAAACCCCAGGCCATGAACTGGTACCAGTCTATGGCCTGTTAGGAACTGGGCCACACAGCAGTAGGTAAGCAGCAGGCAAGTGTGTGAAGCTTCATCTGTATTTGCAGCCATTCCCCAGCACTAGCATCACCGCCTCAGCTCCACTTCAGATCATCAGGCATTAGATTCTCACAGGAGCACCAGTCCCTCACGCCAAAAAGCTTGGGACTACTGATCTAGGGTATGATGAGCCAGCTCTTCTAATATGAAAGGATACATTGTTGTATCTGGTACCTGTACTGACAAAGAAGCATCATACCTAGTAGGGCCTCCTTGGATTTTGGAGATAACATACTCTTTCTTTGTGTGTGTTAGTTCAGTTCTTTTACTGAGTGGCCCAAAAGCTGCTAGTTCTCAGTGGAGCTCTGAACAAAGAAGGATCTGCAACAGGTCCAGGCTGCCATACAAGCTGCTTTGCCACTTGGGCCACACGACCCAGCAGATCCAATGGTGCTTGGAGTATCAGCAACAGACAGGGATGCTGTTTGCAGCCTTTGGCAGGATCCTATAAATGAATTGCAGCACAGACCCTTAAGATTTTAGAGCAAAGCCCTACCATCCTCTGTGGATAACTACTCTCCTTTTGAGAAACTGTTTTGGGCTTGCTACTGGGTCTTAGCACTTAATCATGAGCCACCAAGCTACCCTACAGCATTAGCCACATATGATGAACCAGGTGTTATCTGACCCACCAAGCCATAAGGCTGGGTGTGAACAGCAGGATACCAGTATCAAATGGAAGCGTTGTATGCAACTTTGGCACCTCACTTGCCTCACTCTGACCCAGCCCTGACCAGACCCAAGCCTTCCTCAGCCTGAGTGTAAAAGGTACTGCTTTTAAATCCTTTCTCATGTCAATGGCCAAGGCCACAGTTATCTTAATTCAGCCCAACTATAACATTCCTACATCAAATAACCACCCTTTCCTGAAACCACATAAGGCTCATGGACATAGAAAACTTGGAGGCTGTGCAGAAGCCAAGGGTATAGTGGGCTGGATTCATATGCAGCAAAATACCCTTGCTCATGGTCATATGTGTGAACACTGGGATGTGAGGGCTTCTTAAATGACAGATTAACACGGTGAAATTGAAATTCTTGAGCTTGTGGGACTCTGCTCTATTCTGCATGGCACTCCCTGCACAGTGGATTAATGCTGTGGCCAGAGGCTCTCAGTATGATATGTTAATTTATTGGCATTTAGATTTATGGGCTTCGAGACATGCTAACCAAATATAATTAAAATTAGCCAACCTGACCCTTGCTGTCTTCAAGCCTGTGAGACAGTTGAGAGAATTTATATTTCCCTACAATCACAGGAGTGCTTTGGAACCTATCCAGTGTCAGGGACACTGTTTTGCTTCATTCAGTCGGGGTGAAGAAGGGAAGAGCATATATTAGCCGCATTTTAAAGCCCTTATTCAAGTTCTGAGGCACTTTCCTGGCTTACTCCATAGATTTGATAATGTAATGGTCTTTTAAAGATTGCTGGGGAGGCAGTGACAAAAAAGGAGAAAGATTAATCAAAAGATAGTTGGGTTCACAGCTGATTTGGCTGATAGAAACTGCATCACAGAATTGCCCTGCCTGAGACCTAACCACATAAGCAAAAACTAATGAAAGTCTCAATTAAAGGCCCTGCTCCCCTCAAAAGACATTTTGCCAACAGCAGCCAAAGGAGGAGTACATTGCATGCCCCAAACAGAAAACCAAGGCAAGAGGCAGAAGAGGGCCAGCACCCACCACATCTCATCCAACCTGCTCCACCCACATCCGTGAGGCTGCAGAATCCTGAGGCTTCTCCTCAAAACTCTCCAACCTAGAGTGAAGCAGACTGGGGCTGTTGGGCTGGGGCCGTAATCCTTCCCTTCCTGAGGAAAAGTGGAAGTAGTTGCTGCTACTGAGGAGAAATGGGTGAATGTGGGGATGGACACTCCCTGTGGAAAATAAAGACATATTCCAGGAGGAAGATCTAAAGTTATCTCACAGGAATGAAGAATTCACTCCAGCATCAGACACCTCAGCAATCTGAGGAAAGTACTGGTCCAGGTCTTCTCAGAGAAATTGTACTCTCCAGCATGCCCTCAGGCTACAGAAATCCAATAAAACGGGATATGCCAAGCCCTGAGGGGATGTAAATGGGCTTCGAATAATGGAGAAAGGCGGCACAGTGTTAAACAGAGCAGATCAAGACTCTGGACACATTGCCTGCTTAGGAGCCAAGGTGAAAACATTCCACACAAACAAACAGCAGCATTCCTCACACACACAAATAACCATCACAAGGAAAGTGGCACAGCACACAAGGACAGACAAAGAACCCAGCGTAGAAGAAAACATAACTCAAGGAATGACAATAAATGCTCCACAACTGCTTTAAACTAAAGAGCAACTTAAAAGGGCTCAAAGCATATAACAAGAGAACTCAAGAGATGGAATGATAGAAGAGAAGGAAACACAAAAAGATTAGAAACATATGGAAACAAATTAATAACAAAACAACATTATTACAGAACTAATAATACATTGGAAACAGAAAGAAACAGTAAAAAAAAAGAAAAACACTGAAAATAATTGCTCATCTGCAGGAAAGCCTTGAGAAGATATTTATTTAATGACGCATACAGCACTTACTATGTGCTAGCACTGTTCAAAGCACTTCACTAATACCAACCGTTAACCCTCATAATAATCTTAGGTGGTTGGGATAATTATCTTCATTTTACAAAGGAGGAAAATATAGCACAGAGAGGTTAATAATCTTTCCCAAGTTCACACAGCTGATATGTGGCAGTCTGGATCTAGAATACTTGAAATTAAACACTTTGCTATGATTAATAATAATAATAACTCATACAAATAATAATCACTACCACCTGTATAGACCTGATCTGGAAACTGCCCTGCGATATAGGCACATTATCTCAACTTTATAATAAGGAAATTGAGGTTCAGTGAGGTTAAGTGACAGGATAATGAACACAGTGAACGATTGAGGAAGAAATAGTGAGGGAAAATAGACAAAGCAATCAAAATATGGGACAAATAATAACTCAAAAAAAATCTCTGAAATTGAGAAGGAAAATAATCTATAGAATTCAAAAGCACATTTTAGCTAAAAAAAAAATTATATAAAGCATATAATGTCGAAATAACTTATTTCCTCATTAACTCTTCCAGTTAAAGGGTAAAGAAAGAATTCTTCAGGCATCTTGACAATCAATAACCTAGAATAGTAAAAATAATTATCAATTTGGCTTCAAATTTCTCCACAGCATCAGCAACATCAAAAGGCAACAGAGTACCATCTACAAGTCCTAAGAGAAAACAGTAGAGTACCTTGCTAAGGTAACTTTTAAGTATAAAAGCAACGGTATCTTTTAAAATCACTTAGGCAAAATGCAAACATATCCAAATGAAAAAACTCAAAAGATTACCAAAACCATTTCTCCTTAAAAAACCATTTTAAAAAATCTAGACAATTAAGAAAGGAATTAAAATAAAGAATTTGGAGATTGAGAAATGATTTAAAAACTGGTGGTCAACAAAGGATCTGTTTATGTCTGTAACTAAATATTAAACAACTACAGAAATTCTGCTGATAGACAGAATTAACAAAATACGAAGGTTGTATGTCCAGATGAAATAAAAATAAATAACAATGAGAAGGCATTAAGAGGGTATACGGGGAAAATGCAAATAATGATGATATTCTCATCTTTTATGGCAAGGAGCCCATCAATACTGTATAAAATGGAGAAACATAGCTGAAAACCTATTTCAACCTCTTGATGATTTTCATGTCTCTCTCTTAAACTTGAAGAGATGTTGCTTGTTTTGTTGCCTCTGATGACTATCTTCTACTCCTGGATAACAATAAGTAATAATAAAACTAGCCACCATCTGTTGAGTGCTCATTCTGTACCAGGCACTGTGGCCAGCATTGAGTTTGTACAGTTAGTGTCTGAGACAGATGACAGGTAGCAGAGTAGGGGCCTGAGGCTGAAGGTGGTGATGGGCCTGCCTGCAGGTGCAGACCCAGGGATAGCTAATTGCTCTGAGGCCGCTGCCGAGCTTCTAAGCATAATGCCTGATTCTGTCCTAACTGAGCTGACTTGCTGACAGCAGCAATAAGTGCCACCTGAGAGCCGGCATCATGGAATAGGGGCAGCGGACATGGCATTGAGGAAAGAATCAGGTCTAGTAGGTCAACTTTGTTCACTGAACGGGGAAGAATGCAATGCATTTTAAATATTTCCACATAAAAGTTACATGATGTGAAAGTACAGGTATATAAAACAAGGTAGAAAGGTATTCCAAAAGACTTCTCAAGGCAAGCATGTCTATTTCTAAAGAAAAGATTCAACATCTACTTAGGGGGCAGGCTAGACTCCAATGCCTGATGAAGCTGAAACAGTACTCACTGAACGGCTAGGCTGTGGAACTGGAGTGTGGGGAGGTAAGCCAAGTTTACTTTGATCTCCTGGGGTCACAGAGACTACACTGACATTTGAGATATAGCTCCAGAGATGTGGAATGCACCTATTTTTTTGGTCTACAAAGTTGAATGTGCAAAAAAAGTATACATTCTCTATCTTTTCTATAATTTCTATTTCAAGCCCCCATTCTAATAATTCCAGAAAAATCAATCATGTGCATGCATTTCATGTATATGAGACTTTTTCCCCAAGTCCATTCAGAACTTTCTTCCTCCATTTCTCATCAGAGTGGAATCTGATCTCTGAAGGGCCATACTGCCATCCAGGCCTGAGTGGATGGGGTGTTGGGTGCCCGCGGGCAGCTGCTGCAGTGCCTGGCGCTCAGCCCGCCTCTGCTCTGCGCTGACTGAGAATGTGCTCTCCCAGTGGACTCTAGGCTCACCTTCCCAGCACTGTCCTCCTTCTCACCAGTGAATACCCCTTCTCTGACACCCATAGTTTGTGATGCCCTGCCACCCCATTCTGGAACCTTCTGGAGTTTTCTCAGGCCCTCTCTGCCTAGGTTTACTGTACTAAATCAGGCTGAGAAGTGGTGGCAAGGCAGGGGTCTTCCATGGACTTGCTGCCTCTCTCTGCCTCCCCCGCCCCAATCCCTGGAAGGGCAAAGTCCTTTTCCACCCCGAGATCCCACAACTCTCTGAGGTGGCTGCTCTTCCCCCAGCCTCAGGGGCCTGTGGCCAAACATTGCTTCTGTTGGTCTACAGTGTCCTTTTTCCCAGGGAGTGAGTCCAGTATGTTTCATCTTCCAGGTTTAGTTTTAATGGGATGAGAAATCAGTGGGGTTAACAGAGAGATTACCAAGAATGAAAACTACACTTATTACTGTGTCAAAATATTGCTGGCTCCTTCAGTACAATATGAATGACTGCAGGCAGTCACAGGCATGAACGCACGCAAGCAAAGGCAATTTTTGTGCTTAGAAGAACAAGCTTGGGTTTCTCATGCTGCCTTCTACGCTTCTCCTCACTGCAAGGTTTGCGAGGTGACACTATCCTCACCGGCACAGACCATCCAACTCTCTGCAAGCAGAGCTCCCCACAGCTCTGGGTTCTGTGATGCAACAAGCTTCAGAGAAAGTCTAGGCTCTGAGTGTCTGGTGCTGTGCTAGGCATCAGGGATCCTGGTCCCCGCCCTTGAGGGGGCACAGCATGTCAGCATGACTTCAGTGGGGAGTCCCAGGCAGTTGTGCAAGATAAGCAGGCCTTGGAAGCAGGTTCCTCCACACAGATGGAGCCAGCTAGACCCTAAAGACTAAAATTACATTTGAGTCAAATGGCTCACGTGTAGGACATGTAACATTAAGAGAGAATGGGTCCTGTAATTCCACATCCATCCTGTGATGTTTGTTTCGAGTGATTGCCCACCTTTCATGGCATCATCTTTGCACAGAGAATGGCTGTTTTATGGAAAATTAAGTGAAAACATTTTCCTTCACAGCAGTTGTTACACCTGCATTACTCTCTTTCTCTGTTGGATCTCCATAATCAGTGCCTTCCTCTTCTAAATGTGGGTGGCAGCAATTCTGTGGGGGTGTGGGGGTGGAGGGAGTTCTGCCTGGAAGTGAAGCCTCGTCCCCAGGGGCCAGCAGACCTGGAGACACATAGGAGGAGCTGCTCCTGGAGGCCTCAGCACCTTTTCTCCAGGACAGCAGCCCATGGCAGCACTCAGGAGAAAGCACACAGGCTTGGAGTCAAACATGAGCTCAGATTCGGTCCAGCTTATAACTGGCTCTATCTCCTAGGGTGAACGCTTAGCCTGCATTGACCTTATCCTCCTGGCAGGGCCTTCAAGGTCAAATGGAGAACCAGCACAGGGCCCTTCAGAGCTGAAGATGACATGTATAAGCCTTTCCCCTTCTCTTTCACCCAGACCTTTTGTTCTGGAGGAGGAGAAGGACATAGAGGGCCTGACTAGTTTCTTTGGACACCCACCCCAAGCTTCATACCCCAAGACATGGGACATGGTCACACTTACCCTGTAGATGTCTTGTTTCAGCCCCTTCAGGAGCCCTAGGTATACCCAGGCAAGGAAAGCCTGGCTCAACCCCACCCTCTGCATCTTCATTGTACCAAACCTCCGAAGGTGGGGGATTTGAAAAGCATGGTTATTTCTGAAATGATTCTTATTCTATGTCGAGAACTCAGGTAGTTCCGGAAAATGAATTAAACAAATTTCCTTGAAAAAAAAAATCCCTCAACAGCAACTTCAGAGCTGAGGTCATTGGCCCATCATGAGCAGGTGTCTGTCAGGTGAAGTAGTGTCTGGAGTGAGGGGGGTTCATGGCTTAACAGCCCTGCGTGGTGGGTCCACCTCCCCACACTCAAGGACAGTGAAGTTCCCAGGGTGGGATGTTCAGGTAATGACATGACTTGTTACTTCATTTAACCCCCATATAGATATTTTAAGATGTTAGCCATGTTTTACAGATAGAGAACTGATGTCATAGGTTAAAGGAATTGTTCCAAGGTCCTGGGAGAGTAAGTAGAAGAGGCAGGACCACGAGGTGAGGCAGCCTGTCCCCAAAGCCTCTGTGCTTCGAAGGTGCCACTTCCTTCATATAACCTTTTACCTGCCTGAGACACACTCTCTTGGGATCAAGTCAGGGATGGAGAAGGCACTGGGCATGGAGATGAATGTTTCATAGGCATCATCTTGAACTACCCTTATAGCACCTACCTGTGGTAGGAAGGCACACCCCAGATTCATATACTAAGAGGTTGAGACACAGCTAAGTGACAAGGTGGGAGTCACTCAGATGCCCTCCCCTCCCCCAGGTCTGGGGTAAGGTATGAAATGAAACAGAACGGACTCCTCTGGCAGTTGCCCTGACACAGCTCAGCGGGAGCCCTGGCCCTGTTGCTAAGCTGCTTCCCAATCTTTCACAGAAGAGCCCTCATCTGTGCCTGTATTTGAGTACCCAGGGGGCTCACACCTTCCCCATCACAGGCCTCATCTCCCTCCTGTACTTCTGAGTCATGTTCCACGAAAAAGTGCTCAAGTCTCATGAGCTCCCAACCACGTCCTCATCTCCTGCTCACCTCTCAGATCTCTGCAGTCTGATCCTCACCCGCCTCCACTGCTCTCACAGGGTGTCCCACCACGTGCCAATGACCACATACTACACAGCCCACAGGCACTTTGAGACAGCCCCATAAGGGGAACTGGGTGAATGAGGGCACAGTGGTGTGTGTGTGTGTGCCTGTAATGGGTGCTGGGAGCCACAAGACACTGGGAGGGACTGGAACAAAGGGCAGTAACTAGCAAGAGAAGCTTTGGTGGGCAGTCTAGGAGGTTGGGCTTGGTCCTGTGGATGAGACCTCAGGCCTGACACAGGAGAAGCACTTCATAAGTGTTTTCTAAACACAGCAATGGGCTAAAGCGAGAGACCGATGAAGAAATCCCCAAATCATGATGCTTCCCTTGATGCGTTTGTGGAGGGGTGTGTGAAGGTGGTCAGAGTGGCAGAGAAAGGCCAGTTAGGAAGCAAGAGATACAGAGGGCCACGGGGATCTTACAGCTGGGAAGCTGAGGAGAGGAAGGCCGAGGTGATGATCAGGAAGCTGCCATCAAACTGGGGTGAGAGAGATGGGGGAATCAAGAAAGACCTTCTGGCCATGGAAATTTTATAAGTCACCGAGCCAATCCTGTGCAGGGGCCCTGGAAGTGACAGAGAGGGTGAATCGTTTGTGTACACACACACACACACACACACACACACACACACACAGATCGAAGAGCCACGCCCTGCTCCCCTTCAAACACCCATCCTGCATGTGAGTACTAGCTGGGCTCAGGCTGGTCCCGGTCCAGGTTTCCTTCTGATGACATAATACTTTTGAGTCTGAACCAAACAACTCCTTAGCAATAATGGGGCACTTATTGGAACTGGAGGACTTAACTATAAATATCCTAGAAACCAAACAAAGGAGTTGATCGAATGTGGGAAAAGTTGATCAAAAAAATTGTGTAAGGTCCTTGAGCCTGTCCCTGGAAACAAGACAACTGGCTAATAGCAAAAAGCCGTATAGGCTTCTGTAAGAGCCAGGTGGTCCAGGCAGAACCAAGAGCTCTGGACCACTGCGTCCAAACTGCAACTCCTCTGCTTGGTGCTGTGGGATCCCCTCGCTTACCTGCTGAGCGTGGTGTCTACACTTGTAAAAGAGTTTACTGATTTCCCACTCCTTAGTTGTTCCAGGACTGAAGAAAACAAGGCGCAGTTCATGAAGACTTGGCATGATGCCAGCCCTCTCTGAGGCATGGAGTAGATGCAGTTTTCCTGACTTCAGAAGCAGCAGAAGTGTTTGTGGCTACAGTGCTCAGGAAAGCCCACCTAGAGGCAGCAGAAGGTAAGGGGCTTGGGGCCCTGATAACAAATTACAGATGTCCAGTGAGGCAGGAGCGGGGCAGAAGGCAGATGGAGAAGGGACTCCATTTGGCAAGGTGGGTGCCACAGGGATGGGGCGCAGGTCTCAAAAAGAAGATGAAAACTAGAAAAGGGCAAGGTTTGGGTACAGACATGGTGAGCTGGGTCCATCTCCCGCCTGGATCCAATAGCATCCCCAAGAGCAAGGAGAACCCCACTCCAGAGCCACAGTGCCCAGCTGCATCTCAACCCAGTGCAAAGTTTCCAGGAGACAAGTAGAGTGGTGTGCCACTCTAACTCCCCAAGTCTTGTCACCCCTCTTTTTACTAGACTCTGGACAGAGCCGGCAGTAGAAAGGGCAATAAATCTGTCCAATGTCTCAGCGGGAAAAGAAGGTAAGAGGCCTCACTCACACAGTGGTACCCAGCCTTGTCCCCAGCCTTTGCCAGCCTCTCACTTCACATGCCACAGACTTGCTCCCCTCCCACTCCCCGCCCCTCGTCCCCCACCTCGTGCAGGCAGTCGTCCCTCTGCTCTGTCCGCTTAGGGACCCTAAGGAGGGGCAGGCCGCGGGGAGACTCAAACAGTCCTCACTGCTCCGGGTCACTTCGTCCTGTAACCCGGCCCTGGCCTAGGGGAGCAGTAACTGGAACGGCGACACCCCTCCCCACGCAGCTTCCATCTCCACCCGCCTCCCAGCTAAGTTCTGCTCCCCGGACCCGGCCCAGGCCCTGACCCAGGGGAGCAGTGATCTGGAGTGGTGACTCTTTAGGATGCTGCACCCATCTCCACCTGCCCCGGCTAAGTTCAAGGAGGTTGGGCCACTCGCTGCTTTCCTGCTGTGCGGCCTTGGGCTAATAGCCCCCCTCTTTGGCTCTCCCTGCCTCCGCCATTGAGTGCAAACTGCACTGCTCACTGGAGAGGGAGCGCGGAGGCTCTGAGCTCCGGGGCCGCACGGATGGGAAATGTGGGGCCGGGAATGCTGAGGCCATCTCCGCACCCAGGTGTCCCTCGGCACCACCAGCCCCAGGATCTGCCTGGAGGACGAGGGGGCCCAGGAGGCTCGAATTCCTGTCCCTTCCCAGAGGGTCCACCCAGCTGGAGCAGCCACACCGGCATCGCGGGTCAGGCTCGCTTATACCGCCGGCTCCAGGGACACGGACGGCCATACCTGCTCTGGTGGCCCACACCCCGCAACTACTTCCCCCTCATCCTTACCCCACAGCCCCAGCGCTGCGCGGAGGCCCCCACCTAACCTCCTCCTCTTGCTAAGTGATACTGGTCAAGCCAGCCTATTCTCTGGGCCTCAGTTTCCCCATCCGTGCAGCATGAGGGGAACATTAAAACCTGGACACACCCGCCTTTTCTCTCCAACCCGCAGAGCTAGGAGCTCCACCGATGCGCGTGCCGCGCGCGCCCTCTAGTGTCCAGTCCCATCGCTGCACCGAAGCCCCGCCCCTTTTGTGAACTGGTTAATAAAAGGCAATAGAGAAGGAAATGGGATAAATGAACCACAGGGTGCATAAATAATAGGTGAGTGATGGTGAGGGAGTAAACATTTGAATAGATGGACATTAAAAAGAATGTATGCACAGAGTGAATAAATGAGCAGTAAAACCGAGTCAGTTAATGGGCTTGGTGGTAACTATTTTCAAACGTCATTAAGAATAAAAACTGAGACTGCTTGTCCTGTCCACAAGGCCTGGTGAATGGCATGAAATCCTGCCCATACACTCACCCTCATCTTATTTTCCTCCATCACCCCAAGTCCTTCTCCTTCTCAAGACTTCTGTACCTGCCTTTTCCTCTACAGGAACTTCCTCTGGAGCTCTCCTGTGGCTGCCACTCATCTTTGGGCTCCAGCTGCCTCATTCCTTTCCTGGCTCTCTCTACAGGGGGCTTCCCTCTCAGCAGGGTTACCTTCAGTGTCTATCTCTCCTTCCAGACCTTACATTCTGTGACCGCCAGGCATGCCCGACAAACACGTCTCCAGGGTCTGCTGAGTGCCCAGCGCACAGTAGGTGCTCAAGACAAATGAAGGAATAGGGCAGCTTGCTGGTGACCTGACCCCACACAGAAGCTTTTGGAGTGAGCTCCCCTTCCAATCCCATCCACCTGGCCTGGAGCAGACAGTTTGAGCCTGGATTGGAGAGTGAGGAGTGGAGGAATCCAGGAGCCTAGGATCCAAGCCAGAGAGTCTAGACTGGGGCTCTTGGGGGCTGCCAGCTTTGCCCACCTCAATCCTAGCAGGGAGAGGGGACCTGGGGGAGACATTGGGCTATTGACACAATCCCATTCATCCTGCTGGCCTCACTTCTCCAGGCTGGGCCTTGCCTGGGACAGGGTGGTTAAAAGAGCTGTGTTAATTAGCTTTGATGATGATCGCAGAGCAGCAGCACAGGTTGGCTTCGGTCAGCCTCCAATGATAACAGCACACACTCTGCTGCCTCCCCAAGTCCCCATAGTCGACTTCCCTGCTTCCTCCCTTGATTCCAGGAAACCTGCAGATTTCAGTGCAGTCTAATTAAAGGGGCTCCAATAGATAAAAATCATGTCTAATTGCAGAAGGGCTCCTTCCTTGTGAGCCCCACCACAACTTAGCTGATCAAAGCGGGTAAGGAAGCCCCAAAGCTCATTTTCTTTTCCCCATCTGTGCAGTCAGATCCACTTCACATCTGCTATCTGGCGAGCACTTCCGGTCACCTTAATTTTCCAGTTAGTTTGCTCTTTCTAAATTTGCACACAGGAGTGGAAGGGTATGCTGCACTAGCTCATCTCAGTTAACTAGGGGAGGCAGTGACTTGTGGGTGGGGGGCAGCTCCTCCAGCAGGCCCCTAGGAGCACAGTCTGGGGTAAAGCAGGCAGACTGGCTGGGAGGTGGGAGACCTGGGTGCCCCCCTGGGTCAGGAGCTCAATGTGGGACCCCACGACTCCCAGGGAGGTCCCAAAAGTGGTTCCCCTCATCCAGGCGGGACCCAGAGTGCCCACATAGGAGGACCATGCAGCATTCAGCACCAGCATCGATCGGGCCAGTGGCATTGCTTCTCCACACCAGCTGTCCCTCCATTCAAGTGACCCAGGCCCAGCAAATCTGAGTCCTAAAAGGTAAAGTTCTCCTTTTTAAAGATGAAGTACCCACAGCTGGACTGGAACTCAAACATGGGACCACCTGACCTTACAGCTTCTAGCATGTGCATTTTCACTTGCTCCTGCCCCCATGGTGCCTACAATAGAGTCTTAAAATATCACTGGAATCCCTCCAGTGATGTGGGTGATGGTGGGGAGGCAGTGAATTCCAATGACAGTTCAATGGACAAGACTCCTTCTTAGCAAATGCTTCTTTATATGGAGCTGAGAATTGTCTTCTGTAACATCAGCTCAGAGACCCTATTTCACCCTTGAGACCACATGGCATGTCTGTTCTCATTGCACACAGTGACCTTGTAAATAGTGGATGGCCACTACTCCATCAGCCCTCCCCACTCTTCTCCCACTCAGCATCCCAGGTCCCTTCTTGACTCCAATGCAAAGTTTCTTCCTCCTCTGCACCACTTTCTCCCATGATACTGATTTTTCTTTTCAAGCAGGCAGTCAGCTTGGCCAGCATCCCACTGAGAAAGCTATCTCCCCATGGTGGGTGATCACAAATCTCTGTTCTGCTCCTTTAGCCTCAGATGGACTCCTTGCTGTGTCTGGATCAGAGGAAGATATGGGCAGTTTATCCACAGAATTGGAGTCCACCGCCCAAGTTCTCTCCTCTCTGAGATGTCTCCCTTCACTTTCCTACAGCTGTGGTTGCTCCAAGTCTGTCCTCTTGTTTTTCAAGCCAGTGAGACTCTGGGTTTTCTGTCCCCACTTTCACATCCCAGTGGCTCACACTGCTGCCAAGCTCCCTCTGGTACAGGGAACGCTGGAGCCTCCCCCCACACCACCTGTCTCTCAAAGCCCCACCACAGCATCCTCTTGCTTTGGCTCACTCTCCCATGCCTTTCATAGTTGTTTCAATATGTGTCCACAGTTTACAGTTATGACCCGTGGCAGGGTTAATTTAAGAGAGCTGTTCCACCCTCACCGTTAAGACTGCACCAACCTTCAGTTGTCAGTTTTCTTTTTATAATCTGGCCTTGGGTCTAAACCCCTCAACTGGTCAGCACATGAGTTACATCAGCTCCCCAGGTAATTGATTCCAAAGAACAATTCCAAAGAGGAATACCTCTTATTTCTCCCTCCCACTCCCATGTTTAAAATAAGAACCAAGCACTTTCCCTATAATTTTAAAAGTTAATTAATGGTGGAAACTCCATGTAGCACCTTTACCAGCTCAAAGTGTCCCAACACAGAAGGTCCCAAGTGGCCTCAGTCTGCACAAAGCTGTGCCCTCATCTCTGACCTGTGAGGACCTCTGGGACACCTGCTTTCTTGTCCATCCCCACCATCTAGCACCCTGTTGCTGACCCTGAGGCTAAGAGGCAGTTAAGATTTCTTTCCCATGAACTCCTGTCCTTCCTGCAGCAAGAACCCCACAGCAGGGTGAAGCCCCTGAGGTCCCGCCTCCCTGCCTCTGAGCATCTCAAGGCTGCAGGGCCACTGTGCTCCTGCCAGCCTTCCATTCACGGGCAAACCATCTAAAGAACCTTCTGCGGCCCAGGAGGGGGGTATAACGGGCAAGAGAGCTTTCCCTCTTCTCGGCCAACAAAACTCATTTCTTGTGGCAAACACAAAGATTCACCACTCAGAACCCCCAGACTCAGCATCAGGAGTGGGGTTCACTGGCTGCTCTGACACTAATTCCTTTAGGTGTGTTCAGCTTTCAAGGCAAAGTCACTCTTTTCCCTCTGCAGTCCCCAGCCAATAACTGAGCATGTTAGGGGTGTGAGGGCCTGGTCATTTCCCCAATGCAGGACACCAGGACATGTGGGACTCCAAAACAGGCAGAGCCTCAGGAAAGACAGCCATTGGTCTGGAACCCCTCCCCGCTCCCATGGGCTAGCGGAGATGTGGTCAGATCTCACCATGGTCTGGAGGTCCCCTGCACAGTCTCACTCTGCTCTTTTCCTTCCAAGGTTCTACCCCCGATACATCTTTTGTCCTCCCACTCCATCCTTCCAACCCTCTTTTCCTGGGAATACTCTTCTAAGCTCCCTCTGTGACCCTCCCTACCCTGCTGGAGTCCTCTGCCTCCAGCCTTCCCTGTGCACTGGGATCTCTGCAGATGGATTGCACAGCCCTCCCTGTTCTCTTCACAGCCAGTCTGCGTAAGACTTGGGCATCGAAAAGGCCCTATGGTCACTATCCCCAGTCAAACTAAATCAGGTCTCCATGGTAGCTCTATCTCCAGGCCCTGGAAACCACCAGACCGGTTCATGTGCTCTCCACAAAGACTCATTGAATTAGTGAATAAACAAATGCACCAGGGGAGTCCCACAAAAGAAGGGGAGAGTGGTCCTTTTGCGGATGCCCATGAGGACAGGAGCTGGAGGGCATGCAGCCAACACCCGCATGGAGGCCTCTCGGAAGGGAGCTGATTTTAATCATGGTGAGAGGGGGCAGTGAACACTGAAGAAGTGACAGGTTTTAATTTGTAATGGTTTCTATCCTAATTTTCTGCTTCTATTCCACTGACAGGCTCCCCACACTTAAATCAGCTTTGTCCTTTCAGCCCAAGGAGAAACAGGGAAATCCAAGAGCGAGTCAGTGATTTGAGTAGAAGGCCAGTACAGGGAAAGATGGATACGGGTGACAAGAGAGGGGCCAGTTGGACGTATGAAGAGCTGAAGTAACCCAGGTGCACGCCTTTCTTAGCAACAGTTACTACCGCACATTAGGGTGCAGGACTTCACTGCACACAAGCCTTGCCTGCACCACACCACTCTATAAGGATGATCTGATGGTCTCCATGTTTAAGCCGAGAAAACCAAGGAATGAGGAAGTTGAATAATTTGCATGAGGTCATACAGCTAGCTCATGCTAGAGGTGGGATTCATGCTGGGGTTCACTGATCCTGTGCTCAAGTTCCAGGAGGACAACAAAAGAGCAACCTGAAGTTTGCTAAGGCCCTGATTCCAACCCACCTGATGAGAGCTGCCTATGCAATCCCTGCATTCGCGCTGTGGCCGTGAGCTCTTGGCAGGAGGGCGGGGGTGGGGGCGGTATTAACTCAATTAGATAATTTGCATTAGCACCCACTCTGTGCTAGGCAGTAGATGTTAGGAAGCACATGGCTGCTCCTGCCTTTGGATGCTCGTGGCGAACACAATGGCTAGGTGGCTCAGCACATGTACCATGCGGACTGTCTCTGCAGAAATGGGGACAAGCACTCCTCAGCACTTGGGGGAGGAGAGGAGGAGAAGGCAATGTTTTAGGCAGGAAAGGTCTGTAAAAGCTGATTCTAAAGAATCAGCAGTGTCAGGCCATGTGTCATGAGAGTCAGGGTCCTCCCAGCAGAAGGAATGTGTGTGCAGTGCCAGAGGGCACACAGAAGTGGAGAGGAGGTGTTTGGAGTTGGCAGTGAGAAAAGCCTGGGGGACAAGCTTACCTGAGGAAGAAGGGGCTAGTGAACACAGAAGGTTCCAAGGAGGAGCTCAAGGCAGGTGGTATGTCCCAGGGGTGAGCATGGCTTGCATGGTTTGTGGGAGTTAGGGCTATTGAGATGAGGCTCTGGTGCTCAGCCTCTGGTCCCATGGATGATGTGCTGGTGGGAGATTTTTGCAGGTATCCTACCCCAACTCACTCCCTTTCCTTGTGGACCCAGGAGTCCAATGTGGGCTGCAAAATGCTGAGTTGGAAAACAAGAAATTTCACCTTGGTAGTAGACTTTCACCACCTGACTGCACATTAGTCTAGTCAAGCACATTGAGAAACCAAGAAGAGGACCCAGATTGTAAACAATGTGCTAAAAGGTGTCTGTCTTGTGCATTGCACCATTCCTAGCACCCAGACAGTGTCAAGCACATAGGAAGAACTCAAATAATATTGGATAAATGGATGGCTAAATGGATGGATGGATGAATTAATGAATGTGAAATCTGTTCTACTGTAAGGGAAGCACTTACTTGCACAATTTACTAATTGACGCACAAACATACACGTTCACCAGCACACATTAAGACAATTGCACTCCCCTACACACTCACAAATTTATGCACACATAAAGAAATCAGCCATACCGATTCTGGAGAGGTGGCCTAGTCACAGATGCCAATCTATAGACAGTGTACTGGACAGGCACCAGTCTTCCTATTAGTGCAGGTCACCCATTAGTGGCCCCGAAATTGATTTAGCAGGTCAAGACCAGTGTTCTTTGATAAAGGAAAAAGAAAAAAGAAAAAAAAAACAGAAAATATAGAATGGAAACTATCTAGAGGTATGAGAGTATGTTCTAGCTGTTGAGACTTTGAGCTTTATGTGCACACCTGTCCTGCCTGGCTCACCATGTAACACAAGTTCCTTACAGTGAAGTTGCTGTATTTAAGCTGAGTTGCAGCGAGAACTCTCTGTCCATGGGTCTCTTGGCTCTGATGTGGCCTCTCAGGTGTGGAGAAGGCCATTTGCCTATCTGTGAATACTGTACATCTCTTCAGCTCCAGAGAGCAATAGCCTCTGTTCTCCAAATGCTCACAGTCAAGTTTTAAAAATCCAAAAATGGAGGGAAACTGCAATGTTAGTGTTATAAAACTGCAATTTAGTGTCAACATATAGCTCACCGGGGATGCAGAGAGTAGTAGGAGGTCCAAGGATAGTTTCGATATGGTTGTGACATGGACATAAGCCCTTAAAAATACTGGAATTTAAGCATACGGAAAAGAGGAGGAAGCAAGGGAGCTAGGAAGAGTGGGAATGGTAGGGAGGGCACCCCAGGCAGAGGGAATGGCATGGGCAAAGGTGAGAAAACTTAAGGGAACACAGTGCCTTCTTAAAGCAGAGGGTTATTTTGTCACCTGAGCATAAAGCCCATTAAGTGTATGCACTGAGACAGTGGCTGGAAATATCAGTGATTTGGGGCTTGATGCACACATATACTGTGGTTCAGCTCTATCTGTTTTGCTCCAAGTGATCCAGGGCAGACAAAGCAAAGAGAGGTACCCAGAGTCACAGAGCTCTTGGGACAGTCTCCAATCCATGGAGATCCCCTTCCTCCCCTCAATTCCCAGCCTCCAGATCCTGGATTAGAGCTCTCTACTTTGTTTTACCCCATCTGCATCAGCTGAGGAAGCACCAAACATTTAAGAGTCCCATCAAGTCCTGCCGACCCTACCTGTACATTTCTCCCCACTGCCCACCTTGAGGAAACAAGAGGGGACCACCCCCACCAGCCTAGGCCCCAGAGAATGCTCAGAGTTTCATTTATCAGGATGTTAGTGCCACTAATTCACCATGCCAGCTGGTATGGTGTCAGCCAGCACTTTCCATGTTCCCATGGAGGGAGGTCACCTTGCCCCAGAGAATAATCTTGCATGCAACCATACATCCCTTTATTCAGTGTAAACAAATGGTGTAAATTTTGGCTCCCTTAGAGCAAGTGAAATGTAGCCAAGCTACATGGGGCACTGGTCAGTGAGGCTCTGCTTTGCCATCTCACAGCTCCTCACACTCAGGAAGGCAAGCTGGCACTTCCCTCATAGCCTTGGACCTGCCCACCAACCCTATCCTTCAGGTGCCGCCCAAATGGTTTTGCCTTAAAAAGACAGTTTCCTCTCTGTTAGAGTATTCCAGTGAAACAAAACCAGTAGAAGATAGATGATAGATATAGATTGATGATGATAGATAGATGATAATGATAGAGATGAGATGAGATAGATGAATAGATGAATGAATAGATAGATAGAATGATAGATAGATGATAGATAGAATGATGAATAGATAGATAGATAGATAGATAGATAGATAGATAGATAGATAGATAGATGATAGATAGATGATGATTTGTTGTAAGAATTGGCTCACAAGGTTATAAAGGCTGAGAAGTCCCCAGATCTGCAGTCCAAAGACTCAGAATGGGAGAGCCGATGGTGTAAGCTCTAGTTCTAGTCTGAGTTCAAATGTCTCAGCTCAAGGACAGTCAGAGGAGCAGATTCCCTCTCACTCAGCCTTTTGTTCTGTTCATATCTTCAACCTCCTCACATTAGAGAGGACAGTCTACTTTACTCAGTCTACAGGTTTAAATGTTAGTCTCATCCAGAAACACCCTCACAGACACACCCAGAATAATGTTGAATACCTGGGTAGACCTTCCCCAGACAAGTCAAGACATAAAATTACCCTTCACACTCCCTAAATGCATGCTTCACCCCGCTACATTACAATAGGAAAGCACTTACAAGATGGAGCACTGTTTATTTGTTGACCTGTCTGTGGCCTGTCGCTGTCCACCAAAACCTATGTCCAGTGACAGCAGTTACTTTTCCTGTCTCACTCATGCCAAACCATAGGGCCTAAAACAGGACCAGCACACAGTAGGTATTCGGAAAAGGTTTGTTGAGAGAGTCAATAGATGAAAGGATTAGGGTGGTGGGAACCTGGGTACTTTTTAAATATATTCTTAGTATTTTTCTGTATTTTCTATATTTTTAAAATGGATTATATCTTACCTACAAATTTTTTAATGTAATAAATGACATAATTTTAATTACTGAAATACCAATTTGTGAAAAATCTCTGGATGCCTTTCCTGCTAATGTTTTTTCAACCTGGGACCAATAAAGGCATCTTTTTTTGCCATCTTTTTCCATGAGGGCCTCCCAATCACCTTTCTGAATAGTTAAGACTCATTGTTCAGGGAGAAATGAAAGGTCTATTTTCTGTGAACTAAACATTGTGACAGCAGTTCTCTCTCTAATCCTCATGACGCATCAACCAGGCAGGCTGACCATACTTTACAGAAGGAGAAACTGAGGCTGGAACAGTTCCTGGTTCCTGGTCCTTGTTCAATGCACAAACCAATGAGCTGTGATGTCAGAGCTGGCTATAAGAGGAGTGCCAGATCCAGAGGAGGCAAGCAGGGCTAAATGTCACTATTTCTGCTTTCTACCAAAATCCCTTTTACAATGTTCTTATCACGCCTGTGTGTTAGGAAGTGTATGTAATGAGCATGTTCATGTGTGCTTTGCAGGCAGATGTCATGCACATCGCCTTGCCTATGGATTCAGAAGTGTATATGCAGAGTTCCAGTCAAGATAATGGAGTAGGTAAACACTGTGCTCACCTCTTCCCATGACCACACAAAATTATAACTAAACTATAGAACAACTATCATTGAGAACTGCCTGAAATCTAGCTGAACAAAAGTCCTATAACTAAAGATATACAGAAGAAGCCTCATTGAGACTGGTAGAAGGGGCAAAGACAAAGAAAGGGCTAGTTTATACCTATGTGTGACAATTAAAAATTGGAAGAGATATCTATACTGCAGAAATCCCCCCTGAGGAGGAAGGTCCCAGCCCCACACGAGGCTCCCCAGCCCAGGGTTTCAGTGTTGGGAAGAGGAGTCTCCTATAACTTCTGGCTCTAAAAACCAGCTGAGATTGTGGCCAAGTGAGACAGAGGGCTGCTGGAGATGTAGGCATTCCTCTTAAAGGGTCTATGCATGGACCTACTCACTGACTGACTCACTCGCTCTGAGTTCCAGTGCTGGGGCAGTAGCTTGAAAGGTGCTAGGGACATACAGATAGGAACTGAATTGTCTGGCTTCAGGGTGAGGACTGAAGAAACAGCTTTCTCCCAAACAGAAGTGCTGGCAGAAGACACTGGTTTTGTGTTGAGCCCTTCCCTCACTGAGATTGCACATACAGGCAGGTGCCATATCTGCGTCTCTATCAACCTGGCTAACATACTTCACCTTCCCTGGTGATTCTCTACAACCCTGCCCCATCCAACTTGTGGGCCTGCCCAATCCACTTCCAATGGGTTTTCCATACAAATGGCCTGCCTTGGCTCATAAAGACTTTCGTAAAACCTCTCAAAGATTCGCAAACCCCAAGGCCTCAGCATTCCCTGTACCTCTTGCTAAGCAGCTTCAAGCCTGGCACTAACATCATCTAGCCTCTCTCAGGTACTCTCAAGCTCAGCACAAGTGGCAACTTTCTGAAGAGCACTCTGTAGCTCAAACCAAGGGGCCTCGAGCAGGGCACAGGCAGCAGCTGACGTTGGCCTGCACCAGAGCCCCTCCCAGGAGGTCTCAGAACCAACATACCTGGCAGCCAGTTTCAGACCATACCAGACTACCACTTAACCTCCTCCACAAACGACACACCAAAAGGGCAGACTTGGCAGGTACAAGAGCATTGCTAAAGCAAATTCTACTCCATAGGGTCAGTTCTTGAACAACAGCTCCTCCACTGTAGTCACAGCCAGTTCTCACAACCAATCAGCCTGAATGTCAATCCCTCCCATTGATGTGTCAACAATAATCAAGGCTCAACTACAACAGGAGGGCACACACAACCCATACAAGGGACACACCTGCAGGTCTTGGCTCAGATAACCAGGGAGACCGTGCCGCTGGGCCCCATAGGACATCTACTACATAAGGCCACTCTACAAAGACTGGGAGACATAGCAGCTCTACCTAACACATAGAAACAAAAACAGGGAGTCGGCCTAAATGAGGATACAAAAAAACATGTTCCAAATGAAAGAACTGAGCAAAGCACCAGAAAAAGAACTAAACAAAATGGAGACAAACAATCTACTAGATGCAGAGTCAAAACACTGGCTATATGGATGCTGAATGATCTCAGTGAGAATTTCAACAAAGAGATAGGAAACATAGAAAAGAACCAGTCAGAAATGAAGAATATAATTACTTAAATAAAGAATACATTAGAGGCAATCAACAGTAGATCAGATGAAGCAGAGGATCAAATCAGAGATTTAGAAGATAAGATAGCAGAAAACACTCAATCAGTACACAACAAGAAAAAAAGAATCCAAAAATATGAAAATATCTTACGGAACCTATGGGACAACATCAAATGTACCAACATTCACATCATAGGAATACCAAAAGGAGAAGAGAGAGCGCAAGAAATTGAAAACTTATTTGAAAAAATAATGACAGAAAACTTCCCTAACCTGGTGAAGGAAATAGACATACAACCCCAGGAAGCACAGAGTCCTAAACAAGATGAAGCCAAAGAGGCCCACACCAAAATACATCATAATTAAAATGCCAAAAGTTATAGACAAAAAAGGATTGTAAGAACAGCAAGAGAAAAACAATTAGTTATCTAAAAGGGAGCTCCCATGAGATTATCAGCTGGAGTCTCGACAGAAACTTTGCAGGCCAGAAGGGATTGGCACAAAATATTTAAAGTGACTATAACCAAGATTACTCTACCCAGCAAGCCTATCATTTAGAATTGAAGACAGAAAAAGAGCTTCCCAGACAAAAAAAAAAAAAGGCTAAAGGATTTCATCACTACCAAAACAGTATTACAAAAAAAAAATAAAACGTTAAATGAACTTCTTTAAGAAGAAGAAGGGAAAAAAATATCACAAATATGAAGAATAAAATGGCAATAACTACATATTTATCAACAATTACTTTACCTGTAAGTGGTCTAAATGCTCCATTCAAAATACATAGGGTGGCTGAATAGATTTTTTTAAAAAACCTTACATATGCTACCCACAAGGAACTTGCTTCAGATTGAAAGACACACACAGACTGAAAGTAAAGGGATGGGAAAAGATATTTCATGAAAAAGGAAACAACGAAAAAAGCTGAGGTAGCAATACATATACCAGACAAAATGGCTTTAAAGAAAAGGCTGTAACAAGAGACAAAGAAAGATGAAGTAATTCCACTTCTGGGTATTTATCCAAAGAAGCCCAAAACATTAATTTGAAAAGACATATGCTTTTATATTTATATGTTCACTGTAGCATCATTTACAATAGCCAAGATATGGAGACAATAGATGAATGGATAAAGAAGTGGTACATATATACAAGGGAATATTACTCAATCATAAAAAAAAATGAAATCTTGCCATCTGCAATAACATGGAAGACCTAAAGGATATTATGCTGAGTGAAATAAGTCATACAGGAAAAGACAAATACCATACAATTTCACTTATATATGGAATCTAAAAAACAAAGTAAATGAACAAATAAAACAGAAACAAATGCATAGATACAGAGAACATTTTGATGGTTGCCAGATAGGAGGGAGTTGGGGAGATGGGTAAAAAAGGGGATGAAATTAGGAAGTACAAATTAGTTACAAAATAATCATGGGGATGTAAAGTATAGCATAAGGCATATAGTCAATATTGTAATAATTGTGTATAGTGTCAGATGGCTACTAGATTTATCAGGGTGATCACTTTGTAAATTATATAAATGTCTAATCACTGTTGTACACCTGAAACTAATATAGTATTGTAAGTGAACTGTAATTGAAAATTAAAAAAATATTTTAAAAAGTAAAAAGAAAAAAGAAAAAAACATTCATGCAGTGTATGGTTGTAGTCATATGTGCATTGTGTGTATATCTTGTACATGTTTATCTGTGGGAGGCTCTTTATGCTTTTGTAGTGTACATATATGTGTTGTGTCTTCTGTGTATGTGTGTGTCTATGTTTCATACTTGGGACAGTGCACAGGAGAAAACATATAGTACCTGCTCCCAAGAAGATTCTAGTGTAATTAGGAAGAAAAAACAAACATGCAAACACATTAGGGTAAAGCATGGCCTTTAAGAGTGGAGTCATGTGACCAAACCCAGATCCAGCACTGATGGACCAGAAAAGCTCTGGGGCTCATCAGCTCCACCACTTATAGCTGGGGAATCACACCCAACAGACAGAACCACAGCATTCTTGTCTCTACTATGGGGCAAACGGTGGGCTCCAATGAGGACATCCTGAAAGCAGGATTAGAAGAGTTAGCCTCAGATATCTTTCTGGGAAAAGAAGATAGCTGTGAGCTGGAACATTTGGGGAAGCCTCCTGGAACAGACTGGGATTGAACTGGGTCCTGGGGAATTCATCAAAAACAGAATATGGCCATGAGAAGAAACAGGCTGATAAGACCATTTCTCCATCAAACCAAATCCCTTTGTCTCAAACCCAATCAGGACATACCCCTTCAGATTGACAGAGAACCTCACACCAGCCCAACACACAGCCCCATCTGTTCCCAGCAAAACCTCAGCTTGTTCTGCCCCTGTTATGGCTGGGCACTCCTGGGCCAGCTACTTCACCCTTTTGGTGTCCTCGCTTTCATCACAAAAACCCTGATCCCTCTTGCAGGCTGAAGGAGCAAGACTGAGGAAGACTGGAACATGTACCTCTCTCAATTAAAGGAGACTATGTCATAGTAAAAAGGGAAAAAAACATGCTCTCATTTGTCTGTGAATTCTCGTGTATAGAGAGTTTTATCAGCCATGAAATTAGCCCTGCATGCTCTCCTACACCAGCAGCCTGGTGAGGGCTAGGGGGGCAGGAAGGGCACTGTCTCAGAGCCTCCTGTGAGCCACGGGGGACCCAATCCTCAGCTTAGCTCTCCCTGCTGCCAGTAGATAATTTAAAACAGCCTATTTCATGGCAGCCATTACTGTGGGCCAGGCCACACACAGCCATCAAGGCACATAGCAGAGCAAGGACACGAAAGCTCATCTCTATGCTCCACTGGCCCTGGCTCAGTCAGAGGACACAAGAAACCAATTTCTGCAGAGCGCACCTGAACAAAGACATCCTCCGCTTCTGAGGATTCCAGTGTTATACAGATAAACTTTGAGTCTTAGACATTTGAACTTTAGGATGTCAATATGTGGCTGTAGGAAACACACAGGTTTTACTAGAAAATCCAGGCTCAAACCTTGGCTGCCCTACCAAATAAATGTGACCCTGAATAAGTTCCTTTATGTCTGAGCCTGTGTTTCTTCATCTCACAAGTGGCTGGGGTGAGGGGTGTCACAGTGCGGCTCTGTGGTGGAGGAGAGCATCAGATGAGGCTGGTGCAGTGGATGGGCAGTCTGTCTGGGCACTGGATGTCTGCATCACCTGTTCAAGGGGCTGCCTGAGACCTAAGAGGTCAGGGAACAGTCCTGAACTCAGGTTTATGGTGCTGCTGAGGGAACTCACACACACACACGTGTGCACACACACATGCACACACACAGGCACACACACATAGCAGAGCCCTGGCCTGTGGAGTGCACATTTCCCAATGGCTCCACTCAGCTAGAATATCTTTCTGTGCCTGCCTCTCTCTGAGATGAATTCTGGCAACATTCACAGAGTCAACTGACTGACCCAAATTTTCAGGATGAAGGAGCATCAGAAATGTTTTTCTCCATCTCTACCCTCTCCTGGCCCAAGTATTATTCAGGTGATTGCCCCTTTAAGGAAAACAAGCCAACAAAACAAAATAAAATGAAACATTTATTCTCATTCTCCTCATTCTCTCTCTCACTTCTCTCCCTCCTTCCCTTTCTGAGAGTCTGCAGCAGTGAATGAGGATGGGACAGCCAGAGAGACCTCAAACACAGGAACCTCTCTGCTGTGGCAGTATGGGAGCTGGCCCATCAACATGGCTAACATGGGTCACCTCACCCTGGTGATTCCCTGAGACCCAGCCCTACCCAACTTGTGATTCCGCCAAGATCAGTTCTGGAGGCTTTTCCATACAAATGGCCTGTCTTGGCTCATGCCGTGGACTTTCTTAAAATCTCTCAAAGGTTCACAAAACCCAAACAAGCAACCTCTGGCCTCAGTGTGCCCTATATGTCTTACTAAGCAGCCCCAAGCCCAGCACTAGCAGCAGCCAGCCTAAGTTAATGGCTTGGCCTTTCTAGGCACCTCTAAGCTCAATGCAGGTGGCAGCCAAATGTGGATTGCTTGACAGCTCATGCCAAGTGGCTCCAGGAAGGGTACAGGCTATAGCTGAACTTGGCCTGTGGTGGGGCCAGTCCCAGAAGGCTAAAAAGTTGGCATGCCAATGACTAGCTTTGGACCAAACCAGAGTACTACCCAGAGCTGCATCCAAGGCCAACACACCCAAAGGACAAACTGGGCAGGCACCAGAGCCCTGCTTGAGCAAATCCTGCTCTGTAGGATTAGCCCCTTACTGGCCAGTCTTCACTATCAATCAGCCCAAGGATCAATCCCTTCCACTAATATGCATACAGCAACCAAGCCTCAATTACAACAGGAGGATACATACAACCAATACAAGGTACACACCAGGAGTACCCAGCTCAGGTGACCAGGAAAGACTGTTCCTCTCGGCTCTACAGCACATCTACTACATAAGGCCACTCTACTAAGACTGGGAGACATAGCAGCCCTACCATACATATAAAAATAGACACAAGAAGGCAACCAAAATGGGGAGACAAAGAAACATATTCCACATGAAAGGACAGAACAAAGCTCCAGAAAAAGAACTAAACAAAATTGAGACAAGCAATCTACCAGATGCAGAGTTTAAAACACTGGTGATAAGGATGGTCAATGAACTTAGGGAAAGAGTAGATGAACTCAGTGAGAACTTTAACAAAGAGAAAGAAAACATAAAAAGTGGAGATAGAAAACATAAAAAGGCACCAGTTAGAAATGAAGAATACAATTATCAAAATAAAGAATATATTAGAGGGAATCTATAGATTAGATGAAGCAGAGGATTGAATCAGAGATTTAGAAGATAAGGTAGCAGAAAACACCCAACTGGAACAGCAACAAGGAAAAAGAATCTAAAAATATGAAGATAGTTCAAGGGGCCTCTGGGGCAACATCAAACATATCAACATTCACATCATAGGGATATCAGAAGGAAAAGAGAGAGCAAGGAGTTGAAAATCTATTTGAAAAAAATAATGACAGAAAACTTCCTAACCTGGCAAGGGAAATAGACATACAAGCTCAGAAAACACAGAGTCCCAAACAAGATGAATCCAAAGAGGCTCACACCAAGACACATCATAATTAAAATGTCAAAGGTTAAAGACAAACAGAGAATCTTAAAAGTAATAAGAGAAAAGCAGTAAGTGACCCACAAGAGAGCTTCCATTAAGACTGTCAGCTTGTTTCTCAACAGAAACTATTCAAGCCAGAAAGGATTCGCACAAAATTACTTTACCCAGCAAAACTATCATTTAGAATCGAAGGACAGATAAAGGTCTTCTCAGACAAGAAAAAGCTAAAGGAGTTCATCAAGACCATACCAGTATTACAAGAAGTATTAAAGGGACTTCTTTAAGAAGAAAAAGAAGAAGAGAGGATCAAAAATATGAATAATAAAATGGCAGTAACTACATATCCATCAACAATTACTTTAAATGTAAATGGATTACATGCTCCAATTAAAAGATAGTTGGATAAATGGGTAAAAAACATGACCTTTATATATGCCACCTACAAGAGACTCATTTCAGATGAAAAGATAAACACAGACTGAAAGTAAAGGGATAGAAAAAGATTTTTCATAAAAATGGAAACAAACAAATAAACAAACAAAAAAGATGGGATAGCAATACTTATACCAGACAAAATTGTCTTTAAAACAGAGGCTATAACAAGAGACAGAGAAGGACCCAGAAAGCTCACTTTTGGGTATTTATCCAAAGAAACTCAAAACACTACTTTGAAGGGACATATGAATCTGTATGTTGCAGCATTATTTTCAATGATCAAGATATGGAGGCAATCTGGGCATCCACAAATGGATGAATGGATAAAGAAGAGGCAATACATGTATACAATGGAATATTATGCAGTCATTAAAAAAAAGAATGAAATCTTGCCATCTGCAACAACATGGGTGGATCTAGAAAGTATTGTGCTGAGTGGAGTAAGTCAGACAGAGAAAGACAAATGCCATATGATTTCACTTTCATATGGAATCTAAAGAACAAAATAAACAAACAAAGCAGAAACAACTAATGGGTACAAAGAACATTTTGATGGTTGCCAGATGGGAGGAATGTTGTGGGGCAGAGGGAGGATGAAAAAGATGAAGGGATTAAGGGTTAAAAATTAGTAGTAACACATTAGGAATGGGGTTGTAAAGTACAGCATAAGGAATATAGTCAATAATATTGTAATAACTATGTGTGGTGTCAGATGTGTACCATATATATTGGGGTGATAGCTTTGTAAGTTATTTAAATGTCTAATCACCATGTTGTACACCTGAAATTTATATAATATTGTATTTCAACTATATTTGAAAAATGAAAAATTTTTTTAATTAAAGAAAGTTCTAGAAGAGGGGTTGGTTATTGATCAGTTCTGGGTGCTAAAGGAGAAGGTGGGGCCAAGAGCCAGATACAGGATTCTAGCTTTGGCAGCCTTGTGTCCAATGGATTATTGATAGAGAAGGAGAACGCTGGAAAAGGATATGTGTGGGGAAGATGAGGAGCTCAGTGTTAATGGGTTAAGGTCAGAATCCAGATTTGTCCAGTAGATATTTGCATGGTCAAGTATGGATTTTAGGAGGGAGTACTCAATAATCATAATAAATAGCACTTAATTGGTGTTTATGATATACCAGGTAGTATTCTAAGCACCTTCACGTGTACTATTACTATCGCCTTTCTGCAGATAAAAAATTGAGGTATAAAGAGTTTGTGACCCCAAGCTCTTAAGCACTATGCTGCCCTCCTCCTTAAAAGGAAAAAGGCTACGACCTCATATGTAGGGGACTGAGAATAGCCTGTTCAACAATCAGGAGTTCACAGGGGCCCATGGCCAGAGCAGTTTTAGTGAAGGGATGAGGTCAGGTGCCACCTTCCATGTATGTAGGAAACAATGGGAGAAGAGAAATCCCAAAGCTGTGAAATGGAGACCAAATAGAAGGCATTAGCTGAAGAAAGCTGAGTCAAAGTAGAGAGTTTTTTTTTTTAATATTAGTGAACTTGAGTGGATTTAAATGCTGTTGAGAAGGAACCAACACAAAGAGGTCTGAGGATACAGGATAGAGAAGGGATGGAGTCAGTGCAATCAAATCCCCAAGGAGACAGGAAGGGCTGGAATTCAGAACAAGGTGGAAGGTTTGGTCCTTAGCAATGGGTGGTCCCCACTGAGGAAGAAAGGAGGAAAGGAGGGAGGGAGATGGGCAGGGAGGAAGAAGGGAAGGGTGAGGGCCAAAGCAAGACACAAGTCAATTTGTTAATTTTCTGGGAGAGTAGGGGATTCCTGTCTGACAAAGTCCTCCAATTACTCCATCAGCTGAGATGAGGGCAGTACCATAAAGAATTGAAAGGTGTACAGCTGAAGAAGGTTTTAAATGGTCACTGTAGTGACAGAAGGAATGTTTGCTAGCCAGAGACTCACACTTACATCTCTTAGATGAAGGAATTTGGAGCTTGTGAGGGTGGGGGTGTGACCAGAGCCAGCAGAGAAAGTCTCTTCTTTCATGTTCTTAGCAAGGCTGAGCTAAGTGAGGATGTGGGCATCTGTGTTTTGCTCTAGTACCATCTGATTAGGGATGAAAGGCTGAGATGCCTCCTGACCTGGATACAAAAGGTTAAGTTTTTTCATAGCTGAAAATTAATAATTAGACTATGTAGCAAAATCATAATTCATTGTAATATGGCAAGGAATAAAACAGTATATTGACCTCCCTCTGTCTGACCTCTAAGTAACTCTCCTGGGGAAGAGAGAAGCTGGAACAGTGAGAAGACAAGGTGAGACTACCTAAGGTGGCCGCTCTGAGACAGTGGTCCTCCTGTCTCAGAATGGCCATCTCAGGTCAGTGTCCACCTCTGCAAGATGGCCATGTGGGTGCCTGCACAGCCCTGCTCATCATTGGAGCTGGCAGTCAGAGAATTCTCCACAATGCTAATTACCAGGCAGAGCAGTGATATTCCATAATTAAATTAATTCAATATGGTCCATAAAACAGAACTAGCATGACCACTCATTGAGCTCCCACACAAGGTTATGATTGCCTCATTTCATATTTCTTCACTCCAAATCCCCAGCACTTGCCAGTGACAGAGATTGTTAAAGTTCCTATAATTTAGGTCTTTTTTTTCCTTCCTAGGAAAATAAATTACCTAAACAAATTGAATAGAATAAACAGCTTGAATAGCAAATTATAAAGTTGCCTAGTCCAGCAGTACAGGAGGTTGTTATTCACAATATGTCACTTTAAGATAAGTTAATAAAGAAATATAGACAAGAATCCATTTTTGGTCATCATTAGTATATGCAGTACAAAAAGCTACAGGGTATTCAATTAATTCTAGACCATAATTATGGAGCATAAGTCTTGCATATAAATCCACTTTCTTTCTTTTTCCTTTTTTCCCTTCCATGTAAAAGGAAATGCCATTTCCAACCAGAGTTCGAAAGGAGGATAGACGGCTGCTGCCCAGCCACAGGGTTCAGAGGCCCCAAGAACTTATGTGAGAGCTTCAGCCCTGAGGTACTTAATATACTTCTCACAGCCAGAAAATCATAATTACCATCTCTGCAATCATTTCTGGTTTTTTTCCACCTGCCATCTGTCAAGAGGTGCTGGCCACCTAAACCTCTTGTAACTCCTGCAGTCACTAATTAATCCCAGAGGACAGCACGAGATAAGTGGAAATGCATTATTTTTAAAAAGATGGAAGGAAACCAGTCATCGTAAGATGCTACACAAGGAGGGCAACTCCTTGAGTCACTGTGGGCAACTCCTTGGGTCACTGTGGAAAAACAAAACGATAGAAGAAATGATTTGCAAAGTGCAAGCTTGGTCCTTGACATTAAATGTTAGAATTTGCGGTTCAAAGTAGAGAGTTTCAACTGCTGGGCTCTAGAAACATTCCTCGGGGTTACAGGAATTGTTATGCACTCAGAGTTCACACCTAGATGCTTTTAGAAAATCTGAATTTTCTGTTTCTCAACTCAGTTTCTCTTCTGCCTCCAACTCACAGGTATATTGTCTCTCTTGGTGTCTTGCTTGATAAGGACACCTCTACTGATCAACTTCCCTGTTTGCCTTTAAATATACATTTCCCAGGTCTTGAACACAAGAGAATATCTCCAAGTCACTTTTCTCTGAGGATGTAACTGTTATGAAGTTCCAGTCCCAGAGTGTGGGGCTCACCTGCCATTTCTGTTTTCCTGATAGCACTTCTTCTGGCCTCCCACTGCCTTCTCTGCCTAAACAGCACACTTGTGATCTGGGCTGGCCACTCGGAGTGACTGCTACTGTGGCCAATCAGAATCTTCTTAGAGGCTCTCTATGGGTGATTAGGCAGGGAAGTCACAGATACTGAGAACCCACTAAAGTGGGGACTGTGGACCCATCTGTGCCACCTGCCTGAGAAAGGTGTACTCAAAGCAAAGCCCCCAAGTGTGACATCTTCTGAAAGACTCTTGGTGACATCCTCTGAGATTCTGGACCTGACCATGCCTGAGCCAGCTTGCCCTGGACTTCCAGTTTGAAGATCCAATATATTCCTTTATGTTATGAAGATAATTTGAGTGGGTTTCTGTCAACTGCAAATTAAAAGGCCTGCCTGGACAGACACTTCACCTGAACCCTCACTGTCTCTCCTCTGTACTTCTGGATTCCCACTGCCCTCTCCCTGCCCAGGCAGCAGCCAGCCAGGTGGGGCTCTCTGCAGCTGGGAGGGCTCATGAATGATTGGAGCCATGGTCTGAGGCAGAGTGGTGCCTGAGAGAGTGGAGGATTGCCTCAGTGCTTCCCACCGTGGCCAACAGAGGGGCGCTTCTATAGCTTCTCAGGGTCTGGAGAACACCCAGTCCTTCCATTTATTCATCCAACAGACATTGTTGAGCATGCATGACACAAGGGATACCCCCAAAATAAGACAGACATGACCCCTCCTTACCAGTCCTGGCCCCTGCCCAATGCTGGAGGCTACCCCGTTGCTGATTCTGCCTCCTCCCATCCCAAGATCCCACTTTCACATGTATACACACACAGGCATACACACTTATGCACATGTGCACACACACCCACACAGAGACTCATTCACATCCATGTACACACGTGTACACACAGATACACCCATACTCAGCAGCTCCATGTTTGAATACCACTGTATTCCTGTCAAATCACTCTTCTCCACCTCCTCTCTTCCTCCTTTGCCATCCCCTAGCTAATCCTTCTGAAACCTTCAAGCTCAGCTATCACCTCCCCAGGAAACCTGCCTGCAGAACCCCTCCTCAGGTTCCCACATCTAGTATGTCTAGCTCCTCATCTCATGTGCCTACCCTGTGGAGAGCCCCTTCTTCCCTTGGAGGCTATGGGAACTTAGCTCACAGCTCACTCTACCACCCAGATGAACATTTAGAGAAGCTTGTTCTCACCAATTCCTAGTGAGTTATCAGGTATTTAGGAGCATATCTATTGCCCCTAAAACCAATGCAATTCACTCATCAATGAAAGTTCACCAAGCTTGCTAGGGGCCAGGGACTCTGCCAGGTCCTAAGAGGGGGTGAAGGAGCAAAGACCACCTCCCTCAGAGTGTTCCAGAGGAGGCACGCCCTCAGAGTGTTCCTGCCGCCCTCTGCCATCTGCCTTTTAGAGTCCTCATCAGAGCCTAGAGACCCTGGCTGGAGGCCATGGGATTTGACTTGGGGACAGCAACTCCTGAATCACAAAGTTGTCAGAGCTCCAGAGGCTCCTGGTGCTGTTGCCACACACTCACGTAAGATGTACTCAGCCCACATGTCTGGAGCATTGGTGACAACCTTGGGCTCAAGGCCATGTTCCCCTAGAAAAGGGACTTTAATGCCTCCCCATGTTTTCTCTTTCTTTGGTCATTTATTGAATATCTGCTCTATATCCAGCACTTCACATATAATCCTCCTATGACCTTGTAATTTACAGATGAGGAAAGTGAGAGTCAGAGGGGCCTACACCCTGCTGGATGAGGAGTAATCAGGACTGTGAACGTAGGCCTCCCTGACTCCATGGCTTAGCATGGCACTGCCGGATCCAGGGGTTTCCTGAACCAAGCTCATGGGACTGGGTGAGAGACTACTATGACACCCAAGGGGCAAGTACCCACAAGAAAGAGCAGAGGGGCAGAGGAGAAAAGAGGCTGTGGTTCCAGGACCCTGGGCAGCACTGTCATGGCTTTCTGTTCATGAACTTCCCATGGGATCTGGCTACCAGAGTGCTCACAGGATAAATCATCATAGGGCCTCTCACTGAGGGTTTCCCATGTCTTTTCTAAACACTCTGTACTTTCTGGGGAGGGCTGTCACTCTGGACCCTTAGCCTGGATTTCTTTCCTTGCTGGGTTTTTATTCAGGCTGATAATTCAGGCCCAGACGATGCTTTTCACAAAGCTTCTTATTATGCTACTAATACCAGGACTGAATGAAAATAAAGTGGGATGGTCCAAAAACATCCAGGCTGTGGTCAGGTACCCTGAGAGGTGAGCTTGCAATCTGAGAGTGATGGTCACCATGTCCGTCACTGAGTTTAAAACCAAAGAAAAACAGGTTTCATAGAACTTTTCATCAAAATAGGTTTCAGACAACTTCTTTGAGGGGAGAGCCTGGGTGAGTTACCCAGTGTGTGAATCACCAGATACAGAAATCACCCAGTATGTATCACCCTGCTGTATTCATCCCATGGGGCAGATGGGTTTTACACACAAGTCAGCAGCCAAGTCCATAAACCACAGGCAGAGTCACAACTTCACCCTAAGGAGCATTGTTAAAGTTAAATCACAAAGTGTCAGAGCACTCCTGCAGCCCTCAATCCTGCCCCTCCACCGTCTACACACCTGTGGCTGAGACACTGCCCACGCCCCCTGCCCTTTGGTTTGTCGGATTGTTACTGGAGCCTTTGGAAGAAGTTGATATTACAGAAAAGAAAAATGTTTGGGCCTACGAGCCAAGCTTGGACAGAAGAAGGTGGTCCTCCCCCCATGAGGACCCATGGGCTGCCTCCTCTGCCTCCACCACCCACTCAGCACACCTCCCACTCACACCCAGCTCCTTTGGTCTGTTTATTCACCCCTATTCTTCCTCTGCTATAAGTCCTTCCTGGGACCCCTGTATAGAGCGTGGAACTTCTCATTTATCTTCATGTTTCCAGGGCCTTGGAGCAAGCTTCAATCTAAGCACTAATTCATTGGTCCACTAAGCCCTTCATTCTTCTATTCAAGTGTCATGTATAGACAGCATGCTGTAAATATCTAACAGACCACTCAGGAGCCCCTTCATGTAGGGATGTCAGCCTCTAAGTACAGGCTCTTGCAGGGGTCTCCATACCAAGCAACGATGAAGGACTGTCTATGCATTGAGTCCAGATGTGGCTGCTCTTGGTCTGAAACCCATGAATCCAAATTAAAAGCTATTCTCCCTCCCCAACTTTGCATACAGTAGAGGAACAAGAATGGGGGAACCAGACATCTGCCCCCATTAGGAAAGGGTGGAAACGGATTCACTCAAACACACTGGTCCACTAGGATTCTGGGTAGACCTGAAGGAAACCCTATACCCAGGAGGCGGGGGATCGTTCCTTAATTAGGTCCTAATTCTGTCCCAAAGGTGGGTCTTCACAAATGGGTTTCCGGGAGCCTTTGGCTCTGTGCTTATGGAAGCACCTGAATTTTCTGTTGTTCTCACTGGTTATATCTAAAGAAGGCATTAGGGAATGTGTTCTTTTTTCAAGGCTGAGTATCTCATTCTACTTCCTTTCTGTAGAAGGTTGAAGGACCAAGGATCATTTTAATTCTCAGTTACAAACCATTTTAATCCAGACTTTTGGTTTGTTTAACCTCTCTAAAAAAACCTAAAAACATAGCTTCTTACCAATTTGATTCTAATCGATTCCATGTGCTATTGTCTTCTGTGGTAAAATTCTCTCTCTCTCTCTCTCTCTCTATTCTCTCTCTCTCTCTCTCTCTCTATCTCCACCCTCCCCATCCTCCCTCCCTCTCTCTCTCCTTCTCTCTCTGTCTCTCTCTGTCTCTCTCTGTCTGTCTCTCTCTGTGTCTCTCCCTTAATTTCAGATATCTAGGTTCTCAGTCTCTTTTCCATGGGCTATTTTACCCAACAAAAAGGATTTATTTGTCATCATCTTAATCCATTCAGATGTTTTAAACAATGGATGTAACGAGCAAATTTTTATTTTGGTTCTTGCTACAAGTCTGAGTTTTAACTTCCTTTTTTCCTCAAGCATAAATGTCTCAATGTTAATTTTTATTATTTAGAATTGAGAAGCAGTTGTTTTGTCCAACCGTATAAGTCCCCAGATTTCTAGACTCTATTCTCTTTTATTTTCAGCCAACAGCAACCAACATACACCATTAACAGTCTGCTTTATAAACGCTTTCCTTTTAAGTAAGAGTGTTTAATAACTTGGGTAATTATTTATTTTTTGAGATACCACAGGTGGTACTGTTATCAAATATTTTACCAGCACATGGCATGAACCACCCTCCTTCCAGCCTCCAGTATTGACTGTGGTATCCTTTCCTGCAATGGTGAAAACTCACAGAAGAGTAGATTGAATGAGTGGAGAAAATAAATCAAGAGTCCAAAATAATTTTGAGATAGCTGTTAAGCATCTACTGTGAGTTTGGAATTCAGGGAAGGAGTTCATGATGAAGATATTAACAAAGAAGTCATTGGCTTGTTTGTATACTGAGAAACACAAATAAATAAAGTAAATAATGAATTTATTCTGAATATTTTTTTTTAATTTAGGTTCTCTTAAACAGGGCATTTTCCAAACTCAACACAATGCTGGAGACTTTGTTACACTCATGCAACCATATCTCACTCCCATCATTCAACCAAGAGAATCATTGCCTTCAAGAACACCGCTACCAAGAGAAACTGTGGTAGCCCTCAGACATCCAGCAGAGGACAAAGCTTGTGAACTATCAGTCCCCTAAGACTGTCTAAGTACTTTTCAGGTCTAACAATCTCTGACTGCATGCCTATAAATTAAATGCACTATGCTTTTTTTATTATAGACACTAAAATATTTAAAAAGTTAAAAATTAAGACTAATCTTGAACCCATCACAGCTCCGCCAGTAATGATATGAGCCACTTAATTGCTTCTGAGACTTCTACATCATGCACAAATTATCTCTCATCAATCCTCATGTCCCCCTCAGAAGGTGGACTCTGTGAAAAGACATCATGAGCTACATCACTTTAATACATCTGTAGGAACAGTTCCAGAAGTTCACAGAGGTTTTACTCAACCATCTTCACTCTTCTAGGCTCAGGTAAATAATCATTTTAAAGGAGGTCTTTTTAATTTCTTTATAGACATGAATAAGTATGTCATCCATGTACACCAGCAACTTAACAACATGGCATTTAAATATTTCACTGCCTGGGTAAATATATTCGATGCCTGAGTCCCAGTTTGAATTATTTGTTGTGCATCTTTTTCAAAAGCTAATCTTAAATCTGGGCATTTATCAACATGTTCGAAGAATGGCATCATATTCCTAGGAACAGCTGGAGTTCAGTCTAGGCCTTGGTTGATCAAAGTTGATCTACGAGCACCATAAAATTGAAAAGAAAAATTAGGCTGCCACTTTGATTATCTGTATGCTAACAGAGAGCTACTTCAAGGGACACTGAGGTCCAGAAGGGACACTAGGTCCTATTGTCCAGAACAAGCTTCTGAACTAAAAATTCAGTCCATGGTTAAAGGATAGCCATTTGGAAAAGTCACAAAACCGTTGTGGGAAAAATATACATTTATCTTGACAGATACCTGCTGTGAAATCACAGGTTGTGATGAGACACTGCTGATGCATGTTCTGGGATGGAAGTTGTGACTTTTGTCCAGTGAGACACTGGATTATGCGATCCCTTGGCAAACAGTTTTGGTACCTAGGAGGATCCATGAGGCTCAGAGGATGTCCAGAGGACAAACGTACTGTTTACATAAGTAATAACTCAGGTATAATCCAAGCACCTTTTAGTCTTTTGTTTAATTTGACTTTGCTTTAAATTTTCTCCTTTCTTTACTATCTTAACACTATTTTCATGCTAAAGTGGGTAAGTGTGGTATTCCTCCTACCTTTTCAACCTATTTTTCTCAATTGGTGATTAAAGGGAGAGTACAGATTAGCTTTCCTCCCAAGAGTTTGGGAGCTTTTACAGAGCAGAGATCCATGCTTCATCTGGCTACAGTATTCCTGAAGAGTCAAGACTCTGAAAAATATAGACTTTTGGATGGTGGTGGAGAAAGCACTGACTGCAAGGCCACACTGGACATCTCTAAACCTGGATGGTAGAACCAAAGAGCAGTGTGAACTGTGAAGGCAGCTGAAAAGACTTGGTTCTCTGGCGTCACAACAGGCCTGTGATGCTTGCAGAAGTCCCAGACAGGAGGAAGGAACTCCAATAATGACTGAGGGCACACATCTCACAGATCCTGATTCAGTTAAATTTAGAAAAATAAAATAAAAGGATGATTTTCTTACTTGAAGGTCTAGAGCAAATGCCTTTGTGCCACATGTGTGGAACTGAGCACTAGTTGGTGGATGTCTGTACTGTCTCTGAGAGAATAGGTCTTTGGAATCTTAGCTACAAGAGAGATATAGGTGATTCCTGAGACCTGAAAGTCCCCTTGGAAAGTGGCCTGTCTCATAATTTCCCAACTGTGCTCTGTAGAGCTTCCTCAAGCCCAATGCGGAAACAGAATAGCAGAAAGTCAAGGCTCCCCTCCATACACCAGGCTCCCTTCAACTCCACCAAAGCAATTCTGCTTTTTATGCTTTATTTAATACAGTTCCCTATGAGTCCATTCACCACAAGACTGTGTGACTTTAACATGTAGGGAAAACACTAGTCCTGGCCTCCTATTTCATTGAGGCTCAGTCCAGAAAGGTTATTCCTTGCCCTGGGAAATTAGAGTATGGGCTGAGTTAGAACTCAGGACTCCTCGCTCAATCCAGAGCTCTTTCTATCTTTGTTATTTTTTCCCATAAAGAATAGAAGATATAGGAGTGTGTTCATACAATGGGATCACCTTTGTCGTTTCTGCAATTCTGTCATTCTAACCTCTCATATCTCTCTAGGCTCAGTAGCAAGCACAAAATATCTCTGGGAAAGAGAAGTGCATTTTGGCAGATTTCCACAAACAGAACATTTATGTTCGAAGAAAAGTAAAGTTCTATATTTGTGACAGGGTGATCAGAAGAGACACGCTCGCCCTTTCACGAATATCCAAGCCCAGGCCCCACCAGTTTCATGGAGACAAGCAAGGGCAACCTCTTCCAGCAATGCATGAGAGGACCACTGGTGGAGCCACTGACTGGTCCTTCAACCTCCATTCCTGCCTCTTCCATTACACTAAGGCTGGAGAACTAAAAACAATCACCCCCAGATACCCTAGCAGCTAGGGCTCCAAACAGAGCTCAAATCATACCAATCAGATGTGCTACCATAAGACTTTGGTCTGAATTTGGAGCCTGTGAGTGGAGAGGCAAAGCATGACACATCTCTTTGGCTAGAGTGCTAGAGCCAGCAGCTGTAGTGGTTTCTTGATGCAGCAATTTCTGCAGCAACAGAGGCAGTTTCAATTTATTCTGCTGCAGTAGCCACAGCTTTCTCCATCTTGGCAGAGTGATTCTGGGGCTGGGAATTTTCCTAGGAAACTAATTTAGATCCTTCTCCTACAGATCTCTGAACTATTTTGTAAGCACCTAATTTTCTGAATGAAAACCACTTCTGCTTAAACCAGCTAGGTGGATTCTGTTGTCTGCAACTTAACCCCTACTGAACATTGGCATTTTTGCCAATCTGGTAAGTGAAGTTGTACTCATTGTAGTTTTAAGTTAACCTTCTCTTAGCTTAAGTGAAGTTAAAAGTATTTTTGTGTGTTTAAGTGTCATTTGTATTTCCTTTTCTGCAAACAATCTGTTCCTTTTTTTAAGAGGTACAACCCTGTTCATCATACTTATTCTTCTATTATTTCTCCAATTAGCTTTATAGTTTTTCTTTTCACATTTAGGTCTTTAGTGCAACTGGATTTCCCTATTGCATATGGGTTAATGTAGGTAGCCAGTTTTCTCAATGCTATCTATTTGTTGATTTATGTGCATCTTTCATCAAATATTATGCATGCACAAGTTTGTCCCTGAGCCATCTCTATTCTGCTCCATTGGCCTATTTGATTGTTTTTACCAGTATCACATTGTTTTTATTATTGCAATATCTCTTAGTAAATAGTAGGGTAAATTCCTCTCCTTATTCTTTGTTCTCAAAATCATCTTAATTATTTATGAATATTTATTCTTCTCTATAAATTTAAGAATATTCTGTTGAAGTTCTCAAAATATTAAACTAGAATTTTTGTTAAGATTATATTGAATTAACAGATTAATGGGGAGAATAGTAACACCTTTATGAAGTTAACTTATTCAATCATGAATATTTATTCAGATTTTTATGTCCTTTAAATTTTATATTTTTCTCTATTGTTATTTCATATAATTTCTGTCAATTTGTAGAAATTTGTAGTCTATAATTATTTGACTATCTTATTATATATTGTATTTTAGGTGGTTATTGATGCTGAATGTAAATACTATTGATTTTTGTAAATTGACTTTGTATCTAGCAACTCCTATGACCGTTTGTATTAAATTTAATTATTTTCTATTGATTCTGTTGTTTTCTATGTATAAAATTATCTATAAATAGATTTTTATCTCCTACTTTCAATTATTATAATTTTTTTTCTTTTCTTATCTGATAGTATTTTCCAGGACTTTCAATACCACATAAAATCTGGCATTGAGAGAGGTCATTCTTAATTTTTCTTTGATTCTAAAGAGGATGAATCTAAAATTTCTGCAGTAAATATGATGTTTGCTGTAGGTTTTTTGGTTTATAAACTCTATCAAACGAGGAAGTACCTTTTTAATTCTACCTTGCTAAAATGATTTTCATTGTTAAATGGTTGTTGACTTACCATAATGGCTAAATTGAAAAGACAGAAACATCGAGTGTTGACAAGGATGTGGTCAACTGTTGCTGGGAGTGTAGATGGGCACAGGCACTGCAGGAGACACTATCAGCACTACACCCAGACCCCTCAACCCCTTGTCTGTGCTCCCCTTCCCCAGCTTCACTGGTTTGACCTTCAATTGCCCATGCCTGCAACTCTTTTTCAGAGGATGAGCATTATGCTACTGGGACCAGTTTGCCCATATGGACAGAAAGCCAGAAATGCCCCTACCCCATAGCAGCCCTTAGGCCAGTGACCGATGGGTGCAGTATAAAAGCCCAGTCACCTCACCTCAGGTTGGGACAACTCTGAGGCTGAGGAATTTTACATTCTCAAGGATCAGTGAAGCTCTGCTCTCAAGACTTGGCCTTAAATCATTCCCTTGCTGGGGTTCTTCCTCTTCTCCATTCTGCTCCATTAATTAATTTACCCATTCCTCCTGAGACCACGTTCTTAATAAATCACGTGCTCATAACTATTTGTCCTGGGTCTGCTTCTGACCTCCACTTCTAACCTAAGACCATCACTTCTGAAAACTGTTTAGTAGTATCTACAAAGCTGAATATATGTGTTCCCTATGATCACAATTCACTCATTGGTACATACACATATGTTTACCAAATTCTATGTATGAAAAATATCCATAGCAGCATTATTATTATTAATAGCCCCAAGCTGAAAACAACCCACATGTTCATCAAATTACCCATTCAGGTAAATAAAATGCCTTCTATTCACACAACAGAAACCTACACAATAATAAGAAGGAAGAGACCACAATGAATTCCCAAAATATGGATGAATCTGACAAACTCCAAGTTAAGAGGAAGAAGCCAAACACAAAGGCAGCACAGGGTATGACTTCGCTTAAAGTGCAACCAGACAAAACTAATCTATGAATCCAACTTTATTTTTCAAACATGGCTACCCAGTTGTCTAAACACCATTTATTAAATGTCATATCTTCACTTGGCTGATCTGAAGTCAGGATAGTGGGTGCTCTTGTCAGGGGTGAGAGTTACTGACTAGAAAGGGGTGTAGGGGTGACATTTAGGGTTATGGGTGCTGGCTATATGGATGCTTACAGTTTATGAAAATTCATTTAGTCATACACTCATGAGTTGTATACCTTTCTATAAGTATATTGTTCATAAATACATTTTAAATTAGAAAATAATGAGGGGTTGAATTTTATTAAATTATTTTGCATATAGTTTACATTAAGAAATCTTTTTAAATAGTTAACCATCCTCACACTTTTGAGAGAAACTTTTCTTTAGCATGTTGAATGATGGTGTTGATGCATCTGGATTTGGTTAGTATTTTTGCCTATTCAAAATAGTGAAGTGAGTCTACAATTTTCTTGTACTGTTCTTATAGTTTTGGAAATGTTAAACTACAAGCTGGGAAATTTTATATCCTTTTTTATTTTCTGCAATAAGATTTTAAAAAAACACTTTTCATTGACAATTTAGTAAAATTCACAAATTTTCTGGATGAAGGTCTTTTTTGGGAGAGGGAGTATTTAACTATTCTATTTATTTAGTGTCTATTGAAATGTTGGCGTTTTCTATTTCTTCTTCCCTCAATTACAGCATTTTATAAATTTCAAAAAGTGTGCCAGTTTTCTCAGGATGTACCAATTTTCTCAGGATGTTCAAATTTATTACCGTAGTGTCTTCTTGTAATTTCTTTTTTTCTTCTGTTTAAAACTCTTACCTACTTGGAATTTATTTTGAGTTAAAGTGAGATTGTGGTTCTAGCTATTTTTTCCACATGGCTACCCAGTTGTCCTCACATCATTTATCCGATAATACATCTTTTCCTCAGGGAAACTGACTGATGTCAGAGGGAGAACCGTGAGTGGCAGCTTCATTGTTCACTGGTAACATCAATAGATTAGAAGTGCTGAGATAGACAGTAAAGGTGTGAGCTCACTTGCCACTTCCAACACTGAGAGGATAGAACAAAAGAACAAATACCCAGATAAGCATGCCTAGACAGAACCCTGCCGGCTTATCTCTGATGGATAGGACCCACCAGGGAACAAATTAGGTAGAATCAATCATATGGCAGGGAACTCAACCAAAGTATATATTGTGGCACTGAGGATATGAGGTTGTTAGAACAGCAGAGCCCATATTCCTCTCTTTTCTCCCTCTGTGTTTTATTTTATAATGTCATAACAAATGAGCAGGCTATTTCTCCAAAGTCAGAAAGCACCCCGTGACTTAGTTTGCAGTTATATTGGAGTGAATCCCCGAGGCTTCAGTTAGGAGGGGACTAGCCTTCCACAGCAGCAGAGTTATAGTGGGTCCCATTTCAGAGGGCTCTCTGACTGAAGCCTCAGTTACGCCTCCCTGGCTTTGGTAGAGAAGACCATACAGTGAAACTTACATAATACAAATCCAAAACATAAATGACCTTGATTGTTCTTAGTATATTCATAGTGAGTTGTGGAGAAATAGAAGGGAAAGATTATCCACTCTTCAAAAGACTACTCCTACCTCATCCTACATATGTGCCTCCACTAGAAAGCATTTAGCTAGGAAATATACTCTCACCAGTATTCAAGAAGAGAAAATAAGAAAGAAAATAAAACCTTCAAAAATGGAATGACTATTCTTCCCTTTAGTCTTATTGGGCCATTTAGGCTATGTGACCATTCCTGCTGGCTCAATAATAGTCCTAAGGAGTCTCATGCACTAATTGGCTTAAACTTGGCTTTCTTAGCCAATCACAGGCCAGAAGGAAAGACAATCATGATAGAATCTCTCTTACTCTAATCTAGTTCTGGGTGCTGGTTACATAGACAGACCCAGGAGGACTGAGTTCCTGCACCAAACTGGGCATGTACTGGAAAGAAGGAATGATAGAGTATATTTTGGGGATGCAACTGCCCATGTTTGTGACAGAATTTCATATTTTACTTTCTTATTTAGAATGTTTTAAATAATGGAGATATATATCACACAATTTGCCATTTTAATCATTTTAAGTGTACAATTCAATGGCATTAATTACATTCATAATGTCATGCAACCATCACCACTATATATTTCCAAAACTTTTTCATCATCTCAAACAATCTCTGTAACCATTAAGCAGTAACTCCACATTCTTTCCTACATTCTGCACCAGTCTCTGGTACCCTCTAATCCAGGGGTCCCCAACCCCCAGACCATGGACCACTACTAGTCCATGGCCTGTTAGGAACCAGGCCACACAGCAAGAGACAAGCGAGGAATCAAAGCTTCATCTGTATTTGCAGCCATTCCCCAGTGCTAGCATCACCACCTCAGCTCCACCTCAGATCTTCAGGCATAGATTCTCATAGGAGCGCAAATCCTATTGTGAACTGTGCATGCAAGGGATCTAGGTTGCACACTCCTTATGAAAATCCAATGCCTGATGATCTGAGGTGGAATTGAGGTGGTGTTCCTAGCTCGGGGGAGTGGCTGCAAATACAGATTAACATTAGCAGAGAGGTTTGATTGCTCAGAGATCATAATAAATCAATTGTTTGCAGATTCATATTAAAACCCTATCAGTGAGTGGCAAGTGACAATTAAGCTGCATGTAGCAGCAGGCTTTAAGTCAGAATCCAACACTTATTTTAGTCCTCACATGGCCAGCCCGTTATTTTACTTACCACTTCCATCTACACCTCTTTCCTACACTGTGCACTTGTCTCAATTACCGTTTTGGTAAGTCCACAAGTTAACCCTAGCCAAAATGAATAAAAAACAAACATCATTGGAGAACTTCTTTGAAAAGGGAGAAAGACCAAATGATGAGACAGTAGAAGACTCTAAGACTGCCAACAAAAAGAAAGCCACATTTAAAAGAAAATACCAAGAGTCCTAAATTACGGGTTCATTTCAACAGGTGATTCCCATTCTCCAACCCATATTGTGTAATATGTGTAGACCAGCTATCCAACGAAGCCATTAAGACTTCAAAACTACTTCACCACATGGAGACCAAGTACCCTGACAAGTCTTTGGAGTTTTTCAAAAGAAAAAAACACAAACACAAAGAACAGAAGTAATTATTGAAGATCACCACTTCATCAAATGTGTCTGCACTGAAAGCATCATTCTTAGTGGCTAACTGCATTGCTAAAGCTAAGAAGCCCTTTAATATTGGTGAATATTTGATCCTTCCTGCTACCAGGGAAATTTTAGGAGAGGCTGCAGTTTAAAGGATAGCATGTGTTCCTCTTTCGGCTAGCGCCATAACTAAATGAATTAATGAAATAGTAAAGGATATTGAAGCACAATTGTTAGAGAGGATTAATGAGTCACCGTGGTACACAATCCAGGTTGACGAGTCTACTGATGTTGACAACAGGCAGCAATGCTTGTTTTGTGTGATTTATTTTTCAGGAGGATGTACATGAGGATATGTTATGTGCACTTTTGTTGCCAACCAACACCACAGTTAAGGAACTATTCAAGTCTTCAAATGATTACATGTCAGGAAAACTGAATTAGTCATTTTGTGTCAGAATATGAATGGACGGAGCTGTTGCCATGACTGGATGGTTTTCTGGTTTCGCTACTCAGGTCGAAAAGGTCGCTTCTGAATGTGAGTCTATGCACTGTGTCATCCATAGAGAAATGCTGGCTAGCCAAAAACTGTCATCTGAACTTAACAACATTTTGCAGGATGTGATTTAAATTATCACTATATCAAAGTACGTGCCCTTAACTCACATCTGTTCATGCAGCTCTGTGAGAAGATAGACTCAGAGCACACATGTCTTCTCTTATACACAGAAGTGAGATGGCTTTCTAAAGGTAGATAACTGGCCAGAGTTTTTGAGTTACAAGAGCTGCTCCAGAGATTTTTTTAGAAAACAGTCACCACTGGCAGCACATTTCCGTGACACAGAATGGATCGCAAAACTTGCTTCCTTGTGTGACATATTCAACCTGCTTAACCAACTCAATCTGTCACTTCAGGGGAGAATGGCAACTGTGTTCAAGTCAGCAGATAAAGTGGCTGCATTCAAAAATCAAACACTGGAATTACGAGGGTGGCAAGTGAACAATGGGATTTTTGACATGTTTTAAACGTTAGCAGAGATTTTGAAAGAGCTTGAGCCAGGGACTTCTTTCTCCCAGAGAGTGCATGATTACCTATCCCAGCTTTCAAAAGAGTTTGAGCATTACTTCCCAACTACAAACGGCCCCCAAACTGGGAAGGAGTGGTTCTATGAACCATTTTTGTATAAGCCAGGTGAATCGACTTTGTCCCTGCTAGAAGAGAATCAACTCCTTGAGATCGCAAATGATGGTAGCCTTAAAACTATATTTAAGACAACTTCAAATCTCCATATGTGCTGAATTAAAGTTGAAGCAGAATATCCTAAGATTGCCACAAAAGCACTGAAAAGCCTGCTTCTATTTCCAACATCCTATCTTCGTGAAGCGGGGTTTTCTGCAGTGACAGCAACCAAAATGAGATTACAGAGTAGACTGCACATAAGCGACACACTTTGGGTGCTACTGTCTCCTGTCATCCCCTAGTTGCAGGAAAACAAGCTCAGTGCTTGCACTGATTCTGCATTATGGTGAGTTGTATAATTACTTCATTGTATATTACAATGTAATAATAGAAATTAAGTGCACAATAAATGTAATGGGCTTGAGTCATCCTGAAACCATCTCTCCACTCCTGATCCATGGAAAAATTGTCTTCTGTGAAACTGGTCCCTGATGCCAAAAAGGTTGGAGACTGCTGCTCTAATCTACTTTCTGTTTCCATTAATCTGCCTATTCAAGATATTTCACATGAATGAAATCATACAATATTTGCCCTTTTTTGTCTCACATTTCATTTAGCATAATGTTTTTAAGATTTATCTACATTATAGCATGCAACTTCATGATGTTCATGTTCTATATTTTCTCACTGATCTTCTATCTAGATGTTGTCTTCATTTTTGAAAGTGGTGTATTGCAGTCTCTAACTATGATTGTAGAACTATTTGATGATTTGATTTGGATCTCTTTTAGATACCATAAAGTTGTATTGTATTTTTAAATCCAGTCTGCTAATCTTTGCCTTTTAACTGAAGCATTTAATTCATTTACACTTAAAGTTATTACAGATGAGAAAGGAATTACTTCTGTCATTTTTTATTTGTTTTCTGTTTTTCTTATATCTTTTTATCATCCCTCATTTCCTCCACCACTGCCTTCTTTTGTTTTTAGTTGATGTGTGTGTGCCCTTTTCATTTCCTATTGTGTATATTTTAAGATTTTTTGTGGCTTATTTGAGGATTACATTTAACAACTTAAATTTATAACTAGTTGAATTGATATCAATTTAACTACAGTAGCTTACAAGTGTTCTGCTTTTGTGCAGATTCATATACCCTTTAGGTTGTTGTTATTATAGATTACATCTTTATGGATTGTGTGGCCAATAATATGACAATAAAGGAATTCTACAAAAAGTAACTTCACAGGATGATCTGGTCATAAATTCCTAAATGAGCAGGTAATGGGTAATAGTCATGCCCCAGGCATGTAATTTATTTAGAAAAAGTTTTATCTTTGCCTTAAGCAAGCCCTTCCCATTGTTTTTGTGTATCTAGGTTAACACTTCTTTGACATACGCAGTAGTCACCTGCAAAAGAGTATAAAATCTTGTTAACGATATTGTAATCAAATCTCTGCCTTGCTTTCTCCCACTTCATGTAATCTTCCTTACATTCCCTCCTTAATTTCAAATAAATAAAAGAAACATCAAAACCATTATCCTCCAGAGCATTTAAGACCTTCCTTCCTGGCAATTGTCATCAGTTTGGGATCAAACAAAATCTTAAAAATGTTCTCTACAGGTGGAGAAAAAATGGCGTAGATGATAGAGGCTCTGTTCATCCCTCTGGCAACCAAATCAAAGTTGTGATGGAAACAAGGAGCATCAACAAGGAAAAAATCTCCTGGGATCTAGATGAACAAGCCATACAACTAGGGAGAAATCCAATAAATCACTCTGCAACGGCAGAAGATAGGACAGGGTGAGGATGTAGGACTGCCGAGTCTCCAGCAGGTGAGATGGAGGCTGCAGCAGTGGCAGAAACCTCTTAAAGGGGCCGTGTCCGCGAGCAGATTTCTGCAGTGATGAACCTGCTTGCTCTGAGCACCAATGCTGATTTGGCTGCACGCAGGGACTTACAGGGAGACATTGTCGGAGTGAGGGTGGGGTGAGAATCACTCTATACAGAAGTGCTAGCAGTATCCATTGTTCCCTGTTGAGCCCTCCCTGCTCCCAGTGTGCAGACACAGCACCACCATAGCTGTGACGTCATCAAACTGGATAACAGAGGTTGCTCCACCCAGAGGAATCCCTGAAACCCCACCTCCCCCAAACACGGCCCCAAGCCACATCCTTGTATACCCTCAGCAAGTCAGGTCCTCCTTGCTGAGCAGCAGCTAGACTTACACTGGAGGCAGTTGGCCTCAGTTTCTGGTGTTGCCTTTTGAGGCAACTATAAGCACAGCATCTGTGGATTGCTTGCTGAATTTTAACAGGTGGCCGTGGAGGGGTAGAGGCTTGGGCTAAATTTGGACGGCAGCTGAACCCATCTCAGGACTATGCTACTGGACACCTACTTTATAAATCCACACTAATAATACCAGAGACTTAAGAGCTTTGCTTAGTACATAGAAACAGACTCAGAAAAGCAGCCAAAATGGGAAGACAAAGAAGCAGAAATAGTATGAGAGAACAGAACAGAGATCTAGATATAATGGAATCAAGTAATCTAACATATGCAGAGTTCAAAACTCTGGTTATAAAGATGCTCAGTTCACTTTTGGGACATGTAGATAAATTCAGTGAGAACTTCAACAAAGAAATTTTAAAAAACATAAAAATTGAAATGGAAATTATAAAAGGGAACCAGGCTGAAATGAAGAACACATTATTTGAGATGAGAAGTATATTAAATGGAATAAATAAAGAAATAAAAAAGTGAATGAAGAAAAGGATCAAATGCCCTATCTAGAGGATGGGAAAGCCAAGGACATGCAATCAGAATGGCAAGACATAAGGTGCCAAGACTATAAAAATAATTTAAGAAGCATACTGGACACTATTAAGGGTCCAAATATCTATCTGGTCAGCGTAAGTGAAGAAAATCAAGATGTTGAAAAGCTGTTTGAAGAAATAATGATGGAAAACTTCCCTAACCTGATGAAGGAAATGGACATATAACCCCAGGAAGCTCAGAGAATTCCAAAAATCAGGGATCCAAAGAGGCTCACACCAAGGCACATCATAATTAAAATGCCAAAGGTTAAATACAAAGAAAAAATTTTAAAAGCAGCAAGAAAAAAACAGATAGTTACTTATAAAAGAACACCCATAAGGCTAGCAGCTGATTTCTCAAAAGAAACTGTGCTGGACAGAGGACTGGGCACAAAATAGTCGATAGGATGAAGACCCAGGATATTCAACCAAGAATAATTTATCCAGCAACGCTATCATTTAGAGTTGAAGGACAGATAAAGAGCTTCCCAGACAAAAATAAGCTAAAGGAATTTATCATCACCAAGCCGGTATTACAGGAAATGTTGGAGGGACTTCTTTAAGAAGAAAAATCCTGTATCAAAAACAGAAATAAAGAATGGTAACAACTACATTCCTATCAATAAGTACCTTAAATGGAAAAGAATTAAGTGCTCCAACTAAAAGATAGAGTGGCTGAAAGGATAAGAAAACAAGGTCCCTACCTATGAAAAGGAAGGGGTTGGGAAAAAATATTGCTTTGATGGACCCAGAAGATATTTAAGTCAGACAAAGATAAACACTACATGATTTCACTTATATGTGGAATCTAACGAATAAAAAGAATGAATCAAAAACAGATTCACAAATATTATATACAATTTGGTGATAGAGGGATGGAGATTTGGGGGGTGGGAGAATGGGGCGAAGGGTTAAAGAAGTACAAATTAGTAGCTGATGGATGATCACAGGGATGGGGAGCACGGCATAGGGAATGCCGTTAGCATTAATACATTGGCTAGGTGGAAGGTCAGGGGAGTGAGGGAACAATTGCGGGTATCGTTTTATGAACAATATAGATATCTAACCAATGTACTGTATACTTGAAATGAATTAAAACAAATACAACTTTTTTTAAATTTTTTAAATGCAAAAAAAGTTCTCTACAGGTTTGGATATTTCTTACATTGACAAACATAAGTTTATAATTATTTTTATGCATTTCTCTTTTAAATCACATAGGAAATTAAAATGTACTTACAAACCAAAAATTTTGGCTATTATATTTGCCTGTATTTACTGTCTAGTGTCTTTTTATTTCAATCTGAAGGAATCCTTTTAGCATTTCTTGTAGGGCAGGTCCAGTGGTAACAAATTGCCTCAGCTTTTGTTAATCTGGGGATCTTGATATCCCTCTCATTGCTCAAGGACAGTTTTGCTGGATATAGAATTCTCAATTGACAAATTTTTCTTTCAGCACTTTAAATATGTCATCCCACTCTCTTTGGCTGTCGTGTTTTTTATTAGAAATTGGCCGTTAATCTTATATTGCTGCAGACTGGTACCAATCTGTGGCCTGTTAAAAACCAGGCCACATAGCAGGAGGTGAGTAGCAGGCAACCAAGTGAAGCTTCATCTGTATTTTCAGCCACTCCCCAGCGCTAGCATCACTGCCCCAGCTCCACTTCAGATCATCGGGCATTAGATTCTCATAGGAGAATCAGTCCCTGGTGCCAAAAAGATTGGGGACTGCTGTTATAGAGGATCCCTTGTATACGAGTCACTTCTCTCTCATTGCTTTAAAGATTGTCTCTTTGTCTTTGACTTTCAACAGTTTGATTATAAGGTATTTCGGTGTGGATCTTTTTCATTTTATCATATTTGGAGTTTGTTAAGCTTCTTGGATGTTTAGATTTATGTCTTTCATAAAATGTGGGAAGTTTGTAACCATTATTTCTTTAAATATTATTTCTGGTCCTTCCTCTATGTCTTCTCCTTCTGGGACTTTTTCAAAACATTTATTGATCTCCTTAACGATGTCCTACATATCTCTTAAGTTCTACTCATGTTTCTTCATTTTTTTCTTTCTGCTCCTCAGATTGATAATTTTGATTGTTGTATCTTCAAGTTAACTGATAATTTTTTTCTTTCCCCAATATTTCACCCTCGATTTCTTCTCTTTTATGCTGTGAAGTATTAGATCAGTCATTGCTTACCATTTATCAGCACTTCTCCCTCATGTTATCCATGAGGGCATAGTTGGGGATGGAGTGGAAGCAGGATAGAATTTTAAAAGAGTAATCCATTTTTCCCTTCAGTATGCTTTTTGGTACTGTTAATCCTTCAACTTACCTCCTGGATCATTCAGTACCTTTCTAGATTTTGAGTTTCCAAAGTCTGTAGGCCCTGAAGGTAAGAAAAATAGTTCAAGGCATGTACAATAGATTAAGTAGCATCCAGGAGGACAGTGATTGGGGTTTTCCATCATTTGCCATCAAACATGGGAAGGATTTCCTACTGTAGGAGAAAAGTTGAGAGCTGACATTTTGAAAGTCCCTAAGAAAGGAGACCTGATCCCTCCTGCATGGAAAATAATAGAACCTTCAGCTAGTGTTGAGATATTCAAGAGCTGAGCAGACAATTTTCCCCCTTTCCTAAGCATAGCCCTAGGATAAATTTAAGACCTCAGAAGAGAAAGGTCTGGTGTTGTGTTTAAGATAGCAGAGAAGGCCTGAAATAGTTCTGGAAATCACAAAGGATGATGAAGCAGTGACCTGAGTCTACAAAGGACCAAATGAAACCAGAAGCATCTCAATAAGAGCTACCATCTACAGAAAGGTCCATGCCTATGAATTTTTTGACATTAGAAACAGCTACATGACTATTTGGCAAAGAGAGAGAGCAGCTTCTAAAGCCAAAAATGTTATATGAGAGGTCACTCTGACAGGAGCTCCCCTACTCTCACTCTGGTGCTGTCTAAAGATGGAAGCGGAGGGCAAGATGGACTAGATGATGCAATCCACACAGATCAGCTTCTTGGACTGAAAGCATGGTGGGAAAAGGTGGAGAATGCATCTGAGGAGCAGAGGGAAGATATCCAGAATACCATGTGACAAAAATCTCTTTGGAATAAACAACTAGAATGACTGCTTTCTTGATCTGGCCTCCCTCCAGAGGCTGAAGGAGGAGCTAAGCACAAGAGGAGAAAGGAACTAGAGGCCACTTTGGTCAATGAAGTTGACATCCACAAGATCATTTGTAGAATCCTTTGTCAAAGGAGAGGAGATAAAGAATGGAGCCAAGAAATGGACCCAAATTTTAGAAAATGCATGGTGAATCACCAGAGGAGTGAGGTTGGTAACAGTGGTGAGTGAGAAAATGAAGCAAGGAATAAAATAGGGAAACAAGATGATACCTCTAAAAGCAAGACAATAACTCTAAAAATCTAGGCTCTCTATCAAGTTAACCTTCTCTGTAAGGGTGTTTGAATAAGTGCCAAACATATCTCGATCTTTCTGTTTACCACAGCGCCTCCAACCATATGAAAGAGCTAGAGAACTGCCTTATGGGTGTCTTCAGGGACTTCTCAGGATCCAGCCACATGTGTAGATTGGATCTAAGTCAGGGAGCTGCTGAGAGGAATGTTGACTTGAGTAGCAATTGATTAGCTGACGTGATATTATGCAATTTAATTAAATGTTTGCTTATTTCTAATTTACAGTTTTATTTTCAGAGCCAATTTTTTTTCACATCTCAAATATTTTCTTAGGCCTTTGAAAAGCTCAGACAAGGATAATGAAGGGAAGTCCCTGGGTAACTGCTGTGTAGGTGGCCTGTGGCAATCTGTCCAGATGGAAGATAGAGAGTAGAGGGTTCCAAGAGGGAAGATGCCAAGAACTAACTGAATAACTAATAGCCAAGCCAGATTGAGAGAGACTTCCAGGTATAGGGAGAATTAATCACAGGTAGGTAGAAAACTAATCATTTTTAAGTCAATAATTAACTCCTAGAAAAGTTAAATATTGTAAATAAATGAAATATAATCATAGAACACAAATAGCATCAGCCATGAATAATATTTCTAAAAACCATAATGTAAACACTAATTATTGATTTAACAAAAAATTATTTAACTTTATTAAGATAGTGGGATAGGGGAGATGGATGAAAGGCCTGATGTTTACATATTAAAAACTTATCTTCCATAGTGGGAAATAAATAGATACTAGAAAACATTAAACGAAGAAATGCTGGATTAAGAATATTATTTAAAAATATGGAGACTAACATCAGAAGGAACTCAAGAGGTCAGTCTGGCGAGCACAGGCTAACTTCTAATCTATTAGTAACAAGAGGTAAAGAGATCCATCAATGTACATGCATGAGTTGCCAAGCCTGGCCATTCCAGAGAAGCCACAAGGTGGGAAGCCCTGGATACAAACAGTTTTTATTTAAGCACCCTCCTCCTTGGCCATTTTCCCAGAAGATTCATTGCAGTTACTTTTCTTTATGATGGACTTATCTTCTCACTGGATATTTACAAAGTTAAAGAGAAGATCTCAGTGGAAATCAGAATAGTATATGCCTTCTTTACACCTCCATCTCTATTCCACCTTCTGAAAGCATTAGACACAGTCACTCAGGACCCTGCCTGACAAAGTGCTGCCACCTTCAATCCAGGTATTCACTGTCATCACAGTAAACTCCAGATTCCCCTCCGAGCCTAGGAGCTGAGGAGTGCTTTTTCTTGAGTGAAGGCTCATAGCTGAGACTCTCTTGAGGCGTTGCTTAAGGGGAATGCCTCATCTGAGGTTGTCCCCTTCTTGGAAAAAGCCACATCACATCCAGTGGATTACAAAGGCCTGACTCCCTCTTCCAATCTGGAGCATCTCTGAAGGGCCATTGCAGCCTCACAGCAGCCCACAGGATCAGCCGAGGCCTCTACTGGGACTGAATTCAGTTGAACATCTCCCTGTGCCCAGCAATTCTCTCCTCTACATGTCTTATTACTGCATAATAACCACCTACTGCAGATCTCCTTCTCAAAGTTTCCGAGAAACCCAACCTAAGGTAGCACCTTCAGGGTCATCTCCATTCCAACTGCCAGAAAGAGGAAAGAATGTGGAAGAGCATTGTGAGAGGCCTGGGATGCCATCGCTTAGAACCCAATCACATGGCTTCTTCTACAGAGGTGGGCGAATGGCATCTAACAGTGTCTCCTATAATCTGGTCAGCATTTAGCTGTCTTTGCCACTTGCATTTCCCTTCCTCTCCACCTCCCATACAGGTATATCAGGGGAAAACACATCTACAGCATCTGAAAATTAAAATTTGAGGCAACTCAGGCCTCTGTCTAAGTGGAGAGAGAAACATACTGTCATTGTCGAGATCCCTGGACTTTCCTACTAAGAATCTCTTCTGTAGGAAAGGACTAATAGAGAGTTGCCTCTCAGCCATCAATTCCAGTGTTTTCATAGAGCCAAAGTGAACAGTATGGCCTGGTCTTTTCTGCCCGGAGCTGGCAGAGCCCCTCACTGGATATGTAAAGGAAGGAAGGCTTTCCTAACAGCCACCTGATCCCTCAGAGTATAGGCTCAGCCCAAGAGGAGGATGCAGGCCAGCACAGGGTGCTGGTTACCAGCTGCAGGAAAGGGGACCAGGGCAAGTCAATCTTCATGGAACTGGGAATCTAGCAAGTTTTATTGCATCATAAAATAATTATTTTGTTTTATAACTAAAAGCATTTCCCAAACATAAGAGAGCTGGAAATCTTTTATATAGGTGCTCTAAGCCCTGGGGAGTGCTTATTTCCTGGGTGAAGATGCTCTTTGTCCTCTTTAAGGACCCAGTACATATAGGAGAGCAGTTGAGTGGTTTCAAAAGAACAAAGCCAGGCCCCTCTCATCACTCCTCTGGGGCCCAAGGCTGATGACACTCCAGGTGGCAGTGCCAGTGAGAGTATATCTTTTCTTCTGTCTCACTTTGCCCTCACTCAAGGGCCCTTGCCCCACAGTTGCTAGAGGCACAAGACTCCTGTACTAACTTTTCCCTCCATCTTGCCCTCTCTCATCCTCACCTTCTCTCCTTCTACCCAGCTCTTCCCAGCCACTCTCCAGCCACCATGGGCCTCCTTGCTGTGCACAGTGCGCTTCCTCATTCACCCTGATGGTAATGGAGAAACCTCATCTTTTTAATAGCCTGCCACTGACAGCATAGCTTTTTCCTCTTCCTCTGAAGTTTTCTTCTGTTTTCTTACATTTCTTCTCCTCTCTTCCCTCTCCCTGGCTCTCTGTTTTTGCCCTTCATTTTTTATCACATAGACACATTTCTGTGTGTCTGTTTCTACTTTTGCTTCCCTGTCACTCACACTCAAAGAAGGGAGATGGAGATAAAACCTCTTCTGGAATAAAACACTCAAAAGAAGAGGCAGCCCTTCCTGCCACTTCCCCACACACTAAATGGCAAAAATAAAACCCACACATGAATGCTTGCCACTCTTTTTGGTCAACTATAGTAACCCTTTGCTGTCTCTGTTCATTCTAGGCATTTGAGGGATTTCCTGACTTTGAGGGGAAGCACACACTTTGGCCTTGGAATAGAAAGCCTGACTCATCTGTTATCTTCTGCTTGACTCAGAAAGAAACTGGAAATGAGCTGTGGCTCCAATCACCATGGCCTGGGAGAAGGATGAGCTCTCTCACACCCCATGGATGATGCATTCTCCTAACTGATCAGACCCTTCCCAACCTGCACTCATCTCAGCCCATTAGATGGTGAGGAGATACATTTGTGTTTTGATTTGTTTATAACATGGCATCCAATTGATAACATCTCAATTTCTAAATTTGGTGAAAAGTCTTCCCTATCACTGAGGAGTGAGTTATCCTCTAGGCTGATATGGGAGGAGAGAGCCCATAGGCTCCAATCTACAATCAAATCTCAAGTGTTGGGGAGAGAGGACACCTGGTATTTTTCAGGTGCATTCCTATCCATTTCTCATTTTATCCTACAATAGCACTGTCATATAGGTACAGAAAGCCGAGCTCCCTCAGTTTCCTAGTGAGGCCACATGCAGAGGGTTATATAGCAGCAGAGTTGGCTGACTTCCTCAGGACCCATGTTCTGTTCAAGGTGGCAGCCAACTACCAGCCCTGGAGAGCAGCAAGCCATTAGAGAAGTCAAGCTTTTACTTAGCAGATGAAGTGCTTACAACTCTGAGAAGCCATGCTGGCCACCCCAAAGTCACCAAGTGTGGCTGAGGCTCTGCCCTGACCTTTTGCCACCTGTCCCTTTGGTCCTTTTTTCTCATGTTCCTTTGCTCCTACCTAATCTCAAAGTGTTCTGATGGGGAAAAGATGCATTTGCACCCAAGAATATAGACAACACAGAGAAAAAAACAAACATCTGACCCAATGAGGTTGCCTTTTGGAAAACACTGACCTCTACCCAACTCTGACAAAACCTATGCCTAAATTCTCACCAGTAAGTAAAAATTAACTCTATGTTACAGAAGAGGCAACAGGCTCAGAGTTGTAAAGCGTCTTGCCCAAGACACACAGCAGCTAATAAGCACCGAGCCAGGTTTCATGTAGGTCTGTTCATTCTTCCTTAGCCCTCTCCTCAGCTGGCTCCACACTCACTGACTGCAATAAATGATAGTATTATCCCAAAAGACACATAGTGTGCAAATAAATCTTGAGAATAAACTTTGTGGCTTAGGGGAGAAGTGGTACAGGAAATAATGATTTTCCCTCTTAATAATGTTTAGTCTAGGATTTTTATGAGCAGGTGTTCTTTTTTTACATAAATTGGAGGGAAGTGATATCATGCTATAAGGGTGACTTAGAAAAGGATACTTAAATCTGTGGAGCACCTGCCACATGATAGTTACTAGAACATGCATTTACCTACATTATCTTAATCATGAGAACACTATGAAGTGAGCATATACATTATATAGAAAACTGAGGTTCTGAGCATTTAATAGCCACACTTGGTCTACTACACACACAGCACACAGCAACCACAGTGAGTGGGCTGTCCCACAGCTACAGAGCCCCATAGAGCCCTAGAGCAAACTGGCCCTGGCAGATTCTTTCACTTACCTCCTGAGTCTGAATGAGCAGTTTCTGCATTGTGCTCCTGCACCCACTAGGCCCTCTCCATGCTCACCAAATCCAGAAAGTCTTCCACTGGATTGGAAGCCCCATGAGGCAAGCACTGTATATGCTTCATTTAGCAATGTAGCCCACAACTAGCCTGGACCTGTCCATAGAAGGTGCTCAGTATATGTTTGATAAATGGAGAGAAGATCATAATGTGGACAGAACCCCATCCATCCTTTCTGTCTAGACTTTGAGACATTGGGATTTCCTGAAAGGAGTAAACCAGTTTACCAAACCTTAGTTCCATAAGTTCTCTCTTGGAATTTATGAGAGAAGACACCTAAGAACCTGATTTGAAAAGCGGGTTTTGTTTGTCCATCAAAAGTGAGTTCACAAGAAATTCTTACCCAAGAAGTGTGGCAGGCTGAGCTGTCAACAGTCCTGGGAAAGGTCATGACTAATTGGTGTAGAGTCATGCCAAATGGCTGTCAATGGGAGTCAGAGAGTGTCAGGTTAACATTCCAGTTCTGTCGACATGTCATGTGATCTTAGTTCAGGCACCTATATTGACTGAGAGGTTTTTGATTACAAATAATAGAAAACTCAGATTGGCCTACTAAAGGAAATTTATGGTTTATATATCTAAAGAAGTCATTGGGCAGGTTGATCAGGAATATAGCTAATCTCTATGATTATCTGGATCCTCTGGATCAACTTTACTTCCAAGGTACATTGCTTATGGGAGCTAAGTGGCTGTGGCAATTCCAAGCCTCACCTTTGCCTATCGCCCAATCCACAGAAGGACACAGAATATGCATCCAAGAAGTCAGGTCACAAATTGGGAAATTCACTCTAATTGGAGGCTTGAGCCTGAACCAAACAGAGTGGTCACTGAGATGGAATGTGCTCATCAACTTTGCCCAGGCCATGAGCTCCCCCAGACCTAGAGAAGGGGCCCATTTTCATGGAAACACATGGATGTCCAGTGGAAATCTGGAGCTCTTGGGAAGAGAGAAAGGGAAAGATGCTAGAGAAACTACCCATAGGAGTCCAGAGTTCACAACAGTCCTGGGTCTCTCTAAGACTGTTATTTCAACTGTCAAAAGTGAATAGTAGTAATAACTGCTCAACATATCACATGAGGCTCGTGTAAGTTCAAATGAGATAAAAAAGTAAATACATTTTGTAAATAATAAAGCTCTACATCAAAGGCTCTCTTTCAGGTTATAGATTCTTTTGAGATTCTGATAAATCTATGAAATATTCATTACTGAAAAAAGAAAAAGGACAAATGCACAAATTTTTGAAAGTAATTTCAGAAGCCCATTTGTGCGTCCTGCCCACGGACCCCTGAGTTAAGCCTTTCTTTCCCATAGAGTTACCATTTTCTGGGTGCTTACTGTGTACCAGGCACTAACCAGGGTGATTTATAAATGCAATGTCATTTAATCCTGATGATAATCCTGTGAGGCTGGTATTATTATGCCTACAGATAAAGAAACCAAGGCTCAGAGAGGTTAAATGACTTGAGCAAGTTCACACAACTAATGAATTGTAGAGCCAAGACTAGACACGGGTCTCCTGATTCCAAGTCAGGGCATTTTCATGTCACTCACTTGGAATGCCTCCCTTTTCTGCTTCCTTCATACAAATCCTGCCTGTTCTTGGAGGCACAGTTCAGGGCTCCCTTTTCTAAGAACACTTAATTATATATCATCTTACATAAATTATCATCATATGGTTTTGTCTTGCTTCATCAGATAGCCAGGTAGGCTTCTAAAGGCAAAGCCTTGGCTGATCTCATCTCCAGCCCAGACCTTCTTCACAGAGAGACCGGCTGAATCATTGGTGGATCAGCCTCAGAGTCTGCACGAGTCCCTGCCTATCTGGGAAAGGCCAACCAAAGATTCCTCTTCCTTTTGGCTTCATTATTGTTAGCTGGATCCACAATTTCCAGAAATATGTGCAAGCACAGTACCCACATCACAAAAGACCCAAAGCCAAAGAGGAAAGCCTGCAACACGAGTGTAGGAACTCACCTTGGCACTGGATTCAGACCTTTCTTCTCTTTCCCTGTGGTCTCATAGGGATGTAAGCTGTATGGGTAAACTTACTGTGAGTCTCTATTGTCACAGTGACCATGGCTATTCCACCCCAAGATGTTTCCCTTGAAAGAAATTGGCAATGACTCACGTGGTAACTCAGGTGTGTTCAATAAACCTCTACTAATGTCAACCACCATTACTGAGCACCTGCCTTGAGTCAGGCTCAAGTGTGTTCTCATTGCATTCTCACAACAACCTGGAGAAAGAAGATGACAGTTTCTATCTGACAGTGAAAACACAGAGTTGCCCATGGTCATGGTTAGACTCAAATCCTATGTTGACCATTATACCTCCCTGCTCCATTTACTGTCCTCATCAGCATCCAGGCACCCTCTCTAACCCACAGCCTTTGAATTTGTGAATCTCCACTGGCATCATTTCCAATTGTTCCTGATAGAGATCAGGGATCACGTGTGGACACCAGGGGCCCATGTGTGCTTCCCAGCGAGCCCAGCAGAGGCACACACACAGCCTAACAAGAAGAGGCTACAAATAATAGAAATCACCTTGCTACAGGTGATTATGAGAGTGGTGCTGCCTCCTCTCTGACATCCTACTGCAAGTACTGCACAGCTTCCTACCACACAACCCAGCCCCAACCTCCTGGCAAGATGTTTGGTCCTGTCCTTTATCAGCCAATCACTGATGGCCTGGTAATGCTGATTAGCCTTTGCCTTGCAAAGTACTAGAGGACAAGGACTGTGCTATTCCTACCTCATCCCACAGTGTCTATTTTTAGTCATACAGAATACTAACAAGTTGTTATTATGAGGATCAAAGGAGAAAGTAACTGCAAAACTGCAACACAAAGCATGTCCCTAGGCAGGCACCTCCCCTGTATCGGCCATCCTCCTCCTCTAGCCTGCCATTACCCCATACATGAGGCAGATGTCACTCATTGGGCAGGCAAACCCAGGTCCACCGGTTCTGTCATGCTTTTCCTGCATGCTGGACACCAGGAACCTGCAGCTGCTCTTCTCAGTGGAGCAGAAGAATCCTGGCACCTTGCAGTGCTTTCTAATCATCGCTGAATCCTTGAGGCTGATGAGCCCTGGGGAAGGTGGCAGTGGGCTTCCTCAATTATCATGGGCAAAGCCAGCTCAGCAGACCCTGGCTCCCTGCAGCCAGAAGCTGCAGGACGGGGCCAGCTTGAATTTGTTAATAGAGACAGACTCTCCAGGCTAGTGAGAGCCATGCTGGGCCTTCACTAGAGCATACTTTACAAATGTCGTTTTCCCTGGAAATTGAATTAGCATCTTATTTTTCTCTTACTACTCTGTCTTTACCTCCTCTCAACTTTCCTTTCCCGCTCAAACCAAACAAGCACACTTCATGATTAACAGCTGGCTTCTAGGTGTTATCCTGTAAAGATTTGTTTTCTTCATGTTCATAAATATGCCAATCAAAAAAAATATGGACGCTAACCTGAGGGGGCTCCCACTAGCCAAAAATGCGGTAATTAAAGCATCAAAAAGGACAATTTCTGTAATAAATTAAAACACATTAAATACATAAAATCCATCCATTTAAAACATCTGTAACTGAATGTGGTGGTTATTGAGAACTCTCTGTCCTAACTTCACAACTGTTCTATAAATCTAAGACTATGATAAAATTAAAAGTTTATTTTAAAAATCAGACAAGCAATGCTGTGTACTGTATGGTTTTATTTACGAGAAATGTCAAGAAGGAGCAAATCACAGACAGACTACTGATCAGCGGTTGCCAGGGGGCTGGCGGAAAGGGGCAGTGGAGAGCAACTGCTTGGTGACTACGGCATTTCCATTTAGGATGATGAAAAAGTTCTGGGGCTAAATAGTGATGATGGTTTCACAATATTACAAATGTACTAAATGTCACTAAATTGTACACTTTAAAATGGTTTAAGTAGTAAACTTTATCTTATGCACGTTTACCATAGTAAAAAAAGAAAAAAGTTTGAATGTATGTGAATAGCAAAAGATAAAAACTATGTATTAGAATTATAGTAATTATTTAATTTCAAGATAGCAGATATTCCTGGGAAGGAAAGCAGAAAAATAAGATGAAGGCATTGTACCTAAGCTATCTGTATTCATTCATTCATTCACTCACTCATTCGTACATGCAAGAAAAGTTTACTGAATGTCTGCTATGTGCCAGTCACTATTCTAGAGATGGAATACATCTGTGAAAAGAAAACAGACAGAACTAACCTTCTGCTGTATCAATAAAATTATGATGTGTGTCCCTGAACCAGTATGGCTATCTATTACCAAATGTGCATCTTAATTGCTGGCAATTGTATGTTTTGTGCTTCCATTGAAGACACTTTGATAATGACCTTACAAGATTGTCTTATTTAATCATCATCAATTTTGTGAACTAAATTTTAATTCCTTACAACAGATGGTTCACAAAGGCTTTCAGGGGTAGTGCAATTTGCCCAACGTCACCCAGCTCACAAGTGGTGAAATCTGAATTTGAACTGAGAGAATCTGATGTATAACTTCTGTGGATACTGTGGGGAAGACAGCTTTGACAGCAGTTCCCTAACTTGTTCCCCTCCTCAGAAACATGAAAGACACTGTTGGCTTGATCTAGACTTTCCTGTACACACTTTGATAGGATTTCCCAGCAGAGATATCAGGAGGTCCTTATATAAAAATGTTTTGGGCAGGGTATATTTGGTCTGTCTAGTTTGCTTATTACAAATAAACCTGGGATTCTGATTTTATGGGATACGGCTGGATGAAAAGTGTGATGTAGTCATATAGGCTCTCAACCTAAGTGAATAATGAAGTATAAACACTAAGAAGCCCAAAATCTAAGTGGCTTTCTTTGCACTAACTGGTACTGCATGCATCATTAGATATTATCCATTACTCTGAAACATGTCTCAGTTCAGAAAGAGACGTTTTTTGAAGCTGCGTTTTATAGCTCAGATCCCTAGAAGAGACCATGCTGTAATGCTTTGTCTGCACCTACTGTTTCCTTGTGTCCTCCCTTAATAATCAGTAAGTGTTGGTGTCAACTAAGCTATTTTTAAAATCTGAGTTTATAATGATATTCACAAAACAAACAACCAAAAACACCTCATTGATCCCTGGAGGCGGCTGCTAAAGAATCAACTCATTTTTCTAAAAATTGATAAAGGACAAGAATCAAGCCTTTTTCTGCCCTTCCTGCACAAATTGTAGTTTAGAGTTACTAATAGTGCATAAGGGAAATCTCTCTTTATTAAAGAACTCCATCTAGTAAATGCAAAAGGATTGAGAGAATTTTAAAAGTACCATTTTGCAACTCCTAATGAAATAATGAAACTAGGCAATGACTATGGATGGGTGAAGAGTTTTGATAACGGGCATTATAAAAGATGATTAAGGCTAATAACACGATCCACCCATTAGGAAAGGTAGAACAACAGGTCACCAGGTGCCACCTGATGTGGCACAATAGGAAGTTCCCAGCACCCATCACCACTCTGAAAAGAGAGTGAGGCTGAGCCCAGTCAATCCCCTAGAACTGAGTTTACAAGAAATATCGGACAGGAAATAACATCTCGGAGAACACCAGGATGAAGCAATGAACCCAATCCTGAGTACAGAAATCCTATAAGACACATCACTGGATTTCTTAAACAAAAAGGAGGTGGGAATATGAAAAAAAGAGCAGGAGAGGTTAAGACACATAAGAGAAAAATCAGCCAAATGCAACAGATGGACCTTGTTTGGATTCTGATTCAAACTAGTCAGAGATAAAAAGTCATGTCTGAGTCAATCAGGGAAATTTGAACACACTGATAGTAAAGAATAAATGTTAATTTTGTAGTTCCTTTTAGTATTGTTGCTAAGCTTAAAATAGGCTATAAATACATATGAAAGCAGTGATTACTGAAATAAATGGCATATAGAATTTGTATTAAAATACTGGAGGCAAGAATGGATAAAATGAGATCTGACACATGTAATGAGTACATGAGGTTAACTATTCTCTCTATGCTTGGTATGTTTAAAATTTTCCATAATAAAAGATTAGTCATTTTTAAAACACAGAAACAGTGAGTAAAAGAATAACAAAATATGCTAATCGTTGTCTTGTGCATCTGAGGATATCACGGTGGCTCTCAACTTCCTTAGGAGCACTCACTCATGTAACCCGAGCCCCATGATTGGCTCCAGCCTCTATAAGGTCCAGTGGTCAGGGGCTGGTCACCCCCAGGGTGGCTCTCACTTGATAGGACATGGGTGGGCTTCTCTTGGATTTCCCATGGTGATCACTATCTTGCAGATCCTCAGTAAGAGTACTTGAAGTGGTGAACTGGATCCAGTGAACAGCATGAGGGGATAGGTAGTTTTAAATAAATCAAAGAATGGACTAATATAGAATGGGATGGATAAGATTAAAAGTTTGAGGTAGATTGTATCGGATGGTTGGAATGGAATCTATTGATCTTGGCTGTGTGGAAAAAACATGGGTAGAATGGGCTGATTTGGATGCAATGAAATGACAATTTATGTTTTGCTTATGAAAGTGGCAAAAAGATGTAATGGCAATAACAGAAATCTCAGAAGACTCTAATGCATACAGAAATGATTGACTCAAAAGAGATTATTAAGGGGTAACTGAAAATATCAGAGGACTAAAAACTAGCTAAACATCTGTTGCATTGATTTGAAATCAAATCATCCTTATTTCTTTACAGTTGATTCCAAAATACCAATTACAACTTTCTACTAATCATAACAAGAACTTTCTTTGTACATGCTCCTCATTCTCTATTTACTGAAAACAGATTTCTGAGCCGTGGGTTCACATGAGAAAGCAGATTTGATTATCTTATTCTTCACTCTTAATAAGGAAAGCTCCCTCTCTCACAAGTTGCAAGGATAAGAGTGGCATCTGTCATGAGCCAAGGGCATACAGGAGAACTCCTGAGAGGGATGTGAGTGTCTAAATATTTTTCAGTATTGCGATGGAGATCCAAAGATGGCCACAAATTCTTTGACACTCCTTCTCTAGAGAGATGCCATGTTTGTTTGCTTCCTTGAATCGGAGGGGTTCTGTGTCTACTTTCTTCAATAGAATGTGTCAGAAGTGATGTGGTACCAGTTTCCAGGCCCAGGATTAGAGACTGGCAACCTCAACATCTAGTGTCTTAGAACACTCACTTTTGGAGTCCCAAGTTGCCACAGAAGAATTCCTGCTACCTGAATAGAAGAGCCACCTAGACAGGCCCTAAAACTCCACAGAGAAGAGAAAGGAGAAGAGGAGGGAGGCCAGGTGAGCTCAGCCTTTCCTTTACCCTATGCCCTACACTGCACTAGGGCACCAGGCATGTGAGTGAAGCCTTCTTATAGAATCTCAAGCCGCCAGTTGAATACCACCAGTCATTGCCTTAGGGAGCAGAAGAATCTCCCTGCCAAGTTCTATCCAAATTCCTGACTTTCAGATCATGCTAATTAATAAAATGAGTGCTGTTTTAATTAAGCCACTAAACTGGGACAATTTTTATGGCAAGTATAGATTATTGGAATAAATGGTGTTCTCTAAGCACATGACTTAGGGATGATAATTCCCACTCCCATCCATGATCCATGGGCAGTGGGGCTATGTGCACAAAGCCAGTCTTGTTTCCTGCCTGGTGCTATATGACCAGGTGGCTGGACCAGGTGCCTGGACCAGGGGAGCAGGAGTCAGGGTCAGGGAATAGGAGAAGAGCAACAAGCCCACCTGACTATTGAACCATCTTGAGCCCCATGTGAGAAGCCAGCAGAGTATCTGTCACTTGCCTGTTTGCCAAGAGACTGAGAGACAAAGGAAAACCCCAAGGAAAGTAAAAGAGAGAGAAGAAAGGACACTAGGCTTGGAGGCTGAGTTTGCTGAGTGGCTTCGAGCAAATGCCTGATTGTCTGAGCAGGTACTCTGTTTCTTGACAGCAACAGTGGCTGTCATTGCTGAGTTCTCCCTGCATGGTAAACCTGTGCAGGCACTAAGAGGGTCACTCACCCTCACTGCCCCAGAGATACAGGAGTTCTGACTTGCACTGTTCAAGGCTGAAGAAGCTGTGGACCTCCTGCTTTGGAGAAGCACAGCAAAGGGAATGAAACATGAGCACTAAATCTGAAATCTTGCTCTTCCATTTACTACACCTTCCTGAACCTTGGTTTGTTCATTGGTAAGACAGTGACAAAAAGACTGACCTTTTGGGTCAGACATGAGGACGACATGTAAAACACCAGGCACAACATGGGCTCTCAATATATGCTGATCTCTTCCTTAAACTCTTATACAAAATCTCCCAACACTTCCAGGTTGGGTTTTATCATTTAGAAAAAAGCAAAATGTTCCAAGGGTTGTTTTAATTTTATTTTTAATCCAGGAAGTCCTAAGGGGGTCAGTAAAATTCAGATTGCTTTAAGTAATCCTGATCCCCTGACCCATGAACTTGGCAGAGCCACTGTGCAGAGTTCAGGCTGCGTGGTCTGAGGGAGTGAAGAGCCAGCAGAGTTCCTGACTCAGAGAGAGATCTCTGCATGCCTTACTCTACTACTTATTAGCTCTAAGAGTAAGACGACTCCCTGCACCTCTCTACGCCTCAGTTTCCCCATCTATAAAGTGCTGCTAATTGGGGCCTTTCTTGTAAAGTTACTGCGAAGATTAAATGAAATAAAATGCTAGGATGAAGCAGGTGATAATTAAAGCAGGCGGGTATCATCATTATCACTGTCATCATCACATCTTCTGCACACGACACACCAGGCTTTGGAAATGCAAGAAGAGATGTTTGAGACATTTATGGAGGCAAAGTAAATGAGAGCTGGCAGGTCCCATTCACCTCTTGGTTCCAGAAATAGCTACCCTACAGAGCTGATTCAGCGAAGAGTAAAGGAGGAGATGGATGTACTTCTGTGCTCACTGGAGATGCTCTGCTCTGGCTCGCAGGCTCTTGGGAGAAGCAGTACTAGCACCTCTCATGTGTAGCTAATGAAAGAACTGAAAAAGGGCCACAGGTATGAGACTGAACACCCAAAAGGGGTTCTGGTGGAGAGGGTGCTGGGACCAACCCATCATCTCAGGCCCTTGTAATGAATGACCTCTACTCCAGGTCATACCTAAGCAGACTTCTGACTCTCTTCCTAAGGACAAAATTCCTGGATGGAAAGAGGCCTGATAGAAGTGGTCCTAGGAACCAAATGGTTCAGTGAGGCCTGGGAAGTGGTGGCAGCACATGGGAGAGAGGGACTGAAACAAACCAGGGCTGGACAGACTTTTGTCCTCTAAGACAGAGCTCCCAGTTCAACTCGCAATCTGGATATAATCAATAGAGGGAAATGTTTATCATTATTTATAACTCTGGCTGCATTCTGTAGAGGAGGAGTTGCTCCACGCATGGTCCCTGATGAGTTGAGTATGGAGGAAGCCTGGGAGCTGGTGGCTCAGTGATAAAAGGAGGATCTGTAAGCCAGATGGGGTGGAGAATAGCAGGAGGGAGGAGACTGAGGCCATATTCTGCAGGACAACTTGCCAATGGGAGGAGCCCTGATGATTAGAAATGGAGTAGGACAGTCGAAACAGTGTTGAGGAACAGGAACGACTAGTAAGGATGTTGAGGTAATTCACTGGGGGCTGTGATGAAAGCTGTCTTCTGCCTTCTCTATACCAACTTTCCATGAAGTCTGATTTGCTCCCACATGCTGCCACCTCTTCCCAGGCCTCGCTGAACCAATTGGTGGCAATGGATACTTCTATGGAACTCAGAGATGGTCAGCTTTTCGTATCTGACCATGACAGTGCCATGCAGAGGTGGCATGCAAGAACCAAGGCCCAAGTCAAGGGGGACCAGGAGAGAATAAGATCCAGGGAAATCACAGAAGTTCTGTGGAGTCACCCTAGGTCATAGGGAATTGAGGCCATCTTATTTGATCTCAAAGTAGAGTGACCCCAGCTGACATCTAGGTTGGACAAGCCATTATGCCATTCTGTACAGGAAAATGTCGGGAGGAGGGGAGCGAGGAAGGGAGGGATTGGACATTGGTGGCAAACAGACATGTATTCACATCCTGAGATGACCTCATATGAGAATGAGTAGCCAAGGTCACACTAGAATATGACCACCAAACACCTGGCCAAAGAGTCAAGGACCTCCTGTCAGTGATGATGTCACCTCTCACCTGGAGGACAATGCCACTGCTCAGAGACCCACACCCAGGAAGAAGGAGAAAGAATCCTGGGACTGTGGAGGGATTATAGGTGGAACACACAGACACACACACGTCCCTCATCCTTGTAACATGATATGAAGTAAGCATTATTGTCCTCACTTTATAATAGGAAAACAGAGGTTCAGAGACACTAAATAATTCACTGGAACCAGTATTGGAACACAGGCCTATATAGCTCCAGCACTCCTATTATTTTTACTATATTCTACTCTTTCAGAGGCCCAGAACCTTTCACTACAACTACCGCCACCATCATCATTATCACCAACAGTAATAAAATAACAGTAATACCACCACCATCATTATCACCAAAGCTCTCATAATCACCAGTAACAATACCACCATCACCACCTGGCTTCATAACCATCACCATCATCATAATCATCACCAACACCACAACCAACATTAATATCACCGTCATCATTACCACCAACACCACCATGACTATCATGATCACCATTAATGAAAACATTATCACTATTGCCTCCACCATCACCAGCAACACTAAACAAACACACACATCACCAACTCTAATACCACTACCACCTGTACTAAAACCAAAAGCACTGCCACCCTCTTTACCACCACGATCAACAATAACATCAGTATTAATCATTACTAGCATCAAAAAGACCAAATTTGCCTCAAACAGCAGTACCACTTTGAAGGAAAGGGTAAGGGACCCTAAGAGAAAATGTAAAAGTAAGAAAAGAATGGGTAATCAAGATAGAAAGGCTGAGGAATGCAATCCTCCTAACAAGGAGAGGCCCTGGGTAGACCTAGAACTCTGTGTAGGAAGTCCTTAGCTTCTTTTCTCCTTCACCCACTTCCACCAACATTGCCCCTCTTCTTGCTCTCCTAGCCCCCTTCTCTGTCTGCCCTCTGAGGCCTGAACCCACCCACCTGAGCCCAGCTAAGCCCAGCCGGTTTGAAATCAAGTTCGGCCCCACACCTGTCTTTTGTCCCACACTGAGCCCCAGATGGGGACTCAGAGATCCAGCTCCTAGCCATTTAGCTCTGCCACAAAACCTAGGGAGACTCATCCTTGATTCAGTACTGTGGTGGACAATGATCACAAGTGAAACAGATGAAGTGCAGCCTCGCACACAGAGTTGGGAAACAAATGCCTGATGAAAGACTAGAAAGTGAGTTCCAGGGGACAGCAAGCACTTCTCTTACCAGCTAAAGACAATCCATTGAACTAATGATGATGTACGAGGGAGAGGTTGACCAAAAATTAAAAATGGCCTTGAAGAAGAATGAAACCAGTTTTTTCTTATTCCTTCACTGGCACCCCCCAAGTATTAGCTATGTGAGCATAGACAAGTCACAGAAGCCCAATAAGCTTCATTCAGCTTCTTCATCTATAAGATGGAGGGAACACCCACCTCATAGATAATGAAGCTATGAATGTCTAAAACTCACCTTTCACACAGTAAATTCAGCACCAGGAATATGGTGCAATGAATGAATGAGTGAATAAATGCATGACTCAGGACAAGCTCTCCCCCAACTCAAGTGGTCTGTTGCCTCGGACATTCGACCCTGGAAATTCTTGAGGGGCCATCACTCAGGGTTGTCACAGCCGGTGGTACTCGGCCCCCTGCGGCCTGCTTGCAGAATCAGTTGGACAGTCTGGAAGCCAAATTTATGTCCCTAGCCACTCAGACAATTCTTCTGCAGTCAGGAGCTTCTATTCACTTCAACTAGACACTGCCTTAAATTTATGTTGCCAGGCTTCATTAGGGCCAAGGTTTGCCAGAACCATTAAAGGTGGAGGGAAGAGGGGAGGGTGATTTGAAAATGGAGTGTGAAATAAGGTAAAGAAAAGTTTAATGGGGCTAAAATCAAGTCAGCGAAGTACTTTATTAATAGTTCTTTTGTTCTTTGTCATGCTGCTATTAAATGCCCCCTGACTCTGATGCTTCCGCATTTCTACCTGCAGACCAGTGGCTCCTATCTGCAGTGGGTATCCTATTGGCAGATTGGTGCTAATTCTGGGGTCTTCTCATGGGCACTTTTCCTTTGGTCTGGGGGTCTCTGATTAATCAGAAAAGGTGAGGACAGTGAGCTCCTAACCAGGTCATCACCACAATGGGTGATACAGGACCCCCTGTAAGCATGCAGGACCTTGTTTTGTGGAAAAAGAGGAAACTCAAAAAGCAAACCTTATCCCCCAAAACAGCCAACCCTGGAGGAAAGGTTAAGGATGGTACAGTGAGCTATCAATCAGGTGTTAGCAGAGTCACTAGGAACCTGACAGGGCCTGTGAAATAGGGAGTGCAGAAAAAGATGCCTAGTTTCCCTCCAGGAGAGAGGCTTAGGGTGCCAGGCACACAGCACATGTCTTCCCGCCAGCTTTCCAGATCCATCGTTGCAGGGGTGGTGGGGGAGGAGGTTAGGGGAGCGGGATCCAGCTACCACGACCAGATGCACTACTAGGAGACCACACCGGCACATCCCCACATCCAGCAAATGCTTATTGAACACCTACGTTTCAGCCCCGACTGGATTCAGACCCTCCTCTGCCCAGGGTATGTTCATAATGGTCCATCCCAATCCTCCAGTCCACCCCGTTTATAATGCAGAGGGCTCTTTTCCACAGTGGGGTGTTGGCATTTGGGAGCACCCAAACTGGGAAGTTTGGTGAGAGGGGGCTGGCCTCCCTGAGCAACTGTGGCCATTGCCACTAAATAGAGTTAAACAGAGACTCAAGACCTCTGTTTAGAGGTTTTGAAGGGTGAGGATCAGATGGGATCACTCCAGGGACTGTCCACAGACAGACAGCAGGGGTGACCACTGTCTTGCTGGCTCTGGGTTACACACAGAGATGTCAGGAATCAACCGAGTTTCCAAAAAGCAGATGACAAGCACCATGAGATACCAGGGGGAAAGAGCCTGGGGACTAGAAAAAAGTTATCCTAGAAGGAGTAGCAGATGGGCAGGAAAAATCCAAAGGTTTCTGGGATTGATAGCACAGAGCTATATAGACCTCTTGCACCAGAACTCCAGGTGGCCCAGCTCAGCCATTGAGCTACCTGAGTCAAGCATTGCCTCCCTGCCCTGCTCTTGGCTGAGTTTGGGAGCTGGTGCATGCTTGCTCAGGATGGGGCAGTAGGAGCACCTAGAACTTGGAATGTGTTGGTGAGACCCAGGCTAACCCTGAGGGAGGAGAGCCACCGCAGACCTAGGGTTCAGTCCTGGTTTATCACTTATCAGCCAGTTGCCTCAAGCACTGAGGACTTTGTTACCTTCTGATGCACACCATTAACTTATAGATAGAGGAAGAGGTATCAGGCCCTATCACAGAATGTTAAGGCCGAAGAGCTTCTTAAAGATCCCAGGATCAGGAAAAATGTTCTTCTAACAACTATCCACCATAGTAATAATAATACCGAACACTGATAGACTGTTTTTCGTGTCCCATGTGTCTTACATACCTCACAAGGGTGGTACCATTGTTGAGCCACAGGTGAGGAAACTGAGGCACAGAAATGTTAAGTAACTCACCCAGTATCACACAGCTGAAGTGGCAGAGCTGGGATTAGAAGCCAGGTGGAGTGGTTAGAGTCCATTCTCAAATCTGGGCTATTCATTCTCCATTTTATAACTGAAGAAGCTAAAGTGTGGAAAGCTCATTCTTTCAATCAACTAACATGCGGCGTCCTATGAGGAATAGACAATAACTGTAAAAATAATAGCACCAATAATAATAGCAGCTGTTTAAATTATTGAACCATTACCATATGCCAACCACTGTACTGAGTACATTACATATTATGGCATTTAATACTCACAGCAGCTCTATAAGGTAACTATTATTACTATCCTCAATTTATAAATAAGGAAATTGAAGTCAGGACTCCAACCAGACTCCTAAACACTATATTATGATGTCTGGTTCAGTTATTTTTTAATCTACTTTGTGTTCATTCATTTATTCCTTTATCCCACACCTCTTTGAGCCTGTTATATGCCAAGCATAGCATTCAGCCCTGGGAACACAGTGAAAACATGAGTCCTAAAGCATCTGACAGACCAGGTATAATGTGTTAAGTGTAATCCTTAAAATCCTGCAATCTCCAGGTTAGGGGTAGCCTGAACTAGCCAAGTTTACCAGCATCTGGCTTTTTTCAGGTCTCCAGCAGGATGTTAAGTTTAGCAAGGCTCACTAAAAGATCTACCTGATCTCATAACGTGAACTTCTTATTTCCTTGATTGTGTCTTTTTTTTTTTCATTCACAATCAGCATTATTTTAATCTATACCCAATGATGGAGGGGAAAATGGCACACTTTTAGTGAAACAGAAGATGCAGACAAAGAATGTGCAAAGTAGCTTACTAAATTTCAAGCTGGCATTTAAACCTACTCATGTGATTCAAGCTCATTTACTTCTTTTGAAGTTGGGTGACAAGAACATATATTTCCTTAGAAATGTAGCACACTAAAGCCACTGTAAGTAAGGGCCTGAAAAATCACACTCTTATCTAAGTGATGATTTATGAGATTCCCCATTTTCTCCAATTGGCTGAATCCAAGACTCTAGGCAGGGCTGGCCACGTTGACATTACGAACACTAACTGAATGATGTAAATTCTAAAATTCATGTCTCTGAAATCCAGCCCTGTAAATCCATTTGCCTTCTGGCTTCTTAAACTGATTGGGTTTCAGCCTCCAGTTCAACATGACAGTAGAAGCATCAAGTCTTTCCCCACAAACCTCTTACTCTTGCTGGATCTGCATTCTTGGTACTAACATCCACTAACGCCCCGCGCAAAGGCTCAGGACTCATCTGAGACATCTTGTTCTCATGCATCCTTATCTTCATGCTATCAGTCACCTAATCCTTAAATTAGACTTGCTCAGATTCCTTCACATGCATTCTTTCCCTCCAGTCCAGGACTAGAATCCCTCCAGCATCCTCCTCATTGATCTCCCTGCTTCCAAATGGCCCCCACCAATTCTTTCTATTGTGTTCACACTATATTTTTTTAAGTTGCAATCTGATTATAAAGGTCAGGTTTCTCAGTTCACTTCTTTAGTCTCACATTCTCCATTCACATTTGTGCCTAGTCCCCAAAACTCCCTTCTCCTCTTGCTTCTGTATAATGCATGTACCACTCCACCTTTGTAGAACATACTTTCCCCATCTTCTTTATCTAATACCTTGTTAAAGACTGCATGTTTGTGTCCCCTTAAAATTCATATGTTGAAACGCTAACCCCCAGTGGGATCATATTAGGAAATGGGACATTTGAGAGGTAATTACGCTTAGATGAGGTCATGAATGTGGAGCCCCTGTGATGGAATGTATGTCTTTATAAGAATTGAAAGAGATGAGAGCTCCCTGTCTCTGATGTGAGGACATAACAAGAAAATGGCTGCCTGCAAACCAGAGCCCTCACCAGATGCTGAATGTGCCAGCATCCTGATATGAGATCTCCCAGCCTCCGCAACTACGAGAAATAAATTTCTGTTGTTTAAGCCATACAGTCTATCATATCTTGTTATAACAGCCCAAATTGACTAGAACACATTTATTTAACCTTCGAGACTTAGTGTAGCCATCACCTCTTCCTAGAAGTCTTCCAAGACTCCTATCCACCATTGGTTAGGCACTTCTGAATTGCAACTACAATTCCAGTGCCATAGGATTCATTACACTTCAATGTTAATATCTGCCTAGTTGGCTGTCTGCCATATGAACTGCAAATTTCCTGAGACAAGGAGTCATTTCTTTCTTTTTTTGTATCCTTAAAGGCTAACACTATGATTGATCAATAAATGCTTGTCAAATAGATCAATAGATGGATGAATGAGAGAATGCGTAAATGGATTGCTCATGCCCATCCTCTCCACACTCCGCCCATCTATTCTAGAGATTACCCCTAGATTACAATAGAAATAGACTTTAGTTCCCTATCATCTTGGTTTGCTCCTTATTATTCCATGACATGAAAAGCCCTATAGTTCTACGATATGGTGTAATGTTTTTCAGGCTTTTATTAATCAACTCAAGTAATACATTTTAAACCATAGTCCAAACATACACACACAAACACACACATGACAATACAAACAAAAGTATCACAAAACTGCATTTACCCCTATAGCATGCAACGCATCTAGTATTTCCAATTGTTTTCTATTGTATTCTATTGTATCCTATTCTACATCACCTTTTTATATGCTGGTCACAGTCCACTAAGTTGATTTTACTGCCAGCTATTTGTGAACTAGTTTGTAAAATATTGCTGAAAGTAAAGTCCTAAAGATGTTGATCTCAAACTTCTTTGAAGTAAAGGTTATAATTATCCACTTCAAGCTTTGGTAACCTTTCAAATAAACTTATAAAATGTGTGAACTTGAGCAGCAACACTTATTAATGATTCCAAGGAACAAATTAGCTTCAGAATGTACCTAAATAATTAAATAAATTTTTTCACTATAAAGTAGTGAGATACAAGCTAATTAAAATTCAGAGGACAGCCACCAAAAATGATTATTGTGGGCATCAATCTCTTATACTGTTTCTTCACCAAGATTTTATTTTCTATATTTTGCATGATCATTCCTTCTCATCCTTTAGGTCTTTAGGTTAAATATCAATTCATAAAAAGCCTTGCCTAATCATAATATTCCTATCCCCAATTCTCTATTCCTGGGTCCCTCTAGAATAATATCATGGACACTAATAATCAAAATCACTGTACACTCTTTGACTAGAGAAGAAAACATAATTCAGGCACCCTATAGTGTATCATCACAATGTCCAATATGTAATCAAAATTACTAAAGGTGAGGAAACAGAAAAAAGTAAGCCATAATCAAGAAAAATAAGTCATTACAAAAAGATCCCAGGATGACCCAGATGATGGATTTAGCAGACAGGCTTTAAAACAATTAAAACAATATACTTAAGAATATAACACTCAAAATAATCCCTGATGGCTAAGAATCAGGTAATCATGTGCCTGGCAGGTTTGCAAATCCTTCACCCTTAAGCTAACATCAGAAAAAAAACAAAATCAGGAGATAGAAAAGATCTGGTAACAAATCTGGCTGAGCCCCAGGAGAAGCCTGAAAACTGGGATAAGCCTAACTTCCAGATCCCGGTACCCATTTGCAGCCTCCTCCTACCTCCTATCCCACCTCCTACCCTACCTCCCAGTGACCCCTACTGTGGAGAACCAACCAGTAGGTCGAGCCTCTGATCCAGAAGCAGGTTTACCCAGACCAGTATTTTGGAGGAAAAGGCCAATAACAAGCAGTAGTTTGGGGACAAAGGGGCTAGACACAAAACCAGTGTGTCCCTAAGAGACAACAACACTAAGTCTGATTTCAGGTTCAAGGACAATCACAACGAAGTTTTCTGTGTTGGTTTCCAAGCAGGAAGTTTGCAGAATTGTAACAGACTGTCACCCAGTGAAGGTCATATAAGGGAGTCATATTGCCAAAGAAACTCCAGTTCCTGCAAATAGGAGCCTGTGATTACTCAAGCCTTAGGACAAACCAGAGATTATCAGATGTCAGTGAGAAACAGGGGCCAAGAGTGTGGCACTCAACAGGGAAATCCTCCCCAAGTCCTCTGCCAGTGGGTTGAATGGTGGTTCCCAAAAAGATATGCCCATGTCCTGATTTCCAGAGATAAAGATCTTGAGATAAAGAGATTGTCCTGGATTACCTGGGTGGACTCTAAATCCAATGACAAGTATCCTTATAAAAGAAAGAGAAAAAAGAGAAGTTGAGATGGACACAAAGGAGAAGACTGAAGTAGAGACTGGAATGATGTGGCCACAAGCCATGGAAGCCACCAGGAGCTGGAAGAGATAAGGAAGATTTCTCCCCTCGAGCCTCCAAAGGGAGCCTTTCCCACACTTGGATTTTAGACTTCTGGGCTCCATAACTGAGAGAGGGTAGATTTCTATTGTTTTTAAGCCGCCTAGTTCATGGTAATTATTACAGTAGCCCTAGAAAACTAATGCATCCTACTGCAGATGTGGACAAGGAAGACTTTCCAGAAGAACAGGGTGAAGCAGCTGACTGATCCCCAAAGGCATTCGCTCCATTGCCAGGGTCAGGAGGTCTTGCCAGAGTTGTCCTGATGGCCTTGCAAGTTCCCCTGATGGGCCAAGAGTCCAGGGAAACCAGAGTGTGTATCTCCCACTGCTCAGGCTCTTCCCTCCCTAGCAAGAGACTTTGGTACCACTCGGTGAGTTCTGCCCTGTCCTTCACCATCACCTCTCAGAGCTGCACAAAGCTTTTAAATCAGAGCCACAGACACTAGAAGCCCATGAGTAAGCACAGATTCTTGAGTAAATCATTTATTAAAATAATTTTTAAGTGCAGAGAATATTTCATAAACATATGCACCTGATCTTTGCAGACCCTGCCCTGATTTCATAGTATACTTACTATGGCGTCTGAGTTAAATTTTCTCTGTAGAGAAAGCTAGGAAAGCAGAGATCTAGTGAGGATTTAGATGAGCCCTGCTAGTTCTCACTATGCAACTGCTGACAGTGCCCTTGCCCTCTCTGGGCCTCAGTCATGCCAGGTGTGAAATGAAGAGTGTGGATTCGATGTCCTCTACATGCTGGCTCAGCTGCATTCTGCATTGGTGTCTCTGGGTGGTCTCTTCACATCTATGAACTCCTGTCTCTTCATAAAGGTGAGAATGACAACACTAGTTCTAAAGGAATGGAGGGAGAACCTAATGAGACATGCAAATAAAAGAGCTTGGGCAATCCAAGAGCTCTGATCAGAAGCCATCACTATTGCTAAGGAAAGAAGATAGGACAGGAGGGGACAGTTTGGGGGCTTGCTACATCTGTAGTTGGAAGTGCCAGGAAGAAGAGGACAAGTAAGAAACTATCTGTTTTTGTTAGTCCACATGGAAGTGCTAGAAACTGCAGAAGGACTGTGGGCAGGTTTCACTTAATGAGGAAGCAAATCCAGGTGAGGCCCTATGGTGGCACTAGGTGGAATAGGCTCTGGGTACACATCAGAGTCACCTGAAAAGCTTTTAAAACTGTAGTTTTCCTGAGTCTCACCCCTAGAGTTTCAGATCCAGTAGGTCTGGGGTGCATTTTTAACAGGTTGTAACAAGGTGGTTGTCCAGAAACTTCAAGAATCACTTCCCTTGATTCGCCATCATTCAACCAACAACTATTAGGCACCTATTAAGTGCCAGTTCTGTGAAGACAGAAGGATGAGAGTCAGAACACTGAGAGCCAAGTCTGCCATTAGTTTATTGTATGGCTCCTGGACTCCAGTTTCCTTGTCTGTAAAATGGGTACATTTGAGGTTTTTATCAGAAAATCTCTGAAGAGATGAAGCAGCATGCAAGGGTCTTTGTGTGACCTTTTTACTGCTTTTTCCACAATTTAGCCTCCAGAACTGACATTTAAGAGGACAAATGAGGGAGACTAAGAGAATGAACATCTCTGTGCCGCATTCCCGGGATTTCATGTCCAAGTCCCATCACACCAGGCACTTGATTCATTTCACTGCATCCTACAACAATTCTGTGAGGCTTGACTGTGATCTCATCTATCAAATAGGGAAACTGCAGCTTAGAGCTGTTACTTTTGTTGCTTCCTAGCTAGGAAATGACATGATGGGGTTCTACCAGGCCTGTCAGTCTCCAAACACCAAGTTCTGGAGAGGATTGTCATTAGGGTTAAGTGAAATAGAACATAAATCCCTGGGGCTTTATGGTGTTCCCTGCTGGGACTTGTGACCCCACCTTCTTCTCTCTAACATTCTCTGGACACCACAGATGATCCCCCACAGATGTTGATGCCACCATGTAGTTCCAAAGCAGAGGATGACGAAAGGTCCTTCTGCTCAACAGAAGATGAGTCTGGAGCCTTGGTGCCCAAGCCGAGGGGACATTGCAGTACGGCAGGTCCCCAGTGGGCAGGGAGACTATGAGGATATGCTCTAGGCATTCATGGGGGACTGATCCCTGGAGGGGTGACTAGGGCTGGACCCTGTCAGAGAGGTAGCGATAGAACACTGAAAGAGAAGAGGGCTGGATGGTTTGTGCAGGGGACTGGGGAAAGTAAAAGACAGAGGCAAGAGATAATGAGTGGCCGATGACAGAGCCAGAAGCACAGAGGAGCCAGGCAGTCGCTTAGCTGGAGAAACCTGGGGTAGACAAGTGATAGGATATGAAAAAGTCATAACTTGGACAGTGAGGCCTAGTGCAGCTAACATCACAGATCTCAAGCGGAGACTTCATAACTATTGCTTCCTGATTTCCTTTGGTGCTGTTTTCATCAGGACAAGAAGCAGCCCAGCAGAGGTTCCTCTGGCAGTGAAAGCCCCTCAGGTCAGACAAAGAGCAGCCCCTATGCCACAGCAGCCCACCCACATGTTGAGGCCATGTGATTGGTGATAGGTGATCAGGGATCCTCTCTCTGTTGTACTTCAGGCTTCTAAAGATCCTTCAAAAGTGAGAAACTCTATGTAGTGTAAATGGGCTTCAAGAAACAGAAGCAATGTGAGACAACAGGAAAGAGGTAGGTGTCTCAGGCCAGATGGCCCAACTGTACCACAATTCTGCTACTCTCTAGCAGGTCCCTCGAAACCTCTTTTGAGAAAGTATACAGTGGTGGCAAAAGGAGGGTGAGGCAATATTTTTGAGCACAGGGCAGTACTGCAGCCCACAGTCAGGTCTAGCTTGTCCCCTCTCCTTGTTTCATGAACCCAAAAGAGGGATCTGAGACTGATTCACTTCTGGGTCCCCCAACCCCTCTTGAGTGCCAGCTGTGTTGCCTGTTTTATTGTAGAGGAAGGAGAGATGGAGGAACAGGAGGAGGAGCAAAAGAAAGTGTCCTCTGTCAGCAACAAGAAAACAATGAAACCATCTTCCCAGTTCTTGGCCTCATGTCATCTGTTTCTGTCATCTCAGGCTGCTGTAACAAAAATACCATAGACTGGGCAGCTTACACAACAAACATTTATTTCTCAAAGTATGGAAGCAGAAGTCCAAGATCAAGGCACCAATGGATTCAGTGTCTGATAAGAGCTCACTTCCTGGTTTACAAATGGCTGCCTTCTCACTGTGTCTTCATGAGGTGAAGAGAACAAGCTAGCTCTAGTCTCTTCTTACAAGGGCACTAATCTCATCATCATCTCATCTAAACCCAATTACCTCCCAAAGGCCCTTCCTTTAAATAACCATCCCATTGGAGGTCAAGTCTCCACATATGAATTTGGGGTGGTAAGGTACACATTCTGTCCATAACACCATCTCTGACAAACTCCGTTCCATAAGCAAATGAGCATGACTTCTGGAAACACTAACAGCTCTTAGGAGCTGACAAATGAACGATGCAAAGAGAATTTCCAGCTCAAAGGAACTGTTGCATTTAATGCTGGTACTCTGGGGCCCAGGGGACTGACCAGTCAGGGGTTGGAGGAGTTACAGAGTCCGTCCTAGATGCTGCCAGGCTTTGCAAACCACTCTTAAAAGTCTTATTCTCTGCCTGCGGTAGACAGGATGAAATATGATTCCTGCCCTCGAAGCGACCTTCAGTTTAGTTAGGACAAAAGTCCAGCTCACCTGGCACTAGGAGAAACAGACAAGATGGTAACTCTTGGGGACTCAGAGTTGACCCCAGATGGTCCCATTCAAGAACCAGAGCTCCTAAACCACAAGTAACCAAAGAGGAATCTAATATAATCACTTCCCTTGAGGACTATCAGACTCCAAATGAGACATGTGTCACCCTCACACCCTCTCTTCCAGCTCTCATACCAAATCTCTTTTTCCTCCTTGCCACAATTTCCTCATCTCTTCCTCCTACCTGATTTCTGCACTCTGTTTTCACATTAATTAGACCCTCCCTGGTGCTTGATTCCATATTTTAGTCATCTTCTCCCCATTTTCATGATTCCGCATCACTGAAGCCGTCTTACTAGGCTGCATCACTGAAGCCATCTTCCTATCTTACATCACTATTCTGCATCACTGAAGCCATCTTCCTATCTTACTAGGAAAGGAGACCTCTCCACACAGAGCAGGGGCAGGGGTAGCTGAGCAGTCTATGCCAAAGACCAGGTTCTAAATTGTCCCTGATGATGGGGAAAGAGCTGTGAGCCTGAGAACACTTGCAACTTTCAAGTTAATCAATTTTGCCCCAGCACAGTTGGAGTTGTGATTGTGCCATCTTATTTCAAGGGATCCAGACTTGAGATAATGAGGAAGCAGGCCTAGAGTGGCCTTGGAAGACAAGAAGGATGGGATTGGAGAGAGAGAGAGAGAGAGAGAGAGAGAGAGAGAGAGAGAGAGAGAGAGAGAGAGAGAGAGAAATTGAAATTATTTCAGAAGCGGGGGAGTGGTAAAGCAACACATAGCTATACCCAAGATGGGCGGAGTGTGATGGCCCACTTATACACCCAGTGACAGACAAACTCCAGGGAAGGGCTGTGTTTTGTGTAATGATTGGTGCATTGCTGAGCAGCAGAGATCATGTCTATCTTTCTGGGAAGTGCTTCAGGGGTCTCCCTGAGTGTGGAGCCCATAGGACTACTGGGTGGGGCAGAGGCAGCCTCTGTCTCTCCTAGGAGAATCAACTGATGGCACAGAGCCAACCTGAGGCCTCCTGCACTGGGGCTTCTCCTTGGGCAGAAGGGAGTGGGTAGAGTTATTTAGAGTAAGCCCTCTGTTCGGCATCAGTCCTTCATATGATGTCCCTCCTGTGTGTCTGGGCCAAGGTCTTACAGCTCTCCCAATGCAAGGAGTCAAGTTTTCACAAAGGCTAAGGTGCAGAGTCCCACCTGCACATGGGCCTCTGAGGAAAGACCCCACTGGGTCTCCAGGGACACTCTTCTGCATTTGTCATAGGTGTTCATGAAAATATCACTTCACCAGAAAGTGTTCCACCAATACCTGCTTCAGGCTGGAATCTCAGCTCTCTCCTCTGGGACAAATCTTGTGGTCTTTGTTTATAAATCACTGATGTTTTACTGGACAAGTATCATGACCCCTGTCAAATATATGTCACACCACCTTGTTCTAACTATTTCTTTGAAGTTTGCTAGCCTATGACCATAAGCCTATAATTATTATTAAAGATGGAGGCTGTGGTGGTCCCTGAGGCTAGATGGTGAACATTCCCTCCTTTTTCTTGTAACACCATTCTGAAGCATCAGTCTTGGTTGTAAATGGGTCTTTTTTCCCACCATTCTCCAGCTGGCTCTCAGAACCTTCAGGCCATCATGTTCATCCTGTAAAAGAGGATCCCTCCAGCTGAGAGCTCATTGTTTCACTGCAGGACCTTCTCATCCTTCAGTCCTTCATCCATCCTGGTCTGCTCAACCCATCATGTTCCTGGACCTTAAATTAATAGCACATCCAGGCTTGATCCCTTAAACTAGGAGATAAGCCCCCATGCTATGAAGCTGCACCCAGGAAGAAGAGCCCACTACACACTCCCATCTAGCCTCAATTCCAGCATGCCCAAAACCTGTTCACAGCCTCCATATTTGCTTTCTTTCCAAAGGTCTTATTCTCTCAAGCTCTAGTCCTTGGCATCAACTCCAGGCCACAGCCTGATACGAGGTTCATCACTTGGCCCTGTCCCTTGGACACAGACATCACTCAGCTCTTTGTCAACACCTATTCCTTTGGCTGCATCTGCTTGTGGCTACCATAAGTGCCCAAACCAGATTGTTTTTCCATATGACTGATGTCCCCATCACGTCAGATCCCAGACGCTGTACTTTTGCTTCCAACAGCTTCTATCACCCATTCATCACTTCCTGGAACTCCCTTCTCAAGCTTCCATCAGCCCTTCCCTTCCTCACTAATCATTCCAGGAGTGACCTGGAAAACAGATAACAGGAGATAGATGAGTGCTACAGCAGTGTTCCCACATTAACTGCTTCACATACACCAAACCAATTCACTTTGGTAAGGGAACTGAATTGGGCAAACTCATTACGCCTGGGGGTGGGGTATTCACAGCATAAAATGTCCCCAAACCCTAGGATATGCAACTCAGTAGCAGTTACTGGCATTTACTGAACATGAATCCTATGCCAGAACAATTCAATATGCTTCATACACAACATTTCATTGCATACTTGACACCATCCTATGAGGTTAATTTCCAATGAACCTCATAGAAAATGGAAGCTTACAGCAAATGAGTGGCTTGCTGGCATCACAGAGCCAGACCTCATTTCCCACCCACCTCTGTCTAAGCCAAGCCCTGCACTCTTATGCCTGCCCTATCAAAAGGCCTCATTTGATACTCACAGCATCCTCGTTGAGGATAGATTTATTCTTTCTTTTCTTCAACAAATATTTGTTTAACATCTACTATGTGCAGGTCACTGTGCTAGACATTAGACATTAGGGATGGAACAAGTCAGTCTCCCTACCTCCTATGCTCTCAAGAGTGCTTAGTCCACAGGAACTTATATGTCTAGAGACAAATCATGCACAAGTCATCACATAGATTATATGACCTCATCAGAATTCAGAGTCATGAAGACAATGAAGGAAATAAAATCTGATGGAAAGAGAATAAGTGATGGGGAGAAGAAGGAAGAGACTCTTTGAGATAGGTGGTGAGTGAAGGCCTGTCCAAACAAAGGCTACTTCAGCCAGACATACAAATATTTCTTGGGAAATAAATTTCAGTCACAGTAACCCCTAGAGCAAAACCCCCAAATCAGGCTTGGCACATTGGGGAAGCAGAAAGGAAGCCAGCAGGTTGATATGTGGAGATAAAGGTGAAGTCAGACAAGATGATGGCAGAGAAATAGGCAGGGCCAGATGGTAGAGGTCTGCTAGGACTGATAAGCAGGACACTGATACCAACTGCTTTTTTATTTTAAAAGACCCCCCTCCCCCTGATAATTTTGTAATGGACAAATGAGTCTAGGCATGGAGATAAGTAATAGGGACCCTGAAAGAACAGTTGCAGAAAATCTGGGATCTGATCTGCAAGGAGAGCCTACAGACCTGTTGTTGGGTTATACATGGAGATGAAGAGAGAAAAATGGAGGAAAACAAAGCGTAATACCCCGATTGAAAAATTGTATGGATGGTTAATGAGATGGGAGGAAATAGAAAAGCAGCAAGTGTGTGGGGGTAGGGGAGGGGTGTTAAAATTGAAAGTCACATCTCGGACATGTTGAGTTTGAAGAGCCTATCCAAGAACGCATGGAGAGAAAGAACAGGTCCACGCAGCATTTTTGCAATTCTGAAATTCACAAAGCTCAGAAAACCAAAGGGTGCTTCATAACTCATTTACCAGTAAATTCTGATATGATATGAAATGAAGTGATTTACAATTTTTTTTTACCCTGCTTAGGATGAATATTCACATGTTTCACTGCAGAAATAATAATGTTTGATTACAGTCGATGCTACTGGAGGTATTACTTGTCTACAATTTAAAATTCTGGTTTCCAGAATATATCAAGTACCAAGTTTTAGGTAAGGAATTGCAAGCATGAAAATAGTTGGAAATATAAGTCTAGAGCTCAAAGGAGAAACCAGGGGCTAGGAGGTAAAGACACAAACTCAAGGACCATCAGCACACAGCGGGTATTTAGAGCTTTGAGACCAGACTTCACCTTGGGGGACACCATAATAGAGAAAAGGAAGAGGATGAGCCCTGGGATGTGCCCACATTTAGAGGTCATGCAGAAGAGGTACTGACTTCTACAGAAGTAGACACTAAGGTTCACAGAGGGAAAGTCGTTTGCAGGAAGCTGCATAGCTGGAAAGCAACTACCACTCATGAACAGGCTCCAAGTTCCAGGCCTGGCCCCTGGATTGTGAGATGTTGAGGGGTTGGCACTGGAACACAGACCATGGCACTGAAACCTAACACAGTTAACTGTCCCCTCTGGGCTGATCCCGCTGTATCTGGGCACATCAGCTCTAAGTTCTAAACTCTGAAATGATCCAGCCACTGCACAACCCTGGGTATCACAGCCCTTTCTGCCCAAGCAGTTATCATTTCCTCCCTCCTTTTGGGCTCATGCATCACATGGATTGTAAATAGTTATTTATGGCTTGTTACTCCCACTGGTTGTGGTATTGAGCTACTTGAGGGCTAACATTGTATCTCAATTATTTTTGCATTTCTTCCCACCAGGCACATAGTAAGAATTCAGCAAATATGTGTTGATGTGTCCTGAAATCCAACAGGTGTTAAAATAAATGTAGGGATTTTCTGGATCACATCAGAAAAGTCTGAGGCATATACATTAATAAGCACACATAATGCTGACTCCACTGAGCTTTTCCTCTGCAAGTGCTGTATATTAATGAGACTAAGATGGCTTCTGTATCTTGGCCCTTATGTAGTTTATGCCTTCACAGTAGGCTGAGACTTATTTGCTCAAAAGCCCACTAGAGCCAAACTCAAATTTTTATACATTCAGTCATTCTTAACATGATACTAGTAAGCAGATTTTTAGCTATTTAGCCACACTCTGCAAAACTGCACTCAACTGCTAGCCACAGGAAAGATAAACCCCAGAGCTGTAAGACCCCAAGCCATTGCAGCCCTTTGGAGCTCTCTGATCTAGCAGACTGGTGAGCGACATCACCTAGATACATAAGTCTCCTCTCCTATCTTCTAAGCAGTGGCCATCACTCCATGGCCTCAGGGTGGTCTCAGACCTGTGAGACAGCCTGAGAAATGCAAACCTGTAAAAGCTGAGCTCAAATCAAGCTTGCAGGTGCTGCTACCACCTCGTGGTCATTTCTTTTTCCTTGATCAGCCCTGAAATCACTCAAATCCCTTACATGAAGACTTCCAAATCTCCCACCCTCCTTCCCTTCATAGAAGTTGTTAACCAGAAACTCTGCTGAGACCAGAGACTAACCTAGCTCTCCCTTCTGAAGGAAAGAGTATATTCTCTAAGAGCTTCTCATGGCTTCCCAACACCCTAGAAATGATTATACTCACTCTGTAGATGAGCGTTATATGCTTCTGGCCAACACACATGTTTTGAGTACCAACTACATACCAAGCTCTGACCTAAGGCTTTGAGGGGCTCCAGCCCAAATGTTAGACTGACACTTAAACAAATTCTTTGAATGTGTGATGCTTTGATCCTAATAGGTAAAACAGAGAATAGGATGTCCGAAGAGTTACAGAATAGAAATAAGTATGTGACAGGCAGACATAAGAGGGAAGGGCAGTCCAGTATGTGTCTGGGACAGCCCAGCAGGTTTGGGAAGTTCTGAGTGGTTTGGATTGGTTGGAATAGGACACAGCATGGGAGCCTAGGGAGGTGAAAATGCCATGCACTCAAGTCATGGAAAGCATCACTGGCCAAGCCAGCAACTAGAGTTTCTGAGGTTTTTTGGCAAGGGAAATGATGATTAGATGTCTGGGGAATGCTGTGATTGGTCAGCGCTTCAGGAGTCTCACTCCAGGGCTTCATTTGCATAGTGATATCATGTCACCATTTCTCCAAGGCGTTGGGGCCCCTGCAACTTGCCCAGGCTCTGGAGAAGGACATGTCAGATCTCTGCAGCTCTTGCTTTGCTCACCCCTTAACTACTGCTCAGCACATGGCCAGCTTATGAGGTGGCTAAAAATAGTCCAGCCTTGGACACTCTCACTGCTGTTGAGGGGAGGGGGCGGGCCACAGCAGATGAGCTTGGGGAGCCCCGGGTCCTAGCTGTGCAAGCATGACCCAATTTTCAAGGCAGGTAATTTCCATGAAAGGTGGCTTCCTGATGTTCAGGGACCAATGCTTGACCTATTTCTCCCCAAATCCTCTTACAAAATGGGGATGTTTCAGTAAAGAGAGTTTCTCTCCTCCTATGAATTTAGTAAAACGATTGATTGCACACCAGCCACTGTTCTGTCTCCTTAGGTCCTTGGCCTTTAGGCCACTCCTGTCCTCTATCCTGGCTGAATACAAAGCCAGGTCACTCAACCAGTCATGGGTCACTTTTGTGGACTGGCTTTTCCACAGTTAACCCCTACCCCACTTCAGTCTATGTAAGGAGGTGACTGGAGGGAGGGAAGAAGGAAGCAGAGAGCATCATTGTGGTAACCAAGATAAACAAATGTCATGGAGGGACATTACTGAGCACACAGCTACTGTTCACCTCCCTAGTAAAGCTTTAAGAGAACCCCTCACAGATTACGGACACCTACTGCCAGACTAGAGACTTGGTGAGATAGAAGCTTCAGGTCCCCTCTTGAGTTAGCCCTGAAAAAAGAGAGTCATGGGAACCAGTTCCAAGAGAGCTTGATGAGTGCCCCAGACTTTGGGGGCTGAACGTGGATATAGAAACCAGTGCTGACTTCTCACTTGAACATTTCTGTAGGCGTAATACTTATTGAAGGTTGTAATGATGGCAGAATTAAAAAGGAATCTGAAAAGGACACATTTAGAATACACATTGCTCCAAGTCTCTATGCTCCTTGGGATGCAGAAGAAAGGACGCTGGCAGCTCCCAGGCCTTATTTTGGGGAATCGTAGGAGTTAGAGGAGGAGAAAGGAAGAGCTGTGGAGAATCTCAGCTGGATGCTTGTCCAGGCAGGTAAAACGCCACCCAGAAAGGAGTTTGGGATTTAGACGTTGGCAAGACTGAAGGGAAGCGTAGCTGTCTTCTCCTTGGGAATCCCTGAGATGGAGAGGACTGAAACATCCCCTAGGAAATCTCACGCACCACGGACACAAAGCCTCCTGCAGCTGTGGAGTCCACAATCAGAAGATGGAACCAAGGCCAGCCTGGGAGAAGCCCCACCAGTGAGTGGCCCATCATGGGAGAGGATTCTTGCTCTCTCTTCTCTTGCAACACAGGAGACTCATGGATTGCTCATGTTTCAGCATGGCTGGTAAGTGAGGCACTCCCTGGCCCTTTGTTCTGGGCTATCTTTTCAAGGATGTTTAGATAGAGAACGACCTTGAAAGATAAAGATAGCAATTCCTCAAAGCAGAAGGCAGGCATGCTTACTGGTTCTCTAAGCTCAGGGTTTCTCTCCTATAGTGATAACCATTGTATACACAGATATCATCTGGTCCTCTTCATGTTGTCCTGTGAGAACTGGGGCTCAGAGAGTAGGCACAAAATGCTGATTCTCTGGCTATTGCCATTGTTGTGAGTAATAAACTGTCTTTTAACTCTGACCCAGGAGTCTTATGTCTTCTACTGGCATTTATGAAACTGGCAAACTAACATATTAGTTTGTGATTGGGACAAAGTCTCAAATCCTTCAAAATTCTTGACACTATCCCCCTCCCAATCCCAATGTGTTAATGAGGGGAAGAGCTATCCCAGAATCAGACATCTCTTGTGCAGAGACAGAGGGAGAAGAGAAGTAAATGAACAGAAACCCTCCCACTGCTACCCCAGTCCCTGACACTCAGGCCCGGTGACTGGGAGGACGGAAAGCGGGGGGACCAAAATCAAATACAGACTAAAGTTTTAAACTGCTCTGATTGTAAATCATTGAAATAACCAGAAATCTAAAAGGCTCACTGAAGGTGTCATTAAGGGCTAGAAAAGGGGAGTCTGAGAGTGCATGGCTGAAAGCAGTGATGGAAAAGGAACAAATCTTACCATACTAATACCTTGTTGAGGGTCCCAGACCAAATCTTTCACTTCTAAAGAAGCCTTGAAGATCTGCTAGGCCTCAATGAGCCCTCCTCACAGCCATCTTCTAGAAAAGCCTCTAATATTCAACTTCGGCCACTGTTTCTGCCCCTCTTCCTTCACCACAGAAACCTCTTTGTTTTGTCATGTTTCTTCATGAAGCCCCCTGTACAATGATGGAGTGCTGTGCCTTTCTTCACAAACTGAGATCCACCTCCCTCCATCCCTCTGGGTCAGGTAGAGGTCCATCACTCAGAGCAAAGCAAGGGGGACCATCAGGTCAGGGTCCCTCTCGGTGAAGAACAAGCAGCTACCCCACATTATTACGTGGACAGAGATGTCCCCTGCAGTATGCGCTGCTCACATTCACCTCACCTAAGCTGCCCACACCCAACCAGCTTCCCCAACCCCAGAGGGAAAATCAGCAAGAAACTCACTGTTGTTCCTCCATCCTCCCCTATGGTATACCCTGGTCTCTAGCAAGGCCCCAAATAAAGTCACTCTCCTAAATGTACTCCCATGTTCTTGAATGACAGCAGCTAACACTTGAGGAAATACTACCCCTTACCTAGCATTCTCTTTAAAGGCTTTATACTTACACCTTTATCTGCACAAAAACTCAGAGGGACAGACCATCATTAGCACCATTTCGTAGATTAGGAAACAGAGATACTGACAAGTGAAGTGATTTGACCAAGGCACACAGCTTGGAGGCGCCAGAGGAAATTTAGGTATCTGAGACCCATGCTCCTAACTGCAGTACCACACTGGTTCCCTGGGATAGCTGGAATGCTCAGCTATGGCTGGACCAGTGGATATTTCCCTGCTCTTGATAACTTTTTCTAAGAGACTAATTTTTCCATGACGTTGATACACAAATCTCTGCAGATACACTCTCATTTCTTGCCAGTTAAAGAGGACATCAGGGTCCCCATCACATGTCATCTAGATAGACAGCTGCTGTAAACATCCAGGACAAATCTCCAGGCACCTGCCCTCAGCCCACCTCTGTGTTACAGACTCCACTGGTACCCCACTCATATCTCTGCACTCTTTCCACTTTAGGGCTTCCTAACCATCCCAGCTGCTAGCATCTGCATTCCTTTGCCTGGGAGCTTTCCCTGACTGCCAGAGCAGAGGTGCTGGACAATTAGTGCCCCAAAGGGCATCCCTCAACCGAAGAAAGGAGTTGTCGTCTACATACCCCAGCTCTCTGATGTTTGCATTCTGCACTGGCTCCCAAAGTTCCCAAGTGGGAACCAGTTTAAGTGCCCACAGTGCTAACTTCCTTGATAACCAAGGTTTACTTCCCTTCCTGGTCTTACCTCCCCACTTTCTACAGTGTTGCTTGGATTCATTTTTCAAAAAAATGAATCTTAATCTAGGGTCTGTTTCTATGGAAACAAAAGTAATCTGCCCCTCCTGCTCCAGCCCAGACAGAAGATAATGGGTGCTGCCTCAGCTACCCTCCTTAAAGCCCCTTCCTCTTTCTCCATGGAGAATTTCTTTTAGCAGCCATACTCCTCTCTCTCCTGCCCTACACTCTCTGTTGGATGGATGTGAAAACTAAAGCACAGAAAGATGACCATGCAAGGTCAGAACCAGGCACTGTGTGTCAACTCCACTGTACCACTATATACCCCTCCCCCTCCCCATCACATGGAAAGAGAGATTATTTCTAGGGATTTTATTTTTATTTTATTATTATTTGGGATTTCTGGGACCCGAATATATTTTTACTTCCTTAGACAAGCACCTCTCCACCAGAATCTTTTAATTCCTGAATAAAATGTAAAATATTTCTCCTTCCTTCTCTGCCTGCCTGTTTTATTCTCCCAGGATCAAGATGGTGTATTGAGGCTCTCTAGGTGCCCATCTCTGAGAAAGCACCTTGCCACAAAACACACCTAAGGCTAGAGCGATGTCTGTCCTTCCTTCCTACAATGTCAACCCATGATTATGCCTATCTGGCATTTATGAGCACAAATCAAGACTTAGGAAGGAATTTTCTTCCCCTTCTATCACCCCAGCACCTTATAAATCTCTCATCTAATTTGTTTTCAAGCTTGAATTTCATTTTATTGTTTTCAGCCCATTTTTATAACCTCTGAGGTTTTGCTGAATTCTTTTCTTTATTCTCGCTGGTGTTTATGCTCCCTCCCAATTTAATATTCTCTTTGAATTTAATTAGCATGCTATCTCCAAATCATAAGAAAGGCTGACAGCAAGAGCTCATGTGAAGGCCCATTGCTCCCACCTCTCCCCACCCCCAACACATGCACACATCAGATACATTACTCTGTATTACCGACTGTCTCACACACATTTGCTCCAGACTGTTCCAGGCAGTGTGAGACTACAAGATACCCACAACCTAGATCATAAGATTTTCTGCATTACATTCCTGCTCTACCTCTGCACACATGGTTTAACCTCTCTGAACCTCAAGCTTTTAACATCAGTGCAATAAAAACAATGGTAGCTATTTCTCAGCTCTTTGTATGTGTGTGTATGGAGGTGGAGATAGAGGTGTGATGAAAAAGCAAGTAGCCTGGAGCCTGGTACAGAGTAGATACTCAGCAAAAGTTTACTCTTTTTCTCATTCCTCTGAACCAAAAACAAAAGTGCACTATGGGCTTGGGCATGATTTTTTACATCTTCTATTGCAAATGTGATGGTGAAGATTATTGGAAAGACATGATTTTGTCACATCCCTTCCAAAACTGTAGCCTAGTGAATATCCATTCCTGGGTACCAGGTACAAAGCATACCCTAACCAGGCTCACATACAGGGACATGCAGTTCTCGGAGTAATTTCTCTAATGGAAAGTTTTAATGGGTTCTCCACAAAAAGGGCTTATCTGATTTTGTTCAGTCAAGTATCCCCAGCAGCTGCACAATGCCTGGCACATATTGGGTGTGGCATTGACTGCCAGTGAATCAATATATACAACTCCCCTCCTCTTTAATAATAGAACCCTTGAATTTTACCTAGATCCTGCCACCCTTGTAGTTAGCTATAGCCATGTAACCAAGTTCTGGTCAAGGTAATAATACAATTTCAGGTTATGTCTTAAAATGAAGAATATGTCCTTCTCTTCCCCTTTCTACCATTCCTACTGGCCAGAATGTGGACTTGGAGGAAAGAGCTG